>NC_086318.1:95006310-95607143 GCF_036172605.1 Pelobates fuscus
TTGGATATTGTTTTCATTCCTCTTCTAAAGCTTACATCCTAACCTAAAATTGTATCTGTGTTTTCAATGTGAACAGCAAAATATAAGGATCTATTGTAAAAATCTAAAATGATATAATGTTGTATAAATTACCAACATCTCATTGTTTTACATATGTGCACTTTAAAAGGCCCAACATGTTGAATATACATAGTGTTTAATCTCTATTGTGTAAATGGGTATAATTGACTTTAAGCATAAATACTGTCTGATCATTGATATGTAAAAAAGGTTCACGTCTTGCTCCTTGATAGTTAGTGGATACTGTACCAAGATCACTTATCTTCATTTTATAAAACAAAAGATAGTATGCAAGTTATTCAGTTGTTTGTATTTTTATTTTTTTGGGTACTGATTGTTGTTCTGCTACTTTTTAATGTTTTTATAATGTAGGTACACCTATCCAAAATTCCCTGAAGGATTTATGGTCTCTTCTGTCTTTCTTAAAATTAAAACCATTTACTGAGAGAGAATGGTGGCATCGTACAATCCAGAGGCCGGTGACCATGGGGGACCAAGGAGGTCTTAGGTAAGAAAATACCAAATAAGGCAGTATGTATAATCTCCCAGGTCTTTTGATAGAGGCTCAAGTTTTAACTGAAAACATGTGAACTAAAACTTATTGCAAAATGTAACATACATTATACTTCCTATAGTGTGGCTTATTTTTCATGCTACAAAAGGAGCAATGCCTTGTACCTTCTTTGCATTTAAATACTAAGTACAAGAATATTTGATATAGCAAATTTAAAGAAAAAACTTAGCGGAATACAAGTACAGGTTCTGAGACAAAAGTTTAGAGAGAGTTCACTAAATTTAATTTTAGCATTATCCAAATTAAAGTCGGTATATAAGGATCCTAATGTATCTTAGGGCTTGGATCAGGAATGAATGCCAGACTGTTCAGGGATGTAATTAAAAAATATATAAAGGGACACTCTCAGCACAAAACCACAACAACATGATGTATTGGTTTTGAAATCTAGACACTGTCCTTTTTCTCTGACAACACTATTATTATTTATAAAGTGACAACAATTTTCACAGCGTTGTACAATAGTCATTATATACAGCGTGATGATGCTGAATGCAGGCAGTGATTCTCAGAGTGAAGCACTGGGTTCAGTGCTTCTTTATAAGAAATGTGGGTTCTAGGAGTGCATTGATTGTTACGCATGTGCAGATCTCCAGTGCTTCTCTGTGAGAAGGGTTTGGATTGGATCTGTAATGCTGATCTCAGAAGTGGTATATTGGGCTGCTGTGAGGACTTACAGCTACATTTAATATTTTTTGTTTTGTTTTTAAAATGGGGGTTTGCTATGAATTGACAGCATGCATGCACTTTCTGGTTAAAAAAAATAAATATATTTTTTCCTTCGAATGCTACTTAAAGGGACTCTCCAGTGCCAGGAAAACATATCCCTCGGTGCTGGGTCAGGATCTGGCCACGCTCCTCCCCGCCAACGGCAGCCGGCGGGGGAGACCTCCAATACTTTCCTATGGGGATTCTGGCAACCCTGTAGATTCTCAGGCTTAGCGTGAGGACATCCAGCGTAGTTTAAAACACTTTTCTTGTTCTAAGAACACGGAAGTCCATCTAGTGACTGTCTGATAGACAGCCTATAGTGGAGGACTTAACCCTGCAAGGTAATTATTCCAGATAATAAAAACTTATAATTACACTTGCAGGGTTAAGGATGGTGGGAGTTGGCACCCAGATCACTCCAATGGGCAGTAGACTGGGTGCCTGGAGTGCCCCTTTAAGTCTGATTGCAGTGAAGTAGCTGAGGGGTTAATAGCCAAAGTATGTGCATGTGTGCAATTCATTGTTAAACCCACCAGTGTGGGTGACGGGAGTTGAATAGAACTTTTATAATTAATTTATTTTGGAATGGTTTCTGTTATTTTGCAGAACATTAGCTCCTCTAAAATCTACTTTTTTGTTAATTAAAGCATTTTTTTCTTGTAGCCGGTTACAAAGCCTCATTAAAAATATTACTCTGAGAAGAACAAAAACCAGTAAAATCAAAGGGAAGCCTGTGCTGGAGCTGCCGGAGCGTAAAGTCTTTATTCAGCGCCTAGAACTCTCTGATGAAGAAAGACATATCTATAACTCAATGAGGGATGAAGGGAAAGCTATTATTAGCAGGTAAGGGTAGAAGTTCAAGCTCCAGTAAGGCATATTGGGCATATGTTTTTTTTTTTTTTAATTGAATAGGGAATTTTAACAAACTGAAAAATTAATTTGCATAAGTTAGGCTTGAAAAGTATAGTCAAAAACATAACTGAAGTGTATATTTTTTGCTTTCAACTGGCCTTAATGTATTAAAATTCTTAGTTCAAGTCTCAACAAAGCACTGCTTAGTGATTAAACTTCTATGTCTGTTATGCATGCAAAAATTTCTGGAATGGACTTGTATAAACAAATGTTTATGTTTTAAATATCTTATTGATGTGGAAGGATATCACATTGGCATGAAATTACACTGTTCAGCTACTAACGCCTGTGTAGTCTTTGAGGTTTTGAATTGCATTTACTTTATTTGTTCCATACTATATCTTGAAAATGTATGCGATGGCTTCCAGGTATTTCAATGAAGGTACAGTCCTTGCCCACTATGCAGATGTCCTTGTCGTATTGGTGAGATTAAGGCAACTTTGCTGTCATCCCCATCTTGTTTCAAGTACATTGTCTTCAGTTGCTTCTACAGGTTAGTGCTGATTATTAAATGGTTGCTCGTTGATAGAAATGACAATGCCAAATGCAATGCCATGAGCTTGTTTGAGGAATGACTGTCTTTCAGACTTGTTTTGCGCTTGTGCATTCATCCTTATTAATAAACATGGAGGTCACATGCTTGTGTCGTTTGTGCTCCGCACTAGAAGGGTAAAATGTATCAGAAAGTAATGGGAGCAGAGGATGCACTACAGCTCATTGTGGTGGCTATGATGCAGTGAGTTTCTGGCGCCATTTCTCCCCAGTTAATGACAACATGCCACTCTAGCCAGGGTTCTCAGCCTATGTTGTCCACATTTGGACAGCTAATACAATCCACTTCTGCATTACCTGTGCTGCAGAAGTGCATAACGTTAGGCTCTGTGAGAGCCCCAGTTTTTGTTAAACCACTCAAAAACTGTTTGATGCTGACTAAGGTGAATAACACTTTCTTTGCATCATAACCACAAAAATGAGCTGTAGAGGTTGTGGTGTATGGTCAATTTCTGTTAGTGACAATGCCTTTTTCCCAAGTTAAAGCAATTGAAGGATCTATTAGGGTGATGTGTGTAGAGGTGACAACTTAACAAGCTCCCTTACCTTCACCACAGTCTTGTCTGATTGCTCTAATATCTTCTGCAAGCATGTGCAGTGTGTATCCTTCCATAGCTTGTAGCTAACAATTGTTTAGCAGCTTTGCTTCGTTAGATAGCTGTGTAAATTCAGATTGAAGATATAAATCCTAGAAATAAATGATCTAACACACAGAGCAGGGCATCCAGTAGATCAATGGTAGCTACATATCACAGATTGTAATATGTATGACACATTCCCAAGTTAATTGCTACAGAAGGAAATTAAGCAAAGGTGTTTTGTTTTCTTGCCAAGTCTTAGATGTAACATACAAAGGTCACAAGTTGTGTTGGAGCATCAATTAACATTGGAATGATTTCTTTTACCAGGCGATGGCACCCAAGAAGAGCTACGTGAGAAGCTAGTAAATAAGATGAAAATAGTTTTGAGTTCTGGTTCAGATGAAGAATGTGCCATTTGTTTGGAATCTTTGAACATGCCAGTTATAACTCACTGCGCACATGTGTTTTGTAAGCCGTGCATTTGTCAAGTTATACACAGTGAGCGGGTTAGTATTAGTTTTTTGAGAAAGGTTTTCCCCTCCCCCAGAAGGTTTAATGACACTATATACCATGAGTGAATTGATGCTACATGCCCTTCCTGTGTCTGTACTACTGTAATAGGCAAATACATTCTGACAGGGTCATTTTCAGCTTTTAATACTTGTAAGGTAAAGTAGGTCAAAATATAATGCAGGGTTTTGCCTTGGAATGCCCTTCCACTTTACATTCAAGTTTTTGCTTTTGCAGTCCTTGAGGAAATCCCTGAAAACACAATTCTTTAGAGAAGCCTATCAGCTCACCTTTTAACTACTTATCCCTTACAACCCTTATGTTAGCCATTTGCTGAAAAAGATTGGAGGGTTCTAAGTTGATTCATTAGACACTGAATCAGCTCAGCATTTCATGCTTTCAAGGTCCATAAAATGAGTTATTATAATATTTAAAATCTGAGACACTGTGGACTATTTTGAACTAGTTTGTTGATTAATGAACATGGTTAATGATGTCTCTACATCTTTGGACCTTTGCATCCTTGACTGCACGTATTACAAACATCATTGATATACAGTAACAGATATGTCCAGGGGACACTATAGTACCCAAAACAACTTGAGATGCATTAGGATTTCCCCATAGGAAAGCATTATTCAATACTTTCCTATGTGTATTCGGATGAATCTGGACATCCCCATGCATAGCGTGAGGATGTCCAGCGTCAGGTGACCAAAAGTCGCCTAACCGCTCGGAACTCCCTATCGTGGCTGTTTGGTAGACAGCTACTAGAAGTGGAGTTAACCCTAGCAGGTAGTTCTTGCAGTTTTGTTAAGCACTGAAATAATTACCTGCTCAGGTTTAAGAGACCTGGGACAGTTCACCCAGGCCACTTCAATGAGATGAAGTGGTCAGGGTACCTATAGTGTCCCTTTAATATAGAAATGTTTGTGTATAGGTCATGCAACTGAAGTTTCACTGCTCAATTTACTGCAATCTAGGATTTAATTCATTTTTGTTTGTTTATGCAGTCCTTTACACACCTCCCTTCTGCAACTAATACAGCCTATGTGGAAAAAGCGGTTTAATTTTCAAACAGATGTAACTTACTGTAAATTTAACTGGAATTACATGCAGGAGGCTCCTGCGGGGTCTAGTAAGCTATTTGCAGAGCAGGATAGAGGAAATTCTTAATTAAAATAATTTGCAATATGGGAAGTGTAAACATTAGATGACTCTTTACAGGAAGTGTTTAAGATGGCTGTGTAAGTAACATTCAAGGAGGGGTGTGCCTTGGCTGCATAAACAAAGTGATTTAACTCCTAAATGGCAGATAATTGAGCAGTGAGACTGCAGGGGCATGATCTACACACCAAAACTGCATCTTTAAGTTATAGTTGTTTTAGTGACTATAGTGTCCCTTTAATAGATGCCCTTTCTCCTATATGTTTCAGTTGTGCTGCAATTAAAGCCACAATAAATATTTTCTAAACATGGACTATTCATAAAAAAGAAATTACTGATTCATGATTCTGCACGTCATGTTAATTGCCCCTGCACTGCCTTTAGGAAAGAGACTCTGTTTTATGTCAGTGAGTTTATTGGAGTCATGTCTCATATGTTTTAAGCTTTGTTTGTGATGTGATGTGAAAATTATTTAAATGGAAAAACGAATCAAAGTAATAAAAATATTAGAACCGCTGAGTTGATATTGCTTATTAAATGTGCTGCATTGTAGATTCTAACTATATAAGTATTATGTAAGTCAGGGATAGCAAGACATGAAAAGAAAAAGCATGTTCATACACCCAGATTTCTGGTCATTCTGCAAACCTTGCAATTTTGCTCAAGTAGACTAATTTGTGGTTGCAAACTTTCAGCCGAATGCCAAATGCCCACTATGCCGAGGAAACATATGCCAGGAACATCTTGTGGAATGTCCAGAAGAGGAGCCAGAGTCTCTTTTGAAGCAAGAGCAAAAGTGGATGTCAAGTTCTAAAGTAAGCACTGCCGTACTGTCAGATAATAAAACAAATTACATTATAAATTCATTAAGGCAAAAACAGGTGCTGGTGTGGTGTAAAGTTCTAAATAAGGACCTATCAACTTGGAAAGACAATGAACATTTAGCACTTTCCCAGGATAGTACCTGTTCTTTGATAAATCTCAGCCTTTGAGGTTAATTATTAAGCTAAATATATTTTAAAGGAGTCATATACATACTGAGTTCACTCATTTTATAGTGCCTAATTTATTATTCACGAGGCAGCTCCCCATTCACCTAATCTAGTCTCCAGTGGAAATATGCTAAAAAGCTTAGTTTGGGGAAACCCATTACACTCGTCACAGCATATAGTTTTCGCTGAGCTGTTTGGTTGAGAACCTGGTTTGTATTTGTTTTGTATTAGACCCTTCCCTTCAGGAATGGGATTGGCACATTTAACCCACGCATTCCTCAGCTAGACTTCAGTAGTTTTGTTTTATAGTACTTTAAACTACTCTAGGCAGCACAACTTAAAGGGACACCATAGTCACCAGATCAACTACAGCTTATTGTATTTTTTTCTTGTTAGTATAATCATTCCCTTCAGGATTTGTGCAGCAAACACTGGATAAAAGCAGTGTTTACATTACAGCCTAGGGATAACTCCACTAGCAACTCCTCAGATAGCTACCAGAGGTGCTTCCTGGGGCAGTGCTGCACAGTGTTTCCTCCCTCTGCATGGAGACACTGAACTTTCCAGATAGAGACGCATTGATTCAATACATCTCTATGATGAGATACTGATTGGCCAGGGCTGTGTTTGATTTCTGCTGGCTCTGCCCCTGATTTGCCTCCTTGACATTCTCAGCCAATCCTATGGGAAAGCCTTGTGATTGGCTCAAAGCAACACTTCTGATGATGTCAGCCAAACAGGCAGATCAGGGGCAGACCTAGCAGCAGAAAACTTGAACAAAAGTAAGATTTTAAAATAAATATATATATATATATATATATATATATATATATGGAACCTGGGGGCTAGATGGTGTTTTTAACACTATAGGGTCAGGAATACATTTGGGTTCCTTTAAGTTGATAATTAGACAGTGCCGTAAATCTGTCTGTGATATTTTGAATAAACATGAATGTTTTACTCTTGGTTTAATTTTTCAGATAAATGCCCTAATGTATGCATTGACTGAACAAAGGAATAAGGATCCTCGTATAAAAAGTATAATTGTTTCACAGTTTACCAACTTCTTATCACTAATAGAAACAGCTCTTCGGTAAGACAGGACACTTTTTTCTTCATTAGGGATCAATTAAAAGAATAATGTAGAATGTTTTGTTTTTTAAAGACTGATTGCTGCAGAATTTGATTGAAATGTTGGGAAATACAAAATGTGTTGTATCCAACTTCTCATTGTCATATTGTATATTATATGGCATTGGTGGGCAGAGGAACACATATATCTATCACAGAAAGTGTTTTATTAGACACTTACTTAAAAATTATTTAATGGAACACCAAGGGGCACTATAATCACCAGAACAGCTACAGCTTATTGTAGTTGTCCTGGTGTCTATAGAATGTCCCTGCAGGTATTTTCATGTAAATAATGCCTTTTCAGGGAAAAGGTAGTGTTTACATTGCAGGCTTGGAACACCTATAGTGGCCACTCCTCAGACTGCCTCTAGAGGTGCTTCCTGAGTGAGTGGTGCATGCTCTGTATGGAGACTGTGAACTTTCCCCATAGAGATGCATTAATTCAATGCTTCACTATGATGAGATGCTAATTGGCTAGGGTGATGTTTGGCTCCGCATTGTGATTGGCTAAGATAATCACTCCTGTCAGCCAAAGAACCAGATCAGAGGCGGAGCCAGCACCGGCGGATCTGCTTTGGCACTGGAATTAGGTAAGATTTTATTATATTAGGAGGCCAGTGGGGCTAGATAGTGATTTTAACACTATAGTGTCAGGAATGCACATTTGTGTTCCTGACCCTATAGTGTTCTTTTAGGTTTTCATGGGGGCCAAAGTGTTCAGGAGTTAAACCGTTTTGCAAAGGTTTCTTCTCAAAATTGGGTCACCACTGCCCACTCCTCTGCGCTCTAAGAGCAGTAGTTTCCACAATTTCAAGGTTAAACTGTTGCTAAACAGTTTAACTCCTGAACACTTTGGCTCTTACTAAAACTGTATTTACTATTTTTCTCAATGGGTGGCCAGTGATAGGCTGAGTGTGTCAATCTCTGACTGGCTGCTTAAACCTTCCTCTTTGTGCAATGCAGAGAGGAAGGAAGCCAATGGACAGAAGCAATTTGGGGTGTCAGAGTTCCAACTTCTGGCTTAAACCATTACAAAACCGTTAAACCCCTGAAGATAAGAAGGGTCCTGGATATGCTTGCCCTTATAGCATGTGCTTAAGTTGTTATGGAGTGGAGTGTTCCTTTAAACTCTACTAAATAGATGGTGTCACTTGTGCAGAGGTCAGGAAAAAGACCGGTGGACAAGTGTCACGGTGCCCTGTAATAACTCTCCCAGAAGGGGATAACCCTTAAATGTAAGTAAATAGAAAAAGAAGAAGAGACTGAAGAGAGTCCCTGGGGTGGAGAGTTATAATGAAAATGGGGAGTCCCTACCTTTAATAATCCTAAGGGGAGGAAAACAAACAATAGGAGAAGAATAGGACAGGTAGAGCAAAGGTAAGGGGTAATACCAGCAGACAAGGGACAAATAGTGTCACAGGTCCTCCTTAAAATTGGGAGGTTGCCTGGTTATGTCCTCAGCTAGATGGAATCCCCTTAACCCTAGTGGAGGGATCTGGACTGGTAGGTAGAGCTTGTAACGAGTGGAGGAGCAATAAAGGGAAAGATCCTTTACCAGGGGACACGCACAAGGTCCCAATGTAAACCTTAACAGGACTACTGAATGGAGAGGACTGACCCAAATACCTCGGCACTATATGAGAACCACTAGTGCCTACTGTGACCAGAGTCCCTAAAGCTCCCCCAGACCAAAGCCCTTGTAATGCAGAGCAGCGAGAGACCTCTAAAGAGGGACACACAAATCCCAATTTAAGCAGAAAATGCTAAATGAAGAGGTCAGAACCTAAGTACCTCGGCACTATAGGAGCAGCCAGTGCCTACTAAAACCAGCAACCCTGCCGACCAAAACCCTTGCAGTGCAGAGCAGCGAGAGACCTCTAAGGGGGGACACACAGATTCCAAATTAACCTAAGCAAAAACCGCTAAGTAAAGAGGTCAGAACCTAAGTACCTCGGCACTATAGGAGCAGCCAGTGCCTACTAAGACCAGAAACCCTGCCTGTCCTAATAGCTAAAAATAAATTTAAATTAAATAAATTAAATCAAATCCATAAGTGCTACCAAAAAGAGTGTAAATAAATTAAATTAAATTATAAAGTCTAGCTCAACGCGCGTTTCGGCGTGTCAGCAACATGACACACCCCTAAAGGCACAATGTGAGTTGTGAGCAAAAAATAAACATTACTTTAATTCAATGTCCACTGGTCTCAAAGGTGTGTTTCATACCATAAGACCTTACAAAAGGAAATATATTCAATACTATTAAATTCTATAATATAAGGAATAGATTGTCCTTCTCATGATATTCAAAGCTTGTAAATGCTATTCTGAGCTTCTTGTAAATTATAGCTGTAAAATGCAGATAGATTTAAATGTATCAGAGGCTTAAAAGTGCAACATTATGTAACAATTTCTAACCACATGTTTAGCCTTCTTTCTGTCCTCTCTCCTTACGGTTATGTAACCTATTTTTGTTATGCAGAGCAATACAGGATTGGTGCCAGGTCAGAATTTTTCATACATGCAATGTCTGTAGCCATAGAAACCTTACTACTGTCCTCATTTTTGTGTGTAGAGAGTCTGGTTTCATCTTTACACGCTTGGATGGCTCGATGACACAGAAAAAACGAACAGAAGCAATAAAGTGTTTCCAGAGCAGTGATGCCGAGTCTCCAACCATAATGTTGCTCTCATTGAAGGCCGGAGGCGTAGGTTTAAATCTGACAGCAGCTTCTCGATTATTTTTAATGGATCCTGTAAGTAATTGTGTTATACAAACATGATCTCTCTTTTACGGATTTCACAGAGAAAATACAAGGCTGGCAGTTTTAAAGTGGCATATAGTGCCTACAAGCCAGCCTACAGCATTTAAAAAAAAAAAAAAAAAAAAAAAAACTTTTATATGTTGTGCGAGTCATTTTTACATTTATTTAAGTTTTTTTCATGATAGGTGAATAAAATATTTCTAGCTTAGTGGTTACTAACAATGGTCTTCAGTAAATCCATTGGTGCAAAATTGGGAAATGCTTTAGTTTGGGACTGGTGGTGTGCCTTGAGAACCTGGTAGAGAACTAGCTAACTTTGTGCAAGTAAGCACATACTGCATTCATAATATTAAAAAGGAACCTTTTACTCTTTCCAACACAGTGAAAAGTTGAGAGCTACGCAGCAAATCACAGATTGGCTGCTGACATCACACACCCTCTGCAGCCTTGTTTATTTTGCTTGGAATATCTTTTTAAACAGAATGAAAAATCTGTAGGGATGGCGCCACTTTAGTACAGAGACTGGAGACATGCTCTAAATCAGCTATGTTTGCAGTCCAGCTATTTGGCTTGAAATTCACTTTGAATTCTCACTTTAGTGAGTAACCCTGTGTGTTTTTCCAGGTTCAATGACGGACATTTTCCACATTAAGCTGAATGTATTCATAAAAGAAAAAAATAAGTATTTTCAAGAGCTCTTAATTTTTACAACCCTCTTTCCAGTTCTGTGCCAATTAATTTTCAATTATTGGTGTACCCTGCCATCTCCTTCATATATTTTCTGTTCCCTTCCTATATCCTAAATAAAAGCAAGCATGCATGCTCAGATGTCTGGTGTGACAGACATCTGCACAGAGGATACAATGTTTCTTATAAATATCATTCTAGTCAGACCACATTCCATTTACACTTGGTGAATTTGGGAACTGTAATCAGGAAAATATCATTTCAAACACTTTGCATTTTGTGTACGAATGTATGTTCATTACCAATATTTGTGATGGTTAGAAATCAGAAGGATTATACAGTATGGGTATTATTTCCTTATAGTTGTCCTCAAAACTAAAACATCATTTCAAAGAGCTGTTTTCTCAGAAAAAGTCTTTGTTAGTACATGCTTCTAACATTTTTTGCCTTAAGGAAATACTTGATTTAACAATGTCACAGCACCCACATCAGCTCACTAAATCAACTAAAGTTGTTGTTCCAGGGTTAACCATTATATCCGTCCTTATTCATGTACCCTTATATTTTTTTTTTATCTTATTCCACTTTACAGAATGTTCTACACACCACCTCCAGCTTACAATTTGTTTTGGCACATTACATAAACAGTTGTCTTCGTGTGACATACATTTCTAAAATAAAATTTATATTCTATTGCAAAGGTGTTTTTTTTTTTGTTTTGTTTTTTTTTCCCTTCAGATTATCCATATTGACAAATTAAGGACACAGACCGGTCAGAGCTAAAATGCTGAATGCATAACTGTCTCAACCTGGTGTTTTGTACAGCTCAGACCAAGATGGAAATCTGTGTTGTGTTTTATCTTTTACATGTTTTCTTGACCCTGCACCATAGCGAAAATGTTTTAATGTAACATTCTGTTGTGACATTGTAGGCATGGAATCCCGCAGCTGAGGAACAATGTTTTGATCGGTGTCACAGGCTTGGACAAACCAAAGAGGTTATTATTACCAAGGTAATTCATGTTGACTGTCAAGTTAATTATACTTATAAAAAAACTAAAAACTTTCCTATTAATAAATATTTGCTTTCAGTTTGTTGTTAAGGATTCTGTTGAAGAAAATATGCTAAAAATTCAGGATAAAAAAAGAGAACTCGCCGCTGGGGCTTTTGGAACAAAGAAGCAAACCTCTAATGAAATGAAACAGGCCAGAATTGCTGAAATAAGAACCCTTGTGGATTTTTGAAGAGTCAACAACATTTTTATCCAAATGTATTTCTACAGAAAGATGTATTTTTCATTACATTTTAAAGAGTTTGTCTTTAAAAAAATATATAATAAGTTCACCATTGAATAATAAAAAAATAAAAAAAACTTGACGATAATCTAACAGACAAAAATCACTAATACCCATGACAATTTAATGCTGAACTTCCTCCACTAAAATTAGCTTGTTTATTCTTTTTGAATTTACCCACTAATTTCGTTTTATTCGTTTTTTTTTGTTTTTGTTTTTAAATCCCACTTTTTTATTTATTTATATTTTTTATTTTTTCATTATGTATAAATAAATAACAATCATTTCTCACGTTTATGGACATAGTCAACTGTGAGTTAGATACATTGTGTCAGTCTTGAGAAAAAGGTTTACAAAATTAAAGAATTATATAGGTAAGTAACAATGTGCATTATATCAACAGTACATATGGTATTATAACTTCAATTCAGTTAGCAATGGCACAGTCAAACAAATATATCTATCAGGTATAGTACAAAACATTCCGATTGGTCGGCAAGCTCTACTTATGTTTTTGGTTTCTTAAGATCCAGTTTAGGATCCTTACAGTGAAGATGTGAATCTATGTTGCCTGAGTCATGATTTGTGTGGAGATATGCCAATAATTAAAGAGACCTCTAGGTCTGTCCCTTTTAGTAGGGTTGGTGTTTTAGTCTGGAGCTGATGAGTATTGTGCTAACTACTGGTCATACCATTGTTTGGTCTCAGTTGCGTCAGTTTCCCTACCCCTGAGTGTTCTTCTCTATAAACACGTTCCAGGGTTCCCAGATTAGTTTATAATTTTTTTTTTTCATTTTTAGGATGTTTATCCTACAGAGCCACCCAAATTGGGGTTTTGCCCATTGTGCTAGGTCTTGAGTTATCGTTTCTAAGAGAGGTTCATAGTTGAGGGCGTATAGGGAGGATAGGGTCCTCGGGAGTTGTACCCCTAAGTATTTTATCGCTTTGTTTGTCCGCTTGAAAGGGAATTTAGCTTTAAGAGAGTTGGAGCATTGAGCAGTTGTTGTAATTTTGTGCGTCTGTCTGTCAGCTGTAAGTAGAGGCCTATCGTGCTATTAGCTTTGTGGGCAGTCTCCAGGTTCCTTATTTCCCTCGTGAGTGTTTTAACCTGAAGTTCCCTGAGCTGCTTCTGCTTGGAGGCTATCGCAATTATCTCACCTCTTAGTACACGTGTGTGCTTCCCATATTATCGTAGGGGACATATCCGGGTCATTGTTGTCTGAAAAATAGTTAGTAAGTGTGTCTCTTATTACTGAATGACGCCACAGTAACTAATAGAATAAGTCATTTAGCTTCCAGTGGAAAGATGTAAGCGGTAAAGAGGGGATCTGAATCTCCAGTGTTAGAGGTGCATGGACCGACCATGTGATTGGGCCATAATTACTTTTTTGCATGAGGTGTAGAAATCTGTGGCATGAAGAGCATATCTATCCTCGAGTATGTGCCCATGACAGGGAAAAGGAGTAGTCTTTGGAGGTCGAGTGGAGTGTTCTCCAGCAATCATATAATTGGGCGTCATCTAAAAGTTTTTGGATCTGACGTCGTGTGTGGGTCTGGTAAGTCCTTATTAGTGAAGTCGTGTCAAGGACGGAGTCAAGGGAAACGTTTATCGTTACAGTTATCATCATGGGTGACTTTAATCTTCCTGATGTGAATTGGAAAACAAAAATAGCTACTTGTGCCAGGAGCACACATATTCTAACCTCCCTACTGGGATTGTCTCTAAAACAAGTCGTTGAGGAGCCAACTCGTAAAGAGGCCATACTAGATTTAGTGTTAACAAATATTAACAGATATTACTGTACGTGAACGTTTAGGATCCAGTGATCATCAGTCAGTGTGGTTTCATATAAGAACAGTGACTGAGTCACACCACACAAAAACAAAAGTTTTAGACTTTAGAAAAACAGACTTTTCTAAAATTAGAATATGTGTAAAGGAGTCATTATCAGACTGGAGCAATTTAAATGGAGTTCAAGAGAAATGAGATTATTTAAAAGTTGCACTTCGGAAGGCAACAGAAAATTGCATTAGGCTTGTCAGTAAAAGCAAAAAATTCAAGAAACCACCGTGGTACTCTGCAGACGTGGCCAAAATAGTAAAAAACAAAAAGTTAGCATTTAGTAATTTAAAAAAAAACAAACAGAGTGAGGAAGACAGAATGACCTATAAGATTAGGCAGATAGAGGCTAAGCAAGTTATAAGAGCTTCCAAATCATGCACAGAAGAGAAAATAGCACAGTCAGTAAAAAAAAGGGGACAAAACTTTTTTTTAGATACAAGGATTAGTTAGATTAAAAACAAAAGAAGGAAGGTATGTAGATGAGGATAAAGGTCTAGCTGACTGCCTCAATGAATATTTTTGTTCAGTATTTACAGATGAAAATGAAGGAAAGGGACCTCAGTTAAGAAAGGATAAATTAGTCATTTATTACACGTGAGTTTACAGAGGAAGAGGTTCTATTTCAACTGTCAAAAGTAAAGACAAATAAGTCAATGGGACCTGATGAAATACACCCAAAGTAATTAAAAGAGCTTAGTGGTGTACTAGCAAAATCATTAACAGATTTATTTAACCAATCATTGTTAACAGGAGTAGTCCCAGAAGATTGGAAGTTAGCAAATGTTGTACCCATTCACAAGAAAGGTAATAGGGAGGAGTCGGGCAACTATAAGCCAGTAAGCCTTACTTCAGTAGTGGGGAAAGTGATGGAAACCATGTTAAAGGATAGGATTGTTGAACATCTAAAAACACATGGATTTCAAGATCAGAGACAACATGGGTTTACTTCAGGGAGATCATGCCAAACTAATCGTATTGATTTTTTTGATTGGTTAACTAAAATTATAGATCAGGGTGGTACAGTAGACATTGCTTACCTAGATTTCAGTAAGGCTTTTGACACTGTTGCACATAGAAGGCTTATCAATAAACTGCAATCTTTGAGTTTGGATTCCAATATTGTTGAATGGGTAAGGCAGTGGCTGAGTGACAGGCAACAGAGAGTTGTAGTCAATGGAGTATGTTCGAAGCTTGGGCTTGTCACCAGTGGGGTACCTCAGGGATCTGTACTTGGACCCATTCTCTTTAATATTTTTATTGGTGATATTGCAGAAGGTCTTGATGGTAAGGTGTCTTTTTTTGCAGATGATACTAAGATATGTAACAGGGTTGATGTTCCAGGAGGGATAAGCCAAATGGCAAATGATTTAGGTAAACTAGAAAAATGGTCAGAGTTGTGGCAACTGACATTTAATGTGGATAAGTGCAAGATAATGCATCTTGGACGTAAAAACCCAAGGGCAGAGTACAGAATATTTGATAGAGTCCTAACCTCAACATCTGAGGAAAGGGATTTAAAGGTGATTATTTCTGATGACTTAAAGGTAGGCAGACAATGTAATAGAGCAGCAGGAAATGCTAGCAGAATGTTTGGTTGAATAGGGAGAGGTATTAGCAGTAGAAAGAGGGAAGTGCTCATGCCATTGTACAGAACACTGGTGAGACCTCACTTGGAGTACTGTACACAGTACTGGAGACCATATCTTCAGAAGGATATTGATACCTTAGAGAGAGTTCAAAGAAGGGCTACTAAACTGGTTCATGGATTGCAGGATAAAACTTACCAGGAAAGGTTAAAGGAACTTAACATGTATAGCTTGGAGGAAAGACGAGACAGGGGGGATATGATAGAAACATTTAAATACATAAAGGGAATCGACACAGTAAAGGAGGAGACTATATTTAAAAGAAGAAAAACTACCACAACAAGAGGACATAGTCTTAAATTAGAGGGACAAAGGTTTAAAAATATCAGGAAGTATTACTTTACTGAGAGGGTAGTGGATGCATGGAATAGCCTTCCAGCTGAAGTGGTAGAGGTTAACACAGTAAAGGAGTTTAAGCATGCGTGGGATAGGCATAAGGCTATCCTAACTATAAGATAAGGCCAGGGACTAATGAAAGTATTTAGAAAACTGGGCAGACTAGATGGGCCGAATGGTTCTTATCTGCCGTCACATTCTATGTTTCTATAATTACACTTAATTTTTTAAAACTTAAATACATTTTTTTTCTTGCTTTTACAGTAGTTTAATATAGACTAGTATCAGTTGATTTTATTTCAGCATTCCTCCTTACTATTGAGGTTCCCCTAAACAAAATGTCACATGCTTTAGCACCTATTGAGTCATAACTCCAGGATGGAGTAGGGAAAAGAATATTAGCCAATACCGTGAAGATAATATTTTGTCTATATTTTACACTTTTTCATGACTTAATATTGCAAATGTGTGATTGTATATCAGTTCTTAATGTTTCTCAAGCTGTGTTGCTTAAAAGAGTGTGTTTGTAAAAACGATGGTCTTGTTACAATGATTCGACATCCAAAACATTAAGATTATCTGTTGCTGTTATAAACTAAAATAATCAACAATCAACGCACATGCAAATACCATTACCTATTAAAGATGCACTCTAAACACAACCATTTCAACTTGAGAGATAAATACTTTTTTTGTAAAGGTATTTTGTAAGGCTTCCTCCCTGGGCGTTTAATAAGCAGCTGGAATACTCCATTCTTGGCTGGCAATATCCGTTTTGTCAATATTTCACATCTGCTAATCCCAGACACTTTGCTAGCATGCCCATAGCTGGGTGAATGCATATGCCAGACAATTCACTGGCATATGCATTCACTGTTGAAAATGGCATAATTCTGACCACAATGGCAATTATCATATTTGCCAAAGCTAATTCCGATTGCAATTTGATCAGCACAAATTTGCACCATTTGTCCAGATGCATTAAGTATCCAGTTTAAACTGTGCTTTTCACATCTAATCCCTATACAAAGTAGACTTGGACAATCGTTTTTTGACAAACCTGTTTTCGGCCATTCATCCGAAAGACAAATGAACAAATAAAAATTACAACGAATGAAACAAGGAAATTTTGTTCTTGTTATTTGTTCAGGAATGGTTTGAGGAACATGATAGAGAGTTGAACCTGTTGCCTTGGCCACCAAATTCTCCAGATCTCTATCCAATTGAGCATCTGAGAGATGTGCTGAAACAACAAATCCAATCCATTGAGGCCCCACCTTGCAACCTGCAGGACTTAAAAGGATCTGATGCTGTCTTGGTTCCAGACACCACAGGACACATCTAGAGTTCTTGTGGAGTCCATGCCTTCGTGCAATAGAGCGGTTTTGGAAGCAGGAAGAGGACCTACAGGATATTCGGCAGGTGGTTTTATAATGTTGTGGCTGATCAGTGTAACTTGCAGAATTTCAGGACACGTATACTTACTTTGTTTTCCTCCTTTGTGGAAAGGTAATATTTATAATTCTGAAGCTCCGTTATGCTTGTGTCTATTTGATATTTTATTTTTACGGTCTAGCCTGATCCTCCTTCCATGATGTCACTCCTCCTCACTGCAAGAAGGTTATCATGGAGAGAAGTGTTAGGGCAGCACAGAGGGGAGGACAGTGCCAGAGTTGGAGATCCATCACCACTATGTAATGCCTGCTGACACTGAATGTTTTTTATGCGCATATTTAACATTAGCCAGCCCAGAACTCTCGTACCAGCTAGCTAATAATACTGACAGAGATGGATTTACTACACATCCGTCAGTTTCTTCAGATTTCTCAATACGTGCAGTATTTATTACAGAGACTGTGCACATACACAGTCCTTGCACCATTACCACTTTAAACACTGCAGTGGTCATGGTGCCTGGGATAACCCCTTAAAAAAAACCATTTTAAATACATGCATTTATTACATTAGAGTGTTCCAGGTACCATTTAAAAAGGGCTTCCCTGTGGAAATTAAAATCGTGAAAGAAATCTTAATTCATCCAACACCGCTAGTCTCACCACAACATTATGATATTTTCCCACTTATTGTTTTATATTGTACATTACATTGGATCTTTGTAAGTATCAGTTAATTTACTTTGTCTTAACGTTAGGACCATTTTAAATACACTGAAAAGACAATAAAAAAGTGCATGTGTGTATCAGTTTGTAAATTTTTGTTTGAATTGAAGTTTTATTTTTTGCAGAGTCTTGACGCTACATGAAGGACTTAAAATGTTATGTTCAAATATTTATTGATAAATATGCTTACAAATAAATCTCTTTGACATTAACCATTTAGACAGGTTTACAGTGTATCCCTTCAATAATGATGCAAGTTGAAGAATATGTGTAGTCTGTTTATTACATCATCTTTAATGTTTCAACATTCAGGGCACTTTTGAGTAATTTTAACAGCCTAATTGATAAAGGTTATTCACTAAAGCATGAAATGCAATTCATTGTAACTGAATTGGAAATATTATCCAAGCCAACTACATTTTTATTTCAGCTTTTTTTTTTTTGCCTAAAATTTGAAATCCAACTTGAATTCCAGACAATTCATGTTAGTAAATAACTGAAAATATTCAGTACAGCAGTAATGTTTGAGGAATGTGCTACTGTAGCAGTGGCCTTCCACTCTCCTATCTCTGTGTTTATGAGTGGCTTGTATTCACTAAAAAACTAATTTGACAACCATCTTGCAAAACGTTGGCTAAAATAGAGCTGGAACATTTTCCCATATTGGAAAATTTCTAACAATATACTAAAATAAACTTTTTTTTCTTAATCTGGTCTAATATTTGCAAGACGGTTGCAAATATTTACACTCAATATTTGTATTTTTATTTTGCCATCTTTCACCTTCTTTTTCTGCCAGTTCATTACAATTAAGTTCTAGCTACAAAGTGGACAAGAATAATCACCACACTGAATGTTAAAGCTGATGAACGGAGCGGATATTTAAGTTACCTACTTTATAGGCAGCCTGTGTAAGTATTTGATCTTTCAACATCTCTTCATATTGAACCGCCATAGAATTCAAGCAAGTGATACTGAACATGACCAGTTTTATTTTCCTCCCGAAGTTCCATATTAGTTACTTCAGTCAATGCATTACAATTGCCTCCTGGGGTACGGTACAGAACAAAACAAGGAGCATTCCAAGGTGTGTTTACAGTGCACTTCAATTAACTGGTATAAGTCCAGCATTAGGATCAGGAGTGTAAGGTCAGAAACAGTTTGATTCTAAGCAAGTTTGCACCTGAGTGGATGAAAAGGCAAATTTCTGTGGGTACCACTGCTGGATATGCAAACTTATATTGCATACAAAGCCTTGATTATCCATAAAGAGGATCATGGAAAATAGCATCAGTTGATCAAGCAAGGTGGGCCTTTAACTTGAGGTCTGGGTTAAAATAACCAGCTAAGTGCTGGTTAAGTTTTAAAATACATGAAAAACACTAAACAGATTGCTGAAAGTCAAGTGACACTTTTGGCTAGTATCTAAAATGGCACAAACCAGGCTTGTAACAGAGAATGCATAATTTGTATTACTGGTAGAGGTGGAAACCCACCAACTTAAGTTTTAGTAAAGCTTCTAGCAGTTTAGTAAACAATGTGGTAGAACACAATCCTAGATGTCAAACAGTTCTTTGAAAGGTCCTTGTGTCTTAAGTTCTTGTGCATGAGAAGAATTCTACTGGAGATAAGAATCTAGCTTCTTCCTGATGTTTTCATAGGAATCTTCACCCATGTAGTCAACCTGCCCTTGTTCCCATCGTTCCCTGCGCTCTTCTGACGATATAGTTGCGTGAGGAGATGCTATGGACAACTTTTCCACAGCTTCTGTAATTTCCTCCTGGAACAATCAAAGAAAATCCATGTGTTATAGTTCACAGCGACCAAGGAGTAGTTTAAAATGAGGAAACTAATGATAGCTCCCATGCAAATAAGCAGCCAAAGCAGAACAAAAATAAATAAAAATTAAAAAAAAAAAACATGAACCAGCAGGACAAAGTAAAAAGAGCAAAAAATTACAAAGCTACAATGAAATTTGCAAGTTGGACATAGGGATGACAAGGTTTAAGTTCTTCATACCTCTCTACAGAAGCGACAAGAGAAAGCCAGTGAATAGACCAACCCCGATAGCTGTGAACAGTTTAAGACAGTTAAGAGAAAGCCAACACTTACACTGAAAGATACGTTTTGCCCCGGAGACCTGCATGCTAGATTTTATCATGAAATACAGCTTATGCATATTCTGCTGCACCGAGCCTTGTATACAAACAAGGCTATTAATTTAAAGTCCAATATGTGCAAACCATTGACTATTACAGCTCGAAAGCCAAGCCACATTGATGCAAAATATTCGCTTTAAAAAAGCAATACAGGAAAGGTATTTCAGATATTAAATAAACATAAACTGGTCAGTTGGTTAATGGATTCTGCTGACATTAAGGTGAAACAGTTGAAAAGCGTTCGGACAACTTCAGTGTAATATATGCTGTCTAGACAAAATACATCTGTATAGAAGCCATTTTTTTGTTTTGTAGCGTTCTCTTTGATCACTCATGAAAACATGCATTTTCAATACAATTAGAAGGTTTATAGTACTGACCACAAGTGGCTAAATGAGAAATAGAATAGAGTATGGAATTAAGCACGTTCTATTTCAAGTTATACGACCTAACACCAACAGCTCAATGCCCAAAGCAATATCCTCATGAAGCACCGTTACATTCAGTGATTCTTCTTGAGTTGGTACATGGGTTACATACAGAACACCCTTCTATTAGTTAATAGAAAGCAATTAACATTCAAAAGTAATAATTAAATGTGAAACTCTAAGCCCATCAGTACTGTCCAAATATGGCTGAAACAGATATTCCTACTGCAAAATTGTAAATTAAACAGTTAGTCAAGAAAGGGACTAGGCTACAGATGATTGGGTGCCCCCATGTTTTTGTGAAACCACTCAAACATTTTGCCACAGAACCATGAGATGATGCACATAATATGCTAGATCCATAACCATCACAACTGACTCAGTATTATTGTCCTTAGTCATCCCTTTAAAGGAATACAAAAAAAAATTCTGCTGCCAGTGTCTGTCTACATTGTACAGAATGTCAGTCATGGGCTGAGAGTGGTCATTTGACACTCTCAGCCGATATATGGTGACTGACACTGCTTTGCAGAAGCCAAAAGTACGTCACTGGACCACCAGGGAGCTTCGGAGCCCTGCGGGAAAGCAGGCAAGGGGGCAAACTATTGCTAACCGGTTTTCTGTACTGGGGAACCAGGCCAGGGTACTATAGCAAGCTGTAGTGGTTATATGCTTTAAGAACCGACTGTAGAAGGGTGTAATACATTTATAGACCATCTCCCCACCTCCCCTTCCTAAAGTACTGTGCTTTGGGGTGGGGGGGTGTTCAGATATCTGACATCAAATAGCACCAACCACCTCTGCTCTCACAAATAGTTCTCACATGGAACTATTAAACACTGTATTGTTCCTACTTCCTCCCAATATACGTAGGTACAGAGGACTTCTTCCATAACATTTTCCCAGTCAATACAAAAAATTATAAAGCCCAGACCACAAACAAAAACAAGATCTAGTTACCTGAAAGACTGGTGTCAAGAGGTTACTAGAGTTGTAATAGAGCACATCCATACCTGTGTCAAAGCTGTAACACGAGCCAGTCATATAGCTCTTATACGGTGTCCGAATATTTTCAATCCAGAGCATTATTTCTGTGTTAACAAACATGCCAATGATTTAAAAGCATCAGTCAACAGTTCCAAATGTTGTGATGCGTTCCTTCTTCCTTCACAGCATTTTAAACTTTGGGGTAATGTGATTTGCTGATTCCTGGTAATTATGTAAAGAGGCAATCTAAGCACCACAACCACTACAGCTCACTCTAGACATTATGGTGCTCTACGCCTGGTAAGAGTAAAATAAGGTTTGATTAGACACTTAACTCGGTCCCCAAATCAGCAGCTGTCTGGCCTTTCTTCAGATATAGCGAAAGCAGAAGTATCCCCATTAACAATATCAATATTGTCCATATTTATAGTAGTGGCTGTAGTAGCTCTAGTACTTAAACCACCTCTTTAATAGCTCCTCATACTCCTGATATCAAGTGAGGGGATAACAGGAATAACTGTGCTGGTCCCCTACAGGCATAGGGGGTACTCTGGTCACCTGATTTTCATTTTTTAGTTTATAAAATATACTGTATATGTTTCATAATATATGTATGTCCTCCCCAGTACATACCTGGGAATTAAAAGAAATAACAGAATCCTTCCTGTTAACATATTCTGTAAATCAATAATCTCTCTTGGCAACTCAGAGGAGAAAAACGATGAGCTCATCATCACCCATCATTTACAAGAAAGAGGTCCCATATTGCTGGCCATCTGCTTGTTATCGAATGATATGGGTTTCCGCTGGTTCTTATTTATTTTACTTTTGATTAGTTATCTATTTTGAATGCTTATTTTGATTGATTTGGGTGGAATTAAATGTAATTGCTTGGATCATTTTGGAAGTGGTTTCATAAATTGAAATAGATTTTGTGATCTACCTCTAATATTTTCTAGGGATGTGCATGGGTAAAAAAAAAAATTGGTTCAGCACTTCGGGACTTCGGCAATTTCCTAACCCTATTCCTAACCACCACAACCACTTACACATCTAGGGTTAGGGGTGGGTTTAGGGTTAGATTCCGGTCATCATTCATGTAAATTTCCCTCCCTCTTGTTTTGACACTTTTCAGTACTTCGGCACTTCCGAAATTCGTCACTTTGGCGGTTCGGTTCGGCACTTCAGCAATTCAAATGTCTGAATTTCATCCGAATTTACATTCGGAATGAAACAAATTGCACATGTCTAATATTTTCTCTGAATAGCTCAACGTGTAGAAGGGTGGTGTGAAAGTACAATTTAAGCATTCACCATCTCCTCATTCTTTGTGCATGACAGTAATCCTAATTTGATAAGCTGTCAGAGTTGTTTTTTGTTGAAAAAAAACAAACAAAAAAACACAAAGCATATAATTCAATATTTAATGAACCACAATGGAACTGTGTGCATATAGCACTATGAAGAAGAATGCCGGAACTCATATGATATCTAAGGAGATGCATGAGTACAACCGGAGCTTGATGATGTAATAACATACCCCACGGTATAGTGTGGAATGTGCTTTATACTTACCTCTATTGCATTCCTCACCTTATAGTGTTGGCTGGTGTGAGAGACAGTTCCACTTTAAATATCACAACTTGTGATTGGTGCAACAAAACATTTAAATGACTGAAAAACCTGGATCCAACTATTTTACAGTTTCTGAAAGATATGGCATACTCAACCAGTACTGCTCGTTCTTTCAGAAGAGTACCAACTTTAAAGCATTAATACATTTATCAATAAATATAGGTACTTTATCCTTTCCATACTAGATAGCTAATCAGAGACTGGCTGACAGTGTGAATGCATACCACCCACTTGAGGAACAGTGATATGTGATCCGACTCAAAATATACTGACACAAAATAGACAAATGGAATCATTTGGGGATAGAAATAAAAAGGGATGTTTAAAACCTCTTTAAAACTTGTTCTTAAAACTAAATATACTGGTACTGTACTATTATAGCCCCACAGCCTATCACGCCATGGTTAAACATTTTTACTATATCACGAACCGATTTATTTTAGCCAAGCATTAAAGGTCAAAGGTTGAGCCACAATTAGAAAACAGTAAAGAGAAAGCATGCCCGAGGCAGGGATATTAAAAAAGACCTTCTTGCTGTTAACGGACTGCAAAACCTTGCTCCAGTGGAAAAAAAAAAAAAAAAACAAGAACTGGCAGGTATTCATGGGATGTGTAGTTTGCTACATGACCAGGAGTATTTAAAGCAGCACTCTCATTTTCTAGGCTTTGTCTTTAAAATAATTATTTTTGCCCCTCTGTTTCCCCTTGGTTTTTGTTTAGTTTTTTAGTTGTACATAAACTACAAATATCATGGACACAGGAGAATATCATGGCAGCTCCCAGATACTGAAATCCAGCGCAAGGAAGATCCGATAATAGATATAGAAAGGACAAGTGGTTAGTATAATCTTTAAAGTACAAAAAGGTTTTAGAAAAGGAAAACGGAAAGGAAGAAAAAAAAAAAAAAAGAAAGTGCTGCTTTAAGCATCAAACTTGAAACTAAGGGCACTCTGCAAGTGACACAGCTAAACAGATTTTATTTAACAGAAAATTAAATCTATACCGTGCATAAGAAAAAATTGGACATACTTGTATATATCACATGTGCTTCCTGGTCTCAGCTAGAGATATGTATATAGTCCCAAAATGCATAGTGCAAAGCTGTGCACATTGCATTATGGGATACGGCAGTTAGCATCATGGAACTGCTCATAGTGGTGCACATGACCTGCAAGTACTATTTCTCTATACCAAGGGTGCCTAAAAGGTAGATTCCAAGATGTAGAACTACAACTCCCATGAAGCTTTGCAGCCTTTAGAATGCTTTAGAATGACAAAGTATCATGGAAGCTGTAGTTTTAAAACATCTGGGGGATCTACCTTTTGGGCACCCCTGCTCTATACCATAAAAAGAGCAATAAACTGAACTTTCAAATACATTTTAGCAATTTTACTGGCACAACATATAGAAGATTGTAATAAGAAGTACAACTAGGCCATATTTGCTAGCAAGGTGCACTTCAATAGAAGGGAAGCACTTTTTCTTAATTAACCTATGTGATGATAACACCTGGACCACATACATACCGCTTTCAGGCCTGCTGCAGTATCTTTAACCATTCCACTCTCTGTAAGTAACGGCAAGACTCGAGTGGAGTAGATATTCCACCAGAGGGAAAGGAATTCTGGTTCAGTTTGTGTTTGGTCATGCGAGCTACTTTTCACAGTCTTGGTTTTGCAGTCGTATGTATAATGCCACGGCTTTACTTTACCCAAGAAGTGGACCACCTTAGCGTTACCTCCAAACCTGAACAGAGAACACATTTGAGAAGAATTAAGTTTTTTTTTTTTTTTATTAACATAAATAGACAAAATAAACAGCAAATTTCAGAAGCCAGGTGAATGATTTTTTGCTATTAAACACAAACTGTATCTACTGCTGTAACTATTGACAGTTAGGCACTCATTTTTAAATTAGGTGTGTAAAGATACCTCTCCCTCAAAATGGCCACCATAAATGTTTATTTACTAGACAGAAATTTGTGGTGGATTGCAAAAATGAAAGTCTAAATAGAACAGCTGGAAAACATATTCCTACAACTCAACATTCTCAAGTGGACCATGATTTTAGACTTTGTGCAGCGTGGAACACCACTCCTGTCAAATGAACCCTGGACTATCGCCAGGCTTGCAGAGTAGAGCATCTGTTCTGTTGCCAATGTTATCAGTATATCACAAAGTCTTTCATTCATTAGCGGCTACACAGCACATTCCAGCTACTGGCAATGGATTACTGGTCCCTTTATATGCAGGAAGGAACCAACACAGTATATCATAGAAGCTAGCTATAGTTTAGAAAAATGTATAACAAATCAACAAGCGTTTTATAGCAGTTAACAAGTCTACTATCCCCTACCAAGTCCAAGCACACCAATTCCTATAAAATGCACATAACCCATTTAGAAGGCAGTGTTTATTTATTTGATACAAACCCAATGGTATAATATTCCTTTACCAGGGGGACAAATATAATACCAGTCACATACAGGAGCCTGTAACATGCTCATTACTTGTTGAAGTAGTACAATAAGTGCCTTGTATTGAGACGTCTTGTATATGAAGCTGTATAAAGTATCCAAAGTAGATTTAAATATTAACATATATTTGCAGATTGTATAAATACCACTGTACCCATAAACCATATGGTCATGGCATGCACAATGCACACTCATATGTCCTAGGTGTCCTTATTTAGTAAGGACAGTCCCTATGTTGGGCCCAAATCCCTCTGCCCCTCTTTTTATCCTAATGTCTCTTTTCCAAGATATACTGTTCTTTTCCTAAATTACATTTTAGTCGTTTAAATTGTTATTAGTAAATAGCCTAAAATTTCCCGCCCCTGGTCACACCCCAAAAAAGATGAAGAAATCTTTACGAATACATAAAATATTAACAACATCAAAATCTGTCATGTGGCACGTCACTATATCAAGAACTTTCCCATGACATGCCATCAGTCTAAAATACACCATTCATCTTTAATTATTACACAACCTGCTTTTTGACAGTTCACCATTTACTAGATAGCCCCAAATAGTCAGTTTTTATGATAATTCAAGTTTAAATCTGTATTTACAAAGCCTGCATTGTAGGGCTGTAAGGCAGAGTGTGTGCGTATACACACGCACACACACAACAGGTATGCTCTCATGCAGTTCTGGTGTATTTTTCCCCATTTAGTGAGCGGTTTAAATACCAACTCAGAACATTAACAGGAGTTCTGTGTGGTCATGCTAAGGTGAGTGTTATCAAATATTCACCTCAAGCTGTTGGGAATTGACAGGTATGAATACAGAAAGTGCTTGGCAAAATGTACATGGATGATGTAACCCAATAATAGTCAGCTAGACCTACAAGACTCATTATTAGTGCAATACCATACTTTAGGTCAGACAGTCAAAATACCGGACACCATGTAACCTATCAATGTAAGCAATGAACGCAAGACTCAGCAAAACACAACATGAAGGTGTTATTTACCAAGACTTGAATTGTAAAATACATTTCAAAAACTAAACTTAATTATAATTTATTTAAGACAAGTTAGATACACATATGAGGAAGGCCCTTAAACCACTATAGGCACCCAGACCCCTTCAGCTTAATGAAGTGGTCTGGGTGCCAGGTCCCTCTAGGATTAACCCTTTTTTTTAATAAACATAGCAGTTTCAGAGAAACTGCTATGTTTATAATAGGGTTAATCCAGCCTCCAAATCCTCTAGTGGCTGTCTCACTGACAGCCGCTAGAGGCGCTTGCGTGATTCTCACTGTGAAAATCACAGTGACAGCATGCAAGCGTCCATAGGAAAGCATTGTAAATGCTTTCCTATGAGACTGGCTGAATGCGCGCGCAGCTCTTGCCGCGCATGCGCATTCAGCCGAAAGGGAGGATTGGAGGCGGAGAGGAGGAGGAGAGCTCCCCGCCCGGCGCTGGAATAAAGGTAAGTTTTAACCCTTTACTCTCCCCAGAGCCCGGTGGGAGGGGTCCCTGAGGGTGGGGGCACCCTCAGGGCACTATAGTGCCAGGAAAACGAGTATGTTTTCCTGGCACTATAGTGGTCCTTTAATAACCAGAACTTAGCAATGACTGTCAGGAGACAAGCATTAAAAAAGAAAACTGTACAGGTGTTGAGAAAAGCGTGAAACGTGCACAAACCATTTATCCATTACTAAATCAGATGTTCAAGCAGGTGACAAGTGAAAAGAGTTTCTTATAAACAAAGTGTAAGGAAACTGTAAGGATTCTGAGTCAGAGACCTACCAGAGGCACAGTGTAAAAAGATAGCTAGGTGTATTAATGGACCTTAAGAGTGGCCAGACTTAACACTTAGCAAGTATCAGGACCTAAAAGATAACAAGCTGATAAGGGGAAGTCAAATCATTAAATCACGACATGAGCTGTGTCAGGCAAACCAGATGTCAAGATTAGAATACCAGCCAAGGAGCCGGTGTCAATTCAACAAGAATAATGCACTTAAGGGTCCATGAAATGGTTTAAAGAGGACCAGACACATGCAACACATTTGCTTCAGGTTTTCACAGCCACGGTAAATCAAACAGGACCCCAAATGATTATGAATAACAGAAGCAAAGGTCTTAGGTTACACTAATTTAGATTTGTTTGAGGCCAGAATTATGCAAATGCGACCAGGTTAAAATAATTTTGCACCTGGATGGAATAGATTAATGAAAAAAAAATGGAAGGTCTGTCAAAATCAGCAAGCAACCCCAAAGTTTAAAGTGAGTGTTCAGTTGATTGTGGAAAGTATGAAAATATAGCCGTGTATCAAAATTGGTGATTGGTCTCAAACCATAATCGCTGGACGTGTATTGAGCTCTAAAAAAAATAAAAAAATAAAAATTATGATGATTGAAACCCTTTTTTCCAATTTTTATTTAGATTGAGGGGTGGGCCTTAAACTAAGAGAACACCCCAGCATTAGGACGACAAGTCTGTAAACACAATACCATAGTGTTCCTTTAGATCATGTAGGAAACTTACTGCTTTGAAATCAGGTTGTTAATAGTAATGTGGTGGCTAATACCCTTATGAAGAACGAGGGGGCCCTATTAACCATCCTACTGCCACAGCCTACTGGCATCAGGGTATGGGTAACATAACAGATTAGGTTAGCTCATGTACCCATTTGCTTCCATTTAAACCATGTTGCAGCAGACAGTTTTAGTGCAAAGAAGATACCCATTCCCCTTTTCACTAATATGAAACCCCTTAAATAAATTGCTACGGGATACCATCCATAACTCTAGATATATTAAACTTAGGCATGGAGTAGCCTCATCCATCTGTGCCAGTTCTAAACAAACAAAAAGTAAACAGCAAAATAAAATATTGTAATACTTCCCACACCAGCATTGCCATACAATGCCCATGTTATTTTCACCTTTTCCTCACTGAAAAAAACTAAATTGAAAAAAAAAAACAACCTTTAAAACAACTCTGAATAACTCATCTAAATATAAGAATTCTAATTATTCCTTAATAGTTTTTTGTTAAAAAAAAAAAAAAAAAAAAAAAAAAAAAGACTGATGCTTCTATAACATTGTAATAGTACCTTTAGGAGTTGGTAATTGTATTATTTATTCCATTTGCATCGTAAGCCTGCTAACAATAGAAGACTGACCCGTATAATAACTTATTCATGTAACTCGTAGCAAATTGATTGCTGCTTCACATGTCAGTCTGTCCACTTTTGACCCACAGTTGCAGCAAAGAGCCATGAAAGCCCTCTATATATAAACATGAATGACATTACCACAAGTTGATCAGCAGCCAACCTTCGTGGCGCTCAGATTAGCAGTTGCAATGAGGTCCTAGTAACTTGATGTTGCTGTGAGAGTGAATGGAATTTTCATGTGACTGGACTCATGACTGGAGATGCTCTGTACATTCTATTACATTTTATGTCTGAGTGGGGTGACAATTGCAGGACAACATGTTATTGCTCAAAAACTGAACATATTATAACCAATTACTTACGCTTTAAAAGCTGGGAGGTAGGAGTATATGGAAATACTGCTCAAGTTGTAAACAAACGGTAGATGCTTGTGGATATCTTTCGTTGCCCAACTACTGAAAAATGTGTTGAGCAAACCTTGGTCCCCACCTGAAAATAAATTCATAATTATACGGTCAAGTAAATTGAAACTTGTTTGCATACTGGGAGGGAGATAAGATCTCTTAGGACACCAGTTCTAACTAGAAGAATAATTTCCAGATTTATCCAACAAGAAATGTTATATGGACTGGGATGTTAACAGGGACCAACCTTCAAGTCTTTCAGTAGATCTATGGTTTCGCCTAAGAAAGAATAATGGGCTGTACAGACTCAATCGCAGACTACCATGTTAAGCAGACAGCCTTTGCAATATGTATTTAACAGGTGTACAGTATGAAATAATGTTTACATCCAGACTGACTGTCAAATACAAAGTTGTCACTGGTTTTCTGCATCATTTTCTCAGTTAGTTCACTGAGATCGAAGTGAGTTGATGAATTTGTAAGAATACATCAGAAAGTGAGTGTTGTGTTCGTGGGATGACAAAATACTGTAAAAGTAGCCTAGTATAGCAGCAAAAACACTGTCACTATCCACAGCCACAAACATTACATTAAAAATAAAAAACCTATGGGGCACTTCTCACGCATCTAGTACACACCAAGTAAGAGATAAAAAAAAAAAAATTAAAACCATGTTAACAAGTATAACCATGGGGTGGGTTCTGTGAATAAAACACACACACAAGCACATGTGTACACAAACATACAGTTTGGGTTAGTAGGTTCCAAAACCTCAATACCCAAAGATTACACTGGATATCCAGTGGATTTTCAAGTCCTCTAGTCCGATACAGCTAGGGCTTAAGTGTTCCCAAGCTTTTTACCTCTAACCCTTATCCCCGGCCACCTATTCCTTAATACCTTCCCCTTATTTTTTGTTAAATAAAATTGTTGTTACATACTGCCTCCCTGTAAAAAAAAAAAAAAAAAAAAAAATAACATGCCCTCATCAACTAGAGATCTTGATCTTTATCAGTAAAAAAATATATATATCATAATTAAAAATAAACCAAACGGAAAAAAAAAAACAACTAAAAGAAAACCTTAAAAATAATCCTGAAGAATTAAAGAAAACAGAAGGCTTTGAAAGGCAAGGACAGGAGTGTCCTTGGTTAAAGTTCAGACTTGGAACCCTTAGCTATAAAAGTTGGTACAGTGCAAAGTGGGTAGGCAAACTCAGGTCTTAACTCACTAAACTGGGAATTCTCAAAAATTGAAAAAGGAATATCAACTTTTAAGCCCAAATAGCCATGCTAGAAATCCAGCTGGATTAGGTTATTTTTCAAATATGGTTATACAATTCTCCACAATTCCCGGCGAATGAACTTCTGGTGACTGACACATGGAATATTAAATGATCCTGGACACAACACAATTCAGGATCTTACTCCTACATTTACACCCTAAGCAAGTCACAGCTTAAATACATTTGGCAAAACTGTACAAACAGGTGTACTGTCACAGGGAGCCATAATCATGTAGACTACATTTTAATTATCTGTGACTAGACAGACATTTTTAGCACAGCGCTAGTCTCATAACGCCTTACTTTATGCCACTGATTTGCAAATAACAAACATGTTGACGCAACAGTTCCACGCAGACAATGTCAACAAGTAGCTCTTCTGGAATCCCTGGCAAGGATTGTACTTGTCAGATTAATAGGGTTATTTACTAAACTGAGAATTCAAAGTGAATTCGAAGTGATTTTCAAATGAAGTTGAACGTAGCTGAACTGGAATCATGGGTGGCTTAAAAAAAATTTCAGTTTGGATATTTTAGTCTTAAAATTTGAAATTCATTTTTAATTCTCAATTTAGTTAAAAATCCTGCAAATGTGTGGATATCATGAAAAATTAGGCCTTACAAAAACCACAACATTACTTCTGAGTTTTCTTTTTCAGTCTTTATACTAAACACCTTTAGTATACAGTAGGGCAGGGACGTTTTAGCCGCAAGGCTAACAAGGCATTTGCCTTGGGCGGCATTTTCCAGGGGGCGGCAAAAAACGCTGCCCCCAAATGCACAGGGCAAATGCCTTGTGGCTAACTGACATGCTGGGCGGGCGGCTGACGAGGGAGCACTTCCTCTGAGCGGTCTGCTCAGCTCCTTCGCGTGCCGCCCGCAGAGTGAGGCTGGGAGCCGGAAGATGACGTCATATCCCTCGTCAGCCGCCCGCCCAGCAGCCAGCGCCGCCCAACAGCCACTGGACCCCCAGGGAAAGAGGGAACCCCCCACCCCAGCATTCCCAAAGGTAAGGAAGCTGGGGGGAGGTTTAAAAAAAAAATGTGTTAATGTGAGTGAGTGTGTGTCAGTCTGTTAGTGTGTGTGTCTGTTAGTGTGTCTGTGTGTGTGTGTCTGCTACTGAGTAAGTGTGTGTTAGTGAGTGTGTGTGTGTCTGTTAGTGAGTGTGTGTGTGTGTGTGTGTGTGTGTGTGTTTGCCTGTTAGTGTGAGTGTGTGTGTCTGTTAGTGAGTGTGTGTGTGTCTGTTAGTGAGTGTGTGTGTGTGTGTTTGCCTGTTAGTGTGAGTGTGTGTGTCTGTTAGTGAGTGTGTGTGTGTGTGTGTGTTTGTTAGTGAGTGTGTGTGTGTTTGCCTGTTAGTGTGAGTGTGTGTGTGTGTGTGTGTGTGTGTGTTTGCCTGTTAGTGTGAGTGTGTGTTTCTGTTAGCTAGTGTATGTGTATCTGTCAGTGAATGTGTGTGTGTGTATTTAGAAGGCAGGGCGGGGATGGCGCGGGGGAAAGGGGGGGGGGTGCCTGAGTTTACCAGTTAAACTGGATGATTACATATGGAGACTTGAGCAGAAAGCAGGGTGATGAGCCAGCAATACAGATGTTAAGTATAGCCATCAGTATAAATGCAATTTAAAGTGACCCTGTCCTATTCCCAATCTGTCATACAGTAATGTGATTTCATGATTTATAGTTGCATACATAGTTTATGCCTTTTAACCCTTCAATCCTCCACTCTCTCTTATGGTACCAATTCTCCCATCCAATCTTCACATCTGTAATATAAACTCTCTATTCTCCTAATAATGTTCTCCCTTCTATTTTTCATTTTTACCCTCACTTCTGTCATTTCTAAAATCTCTCTTTCTGCTTACTGGTTCCTGCTGACACAATCTTTATTGCCCCTGCTTTAATTTTCCTCCCCACTCCAGGCCATTTCCCCAAACATATCCACCTTTTCTCTACCAGCTCCATCCAAAGCCATCACATACAAACTCTCACCCCAAACATTTAAATCTTACTCCCACCTTCTCCCCCATTCTATCCTTCTGCTCCTGGCAGCTGGAGATTTCTCTCAAAACCCTGGTCCCTCAATTCTTGGTCCCCTTTTGTTTTCTCTTTACACGGTCTCTCTTGGCAACTTATATATTCCTTTGGATTCTGCCTCCATCTGCATGTCACTGGCAGACAGTAATCTCTCTTGATCTCCCCCCCACCCCCACACTCTCCTAGAACGCGCCGCCGCCTGCCGGCTTGCCTTTTTTCCATCTCTGATTGGATGTCCTACTGCTTTCTGAAACCCAATCTCTCTAAAACAGAACTTCTTATTTTTCCTCCTTAAAATACTGATCCTTCTCTTTTGCTCTTCCTACAAGATGATGGTACCCACCTCAGCCCATCCTTGCAAGCTTGCCGTTATCTTTTATTCTGGCCTCACTTTTATGCCTCAAATCCAGTCTGTTGCCATTTCCTGCTGATTCCACCTTAAAACCATAGCCCACGTTTTCCTCTTTCTTGTTTAGGCTCCAGTGATTTTGCGCATCGATTACTGCAAAATTCTCCTACTTGGTCTCCCCAGAAACCGTGTTGCCCTGTTACTCTCTATATTGAATGCTGCCGCCAGGCTGATTTTATCATGGTTGCTCCTCTCACACATCGCCCCTCTGTCAGTCCTTATATTGGCTTCCTCTATCCTACAGGTGTCAATTCAAAAATACTAACCCTTACCTATAAAGCTCTAAACAACTCTAGCCCGTTACAATTCTTCCCTAATTCTTAGGTATAGCCCCTCTAGGTCTCTCCGCTCTGCCAGTGATCTTCTGTCCGCTGCTCGCACCATTACTGCCAATTCGCACTTGCAAGACTTCTCGCGTGCGTCTCCTTTCCTTTGGAACAGTGTGCCTATCCCCATCAGGCTCTCCCCTAGTCTTCAATTATTTAAAAAGTCCATCAAAAACCATCAGAAAAGCGTATGGCCTCCCAGAGTACCTTCTATTTCACAAACCTGTCTCTTGTTCTCTTAAATGGCCACACTTCACCGTCAACTTCCAGTTCAACTACTTTACCACCTTGTTGCTTAGTTGCCAACCACTTTCATGCCCTTCTTGTTGTGTTTTTATACTTCATCTCCTCTAGACTTTAACCTTGTTTGATGAAGGTCCTAATCAATCTAGAGTACCTTTAACAAGTGTAAGTTAACAGTTTGCCCAAATAGCCCAAATAAAAGTCCCAGTTATATTGCTTAAAGTCTCTAAAACTATTCCACTATATTAAAATAATAAATTAAAAACATGCAAACATTAAGTAATTTAAAGTAACTATAGATAGACCCATTTCAATGAGCAGTATTTTTGGACATTTTCTCTAACAACCATTCTGAACCAGACATGCTTAAATAAAAAAAAAAGTGCCGGATAATTTGGGATTTCTTCTTTAGTTTGGAACGCCTCGTATGTGAGAAATAATAAGCTTTCAAGCGGTTTCACTTACCGTCAAAGCTGCCCTTTTCTGTAACTAGGTGTAACAGGTCACTGTAGGTCTTTAAAGATGGTTGGTAAACAAACACTCCTGAGTTGAAGCAATCGGGCCACCCCGGGTCTGGTGCTGCTGACAGCTCTTCCCTGTCAAACAGCTCATCAACATTTGATAAAACCTGCAGAGTTTAAAATGGATAAAGTGTAAACCATTTCAAAAAAGTTATTTCTGACATTTTACAGTGCAGTCAGAATTCACCAGAATTACTCTGGCACTGCTGATTATTCTATAAATTGGAAATTAAGGAAAAACGACAAGACAATTACCCATTTCAAGTTCAATGAATAGTCCAATGTAGGGTGTTCTCCTTCCACCTCTAAGAACATGTTGTGCAAACACTTGAAAGTCATAATTGAAGGAATCTAAGGCAGGATGGCTTAACATACCTCTAGATTGAACACTCACACAAGGGAAATACAGAAGGATTTGCATAAATTGGGGGGCTGGGCAGGCAAGTGTCAGATAAGATCAAATACAGATGTGTATTTTGGAATAAGGAGCCACAAGCCACTTATACATTAAATGGGGCTTGATTTAGGGATAACATTACAAGAAAAGTAAAATGAATCCCTCTTAGATGATCCATTGATACAGGCGGATGTTTGATCTACTATGGAATACTTTTTCCTCACCAATAAAATCCCAGAGGCTATGCCTTCAACCATTTGGGAAGCACACAAATGTGTCATTAGAAGGCTTCTTAATAAATGCTAACCTGACTGAAAAAAAATGCGGTCTCAGGAAATCGCACATTTAGTTAACCAGCTAACTGAATTGGAAACTCAACACAGAACTACTCCAAACGAAGATATATACAAACAACTCTTAATGACCAGGGCGAAACTCAACTCTTGCTTGACATTGAAAATCCAATTCCAGTTTTGTCTCACTAAAAAAGCCTTCTATGAATATGGTAAGAGTGGAAGGATGCTAGAGAGAGCACTACAAGCATGTAGGCTACAAAGCCATGTTAAAAAGATCTTGCATGCAGGGCAAGCATTTCTTACACCCACGACCATCGCAGAGGTCTTTCGACAATACTACTCTTCACTGTACTGCTTACCCTCAAACACCACTATCGGATCATGGTGGCATGAACTTCTTCACTCAACAGAAGAAATACATTGCCTGTTATTTGACAACCAAACTGGATACCCAATCTATTGCCGCCCTGGAGGAAGAGATCACGAGGGACTAACTGACTCACCATTAAACTGGCCAAATTAGGGAAAAGTCCTGGTCCCGACTGATATACGGCAAAATATTATAGGATGTTTTCTGGCACTCGCCCCCCCCCACCCCCACCTTCTAACTTTATTCAACAATATCCAAGAAGGATTGTTGTACCCCAATATGCTTCTAGCCCACGTAGTGGTGTTACCAAAAGAGGGGAAGGACCCCACCTGCTGTGCCAGCTACAGACATCTCCCTGTTGAACGCTGATCTAAAACTCTTTGCAAAAATATTGGTCCCCCCGCATTCAGCCCCTTCTACCTGGCCTTATTTATCCAGACCAGGTGGGCTTCATTGCGGGACGAGAGGTCAGAGACAACACAGTCAAAGCACTTAATTTGATTCACGCGGCACGGACCCAATCTTCGCCCTCCTTCTTGGTCTCAACAGATGCAGAGAAAGCGTTTAACAGGGTTGATCGGTCCTTCTTAATGTTTACACTTAAACACCTAGGTTTAGGTCAGCATATGATGTCATGGATTCCGGCCCTATAAACCACTCCGGCTGCTCAAGTAAGGGTAAACGGGATAATTTCCAAAGCATTCGATATTAAAAATGGTTATGGTTAGAGTTAGGACCCACCTAGGGGGGTCTGCCATGATGTTGGCAGGTGGGCTCATCCTCTCATGGCCATTGGAGGTAACTAAAAGACCTCCATTTGTTTTAAAAATACATAGGGATAAAGGAGAGAGCGCAAGTAACTTGTTTTTCTTTGGTTTTTACTATATATTGGGGCTGATGTGTACTGTAGTCATTGCAGCCGCCCAGTAGTGATGGGAGTGAGCGCACAACTTTTCTTTCTGCATTTGTATCCATTTTTTTATTACTTAGCCTTGTTACAATGCAGCCGCCCATCCCATGTGTTCCCTATTAAGGGTTAATAATGTATAGGGGTGTATATAAAAAATACCCCTTTCTGTCTCATTAGAGATTTTTTGCCAGAGGCTCAAGGAAGCAAGGTGAATTGTTAAAGTTAGGACCCACCTAGGGGGGTCTGCCTTGATGTTGGCAGGTGGGCTCATCCTCTCATGGCCATTGGAGGTAACTAAAAGACCTCCATTTGTTCTAAAAATACATAGGGATAAAGGAGAGAGCGCAAGTAACTTGTTTTTCTTTCATATATAAAATGGCACTAGACAGGGGTGTCCTTTGTCACCCCTGCTCTTTGTCATCAGTTTGGATCCATTTCTAAATGCAATACAAGCCTCAAATAGAGGGTATCAGGGGGAACTGAGAAATAAGCAAGATTTCAGCATATGCGGACGATCTCCTGTTCTCCATCTCGAGCCCTGAATCCTCAGAGAGATTATGCAACAATTCGATACATATAGACATCTGACAAATTTAAAAATCTATTTCTCAAAATACAAAATCCTTAAAGTGGGATGCTGCTGAACGCTGGTGACCTCGCTGACGGCAGAATTCCCTTTCCAGTGGTGCAAGGAGACAAAAGGATTTACAGACCAGTGGGGACCGGGATGACCCCCACTGATCCAAGTGGGAGAGTGGTCATTACACCCGCCCAGCGTACAGACCATGCCCCTTCCCCAGCCCCTCTGCGTCTCTTGTGTCCTCCGAGCCCCTCTAGGTGTCTCTCTCCCAAGCCCTGGTCTGTCTCATTGCCCCTTCCACAGCCCCTCTATGCAGTGTTAATTGTGCCAGCAAATTTCAATTTAGTTTTAGTCGTATTTTAGTCATCTGAATTGTTTTAGTTACCCAAATCTCAAAAACTTAGTCGACTAAAATTTAACAAAAATTATTAGTCAACAAAATCAACACAGGTCCCCCGTTGAGACTGGAAGAAAGATGTTTTTTCTTCAAGAAGAAGAAATGGTTCTTATAGGGAGATCAATAAAGATGTGGAATTCTCTGCCTAAAATGGTTTTCTCGTCAGATTCTATTGATATGTTTAAAAAGGTTTGGGTGCTTTTTTGCAAAAACATACATATAAATTATATCCTTAAATATTCTAACAGGTTGTTGATCCAAGGAGAAATCATATTGCCATTAAAGAGTCAATAAAAGATTTGTTTCCCTTTTTGTGGCATAATTGGAAATGGCTATAATTGTTTTTTTGTGTTTTTTTTTTTTTTTTTAAGTACTTTAATGTTTTTGTTTATATAAATGACACTTGTGTTTATGCTTTATAAATAAGGTGCCAGCTTGCATTAGGTTACCTTTAGGACAAATTGCTCCATGTGTTAAGAGTTGAGTTTCTCTCCTCTGGTTGCTAGAAGGAAGTACTGAGGCTCATTCACTACACAGTGAATTGTTACCACCTGGATATTATTAGTGACATGGGTATTTTCTTTAAAACTTGATTAATAAATACCAGCATAATATGAAAAATCAAATTGTTAAATATACCAAAAAACGTGTGGTTATATGGGCGCACTCAGAATGTTTAATCAATAAAAAACAATTAGAATTGCCAGACTCCGGTCTGTGTTAAAAAAAAAAAAAAAAAAAAGGCACTATTAATGTCCACTGTTCTGCTCGACAACCATGAGAGTGAAATCCTTACCACTGTGTCTGCGTCCATAAAAACACATTTAGAGTATTCTGTGAGGGTCCAGCAGTGGAGTTTTGTTAATGTGATGCCAAGTTCTGGTCTTTTCATTAAAGCCAAGTTAGCGGAATCCTTGCTGTCTAAGACATCGACCACTCGAACCTCATCATACACTTTGTGAAGCACTTTCCTGTTTAAAGATTTAAAAAAATAAAAATAATCAAAACTGTGCAGGTTTATTCAGAGCATTAACCTCAAGTACACACACTTTGTCTTAAAATCACATAAGCAAATGGAGTGAAGTAAACTAAACCTGTCAGATACCCCTGGGCTGGATGCAATTATCAATAATTGAGAAGATAAAGGGTGTTCAATGGTTGGCTGAGCGTCATGAGAAAGATAGTTCACACAATGTAGAGTGATGATGTTCACCCTCCACTGTGGACCATAGTTTACCTATTCAAATGAAAGGTCAGTTTACTCCTTGTAGGAGACACTCAAATTGGACTGTTTAGGCTACTTTTAATAAATGATATCCAAACTAGAGTCCGGCACACAAATGGTGGATAAAGGATTAATAGAACAACGTTTCAACTCCATAACAGAGTCTTTATTGACTTGACAGAGACTCGGTTATGGAGTAAACATGTTGTCTTGCGCTCTGTTCTGTGCCTGGAATCTCAACTTCGGATATTGTGCCTGGACTCTCAACTTCGGATATTGGACATATTGGGAGTGCAGCTCCCTCTTTGTATTGCACCAAGCGTGATATTTCCCTTTAGTGAAGTACCTTTTGGTTTGATCAGTGTATTTAAATGTAACCATAAAAACACAACCTATCACTTTATCAAAATTTCATTTTTATTTTACTTTGCGATGCCTACCTCTCTCGCCATACCCCAGTGTAGATAAATGAAAGCTATCCTTCACAAACATCAATGAACACCTGTAGTATCCTGCACATGACCATGCACTAGCATTTTATGATTCTACAAAGATACATGCACAACCAACAGCACAGATACAAAAATGTTAGTAAATCATTTGATTCTCAGTAGTTGCTGCCATTTTGTTGCACATTTTAATTGGTCATGGTCATCTAGCCATTTTGAGAGTGACTGGACTACTTAAAAAATATGACTCTTACCTCATGGACTCTGACACCTGAGGAGGTACTAGCACCACCAGTTTTCTTGTAGTATTGTGCTGTCGCAATGATGACCCCAATACCAGCGCCCCTTTCACATATGGATCATTTGTAGCCAGTGTCACAAAAGCTTGATCTAGTGGAAGAGGAAATACAGCATGTATTTAATGGCAATATTTATTTAATGATAAATTTGCACGGGCAAGTAATTTAGCAGTCACTTTATACAACTGGAACTTGGGTCGTGGTGTACTGCAAGACATTCATAGTTATTATTATCATCATCATCATCATCAGTATTCATCTAGCAATGACGTGTTCTGCAGCAATTTACAATTCTAGAATGGGGATATTTGACATCAAGTAAATTACATACAGAACATTAACTGAGACAAGAAGAGAAGAAGGCCCTGCTCAAACAAGCCAACAATCTAGTTCAGGAGTTGACAAATATTTCTGACATATCTAAAAATAATAAAATTGAATAAAACATTAAAAATATCATACAGATTTATATGCCTTTAAATATTTGGCCTCACAATCCAGTCCAATACAAACACAGCCCACAGCCGACATCACTAATGAAAAGCAGAAACAGAAACATTGGGGGAGATATATTGTAATTGTCAGTGGCATATTTGCATATTTTTTCCTGTGGTTTTCTGGGACACATTGATCAATTCCATCCTTTTCACATCATTTCAATATGTGATTTAATGTCATTAACATTTTTTAATAATAAATTACCGCCATTTTAAAGGGCGAGACACTTGGAAGGGAACATGAGATTTATTAACCTTCCTAACACTATTTGTACTAGAAAATAGTCCTGTTGTAGGTATTTTTTTTTTTTGACCATTTTACGTGCTTATTTTTTTAAATGGGTATTTCTATTCCTAAATAAACTGGTAAATGTATTGGTTTAATTCTTTGCGCATGTTAACTTAAATAGCTCTCAATTAGTGCTTAATTTTCTAAACTCTGTTAACCGTTACACATATCCGTAACACCTTTCCCATGTTAAGGTTCCAAAAAAGAAGAAAGGAAGGGACGACAGGGAAGTGTGTTACATTAGCGGAACACCAATAAAACATTAGTGATGGCTGTACTGTTACAGCAGGAGGGGGAAGTAAAAATAGTATTGAACCAAATCCAAAAACAATTAAAACATAAATTATCAGTGTGATAAATTATATAGTCAATACATAAGAACATATTATAAGTAAAGTAAACTTGCAATGAAAATAAGATTCAAATACTTGGTATAGGCAGTTTATAAACGCTTTAGGATGCTGCAAAAGTCATTACAGAGCGCGTTTAATTAAAAGGTAAAAATTCAAATACTTCTAAAAAGTCAGATTAGTAAAAATGTGATCTGTTAATGAGAAAACCTTTACAGTAAGATGGACGGTAACACTATGCATGTCATATCGAGATATGACATGCAAATATTCAATTTTACCTGTGGGTAAAAACATGTTTCCCTGCACTGCACAAGTTGGACATTTATCTATTAAAATTCTCCTGCCTGCTCACTGCCTAATGCTATGTGACCACCGCTATACAACCACCCTCTATTTCACAAGGTCCCCGGGGCTTGGGCTGATACACAGCTTTACACACCCTTGAGAACAAGATGTCACAACTGATTTACAATTACGAGCAGAAGTAATGAACAAATCTCACCTTGCGGATGAATGCACCACTGTAATGCAGGAAGTTGGTTCATCAAACTTTTTTTTATAAAACTATAATGAAATATTACTTTACAGGAACTTACCCACCAGTTAAAGAGGAACTGCTGAGGTCATAAATTTGATATACCTTAGCAGCTCACATTAAACTGTACAAATAGATATATAACAGGGGTGTGTTCATTTAAAAAAAAAAAAAATAATCTACTTGTCTAAAGGACTAAACTGATAACCCAATATAATTGTCATTTTTCACAACTTTTTTGTCCTGACAGAAACATGATTTAAATTAGAAAGACTGGGGCACCTGCCTAGAGCCCTTGACATGGACTGATGTATTTCATTAACTAGAATGGCAAAACTGAGTCAAAAACAGCTTGTCCAAAAAAAAAAATTATAATTTGTAAAAATGTAGTGAATTATTTGGAACGTGTCTCTCTGCTTCACCTCCTCCCTTAGTCTCTACCTCTGCCCTGTGCCATAATTTGTGTGTCTGTGGGATGTGCTTGCTGCGTGTAATTGGTGTGGTTGTTCTGTGCAGGCTCTGTGTAATTTGTGTGTGTGTGACATTTTGTTGCAGTAATATCCAAGATCCCATGATTTAGCAGGATCTTCCACAAACCCTGTTTTATATTCATATGTGGGTGTAACAGGAGCAGAAGTCTGGTGGTCCTGGCTAGAGACAGCTTAAACACAAGTGGGCATGTCAGTTTGTGAAGTCTTTGCAAAAACGCTAAAAAGAGACCGTGCTGCTTTAAGAGAGGATGATGGCAGCACCAAGGAAGACGTTTCAGAAATGATTACCACTCAAATCCAACAATAAAGCGAACATGCTATGGGAAAGTCGAAGATCCCACGAGTGAAAGTGCAGCTTTAGAGCAAATTGTTAAATGTGGGACAATAACCGTGAAAACTAACAGAATATCTGTGTAAGTTACTCCACCTTAGCCCAAAGCTGCTCTTTATACACATTGCCCTGGGTGTACAGACATCACGCAGTTAGTGCCAGAGTAGCACGTCACACATTTAGGGCCTTATAGCAAGTCACACAAACGTTCATAGAGGAGCACACACAGTACATGTAAAAAACCTGCACTACGATCAAACACATTCCTACTGTAGAAGGCACACCATACCCTCAGACAGTGGAGAGTTAGGAGCAAAACGTGGCTGCTGGGCAGAGGGCCTTGGGAGGTATCTGCTGTATGGTCTGCATCAGTGTGTCAGGGTGGTGGGCAGTCAGCCTTGCATTACTACAGAGCTCACAGAACACCCCTGACCCTCACTGTGATGTAATTCCAGTAAAATACAAGTTTAGCAGGCTAAGATTGCCACAAGGCATATGTATGTATATGTGTTTGTAGTATCAGTTAGTTAATTACACGTAGCTAAGATACTGTCATCACTGTACTGACCAGGTGCAGGAATGTAAGAACTGGAATTACGCGTCCCTCTCCTTTGTATCAGATGAGCCACGTGGTTAGACCGGATGGATGAGTTTAGACTCTATTCATTAAATAGGTTAAGGGTATGTGTGGGTGTAGTTAATTGTGGGAGGAGCTACAGTGCTATATAAGGAATGTACTCTATGTATTCAGTACTCAGACTTTGCTGTATTTTGGTGACGCTAGTCCCTCTGAGTCCCGATCGGTGATCCAATAAAGAATCTCTTCCTTCCTGAAGAAACCTGTGTCCATCTCTCTGTGCTTGGCTTCCGTCAGTTTCTCCGGTATCATTTGGTGCGTTGGCCGGGAAGCTCATCGTTCAACGGTAGCTGAGAGGCAGAGGCGTGAGACGGTCTATCTTTGCCCACGTTCTCTACGGCTGCACCCCTGAACTTCTGCGTGGACCTCCCTTCGTCTCGGCGCCACTGGTCTGTTGTCCAGGAGATCATCGGCCTCTACGTGAGAAGTGCTGGGGTGTCCCCGTCGATGAGTGTGAACTCAGGTTCAGGAACGAGGAGGTAAGATAACTGCTGTTTTAGACGGCAGGACCCGCTAGGGGTATACCGATTGTGCGGTAGGCCCAAAGGGGTTTTTGAATCTGTATCTGCCCCCTCTGTCGGAGGGAAGGAGCGAAGGCGCACCGCTCGATCGAACGCTCTTTAGTCAGACCGTTTGATTTGGTTAGTCAGGCGGGGTCCTGGTGTAAATAGCCCTAGCCGGACACCGGTGTCTTGTCTAGACTAGCGTTCTAGGGTGTATATTACGTTCGCTAGGTCGGAGGGACCGGGAGACTAAGCGGCGCCTGTGTAAATTCGGTTCGCTAGTTCTCATCCTATCTGGGCTAAGTGGGAAGGCGTGTAAATTTGGAACCCACTAGACTTTTGATAGTACGACTAAGAGGCGCCTGTGTAAATTCGGTTCTCTAGCTCGTTGTATAGTGCGACTAAGAGGCGTCTGTGTAAATTCGGTTCTCTAGCTCGCTATATATGTGGTGATTGGGCAGTGTGGCTAACCAAAACGGGTGTATATAGTTTTAGGTAGTCCATTCAAGGTACTGGCCAATAGTTTAGTTGGGAATTGTAAATGTGTTAACGATTGTTTTAGTAAAGTGTATATCTTGTTAGATAGCGCGAGCTCAGCCGTCTAGCGAGAGTGTTAATAGTGTGTTGCTGTATTATAGTGCACGGTACCATAACCCTGTATATTTACTGACATTATATAATAAGTACTAATCATTGTCGTCCATTGCATGTTTAACACCATAACCACTAATAATTGTATTGTGACCTTAACTTGTGCTTTGACCTATGCTAACCGTACTGTAACCGCTATTTGTAAAAGACGATGTTACTGGGGTGTGTTATAGACGGGTAATTCGTATATAGAGAATTATAGCGTGGGTGACTGTGTAGTTACGCCAAAGGGCATAATATTGATTATATAGTGACTGGTGTAGCAGCTGTGTGTGTACGGGAATTCCCTGAGTGTTTATTGTTATTGTGTACGTTTCACTTGGTAACCGTACCACGTGGTGCTGTTGCCAGAGGAAACGGGTGTGACTGTTGAATAGTACGCGTGTATAGTAATCGTTGTCGACGACGTTCCACTGTTAAATATGGGTGCGTCGCAGTCAACGATTCCGGATCCCTTAGGATGTATGGTTAAGAATTTTAAAAAGGGATTCAAAGTTTGTGATTTTGGGGTTAAGATGTCCCCTGTACGTTTGGTCACTTTGTGCACTAGGGAGTGGCCTACTTTGGTTGCGGCATGGCCGCCACGTGGCAGTTTGGATCCAACTCTGGTACAGCGCTTACACGTGGCTGTATCAGGTAGGCCTGAACTTTACGGCCAGTTTCCTTATATTGATTGTTGGAGACAGGCCGTAAATGACTCGCCAAAATGGCTCCGGACATGCCACGAGGAACAGTGTCGCCTCATGGTAGCTAGGACTTGTTCGTCCACTAGGGCTGGTGTTAGGCCCATTTTGGACACGCCCCCTGAGTCCGAGATCCCTTTGCCGCCCCCTTACTTTCCGGTAAGAGGAAGTGACGCAAATACAGGAAGTCCTGTAACCCTTCCCTCATTACCCTCATCCACTTCCGCTTCCTCCTCCAGTACAGGATCCACCCCCCCTCGTACTAAATCTCCCCTTCCGGAACCAGAACCCACCCCCATTAGAAACGAATATCCTGATTTGGCGCCACTTCAGACTTCCGGTCAAGCTTCATCTAGCTCGGCCCGAAGTGTTCTATTCACTACCTTTTCCCAAAACCAACCTCCCACATCCCCATACCCTATATCTCCCCGACCGGAACCCATGACTGACGCTTCCCTACGTAGCCCCATCCAAACCCGACAGTTGACTGGTGCCCAACAATTAAAGCACTATCAGATGCCTCTTCGCTTAAATCCCGGGTCAGCTTATATCGATGCCGCAGGTCAAATGGCACACGCTGACCCTGTCTTCGTATATGTCCCTTTCACCACTACCGACCTTTTAAACTGGAAGACCCATAATTCCTCGTATACTGAGAAACCACAAGCCATGACTGATCTGTTCACCTCAATAGTACAGACACATAATCCGACATGGGCTGATTGCCAGCAGTTATTAATGACTTTATTTAACAATGAGGAAAGGACAAGAATAAATCAAGCAGCCATTAAAGCATTAGAGGATAGAGCCCGTGCTTTGAACCAAGCTAATCCAGCAGCATGGGCCGCAACACATTATCCCAACACTGATCCCGATTGGAACGTAAATGGTGCTGATATGGTTCAACTCAGAGCCTATAGAGACGCTATAATTGCTGGCATGAAAGCCGGAGGAAAGAAAGCCATTAACATGTCGAAGACAGTTGAGGTGATCCAGAAAAGCGATGAAGCGCCCAGTGTCTTTTATGACCGATTATTGGAGGCGTACCGCTTGTACACCCCCTTTAATCCGGAAGACGCAGACAATTCCCGAATGGTTAACTCCGCCTTTGTCAGCCAAGCTTACGGAGATATTAAGCGCAAGCTACAAAAGTTAGAAGGGTTTGCAGGTATGTCAATCTCCCAACTAATGGAGGTAGCTAATAAGGTCTATATGAATAGGGAAACAGAAAGCAAGAAAGAGGAGGAGCGCAAGATGCGTAAAAAGGCTGATATGCTAGCGGTAGCGATCGCAGGCGTAGATAAACGGGGCCCAGATAGAGGCAATAATAGATGGAGTAGGGAGCCTTTGAGTAGGGATCAGTGTGCGTATTGCAAGGAAGAAGGGCATTGGAGGAACGAATGTCCGCAAAGAGAGCAGTACGAGAGAGACCAACCCAGGGCAGGCTACGGAAACTTTAGAGGCAGAGCGAGAGGTAGAGGAGGTCCCGGAGGGAGTAATGGTTATAGAGGGAGTAATGGGAACAGAGGAAGTGTTAGGGAAGACAGGTATATTCCAGCAGCGCAAAGGTCTCGCGATAGAGAAGGTAGGGACTTTGTAGGATTGGCTGACACGGTCATGGAGGACTATTGATACCGACCGGGCTCCATCCCCCTTGGTCGAGCGGAGCCTATGGTCGATGTATCAATAGGGGGGAAAAGGAGTGCGTTCATGATCGACACTGGTGCTGAACATTCAGTGGTGACTAATCTAGTTGCTCCTCCATCTGGAAGGACTATTACTGTGATAGGAGCAACTGGAAGAAGTGCTGAAAGACCGGTTCTTAAAAGTCGACTCTGTACATTGGGAGGCCACGTAGTAAAACACCAATTCCTTTATATGCCTGAATGTCCAGTCCAATTGCTGGGACGTGATATGCTATCCAAATTACAAGCGCAGATTACGTTCCTACCAGATGGAACAACATCTTTAAAGTTTAATGGACCTTCAGGTATTATGACTTTATCCGTACCAAAGGAAGAAGAGTGGCGACTTTATACAGTGTTGACTAGCCAAAACCCTAGGAGTGATGAGACATTGTTTAACATACCAGGAGTTTGGGCAGAGAACAACCCACCAGGACTGGCCCGCAATATTCCACCAATAAAAATTGAACTGAAACATGGGGTTTATCCAGTGAGCCTAAGACAATATCACATTCCGCAGAAGGCTAAGAAGAACATCCAATCCTATCTGGATAAGTTCATACGGTATGGTATCCTAAAATTCTGTACTTCCCCCTGGAACACCCCATTGCTGCCTGTTCAAAAGCCCGGCACAGATGAGTATCGACCTGTGCAGGACTTAAGAGCAGTCAATGATGCGGTTGTTAGCATACATCCAGTTGTACCCAATCCATATAACCTGCTTGCTTTAATTCCGGGCGGGGCTACTTACTTCACAGTCTTAGATCTCAAAGATGCCTTCTTTTGCCTCCGAATTGCCGCAGAAAGTCAATGTATTTTCGCTTTCCAATGGGAGAACGCTGTAACGGGCTCAAAACGCCAAATGACTTGGACAAGACTGCCCCAAGGGTTTAAAAATTCACCTACCCTATTTGGTTCAGCCCTAAGTCAAGATCTATTGGATTTCGAGTCCATCCCAGGAGAGTGTGTATTGTTACAATATGTAGATGACTTGTTGATAGCAGCAGTTACAAAAGAAATCTGTCAGCAAGCAACGCACGATCTACTACACATTCTCTGGAAGGCAGGATACAAGGTGTCTAGAAAGAAGGCTCAGTTGTGTTTGCCAACTGTCAAGTATCTAGGATTCCATATCTCTGAAGGTCAAAGAATTATGGGGCCAGAGAGAAAAGAAGCTGTCTGCCAAATACCAATACCCAAGAATAGAAGACAAGTGCGAGAATTCTTGGGGGCAGCAGGCTTCTGTAGGATATGGATTCCCAGCTATGCGATACTAGCAAAACCTCTGTACGCAGCTATCAAAGGTACAGAGCACGACCCCTTCTTATGGACCCAAGAACAGCAAACGGCATTTGAAGATGTGAAGAAGGCTTTGATGAGTGCCCCAGCATTAGGTCTACCTGATCACACACGACCATTCTACTTATATGTACACGAGCAAAGAAGAATGGCTGTGGGAGTATTGACACAGTACTTGGGATCATGGCAAAGACCTGTTGCCTACATGTCTAAGCAACTGGATGCAGTGGCCAGCGGACTTCCACCTTGTCTAAGAGCCGTAGCTGCAGCCGCCCTGCTAGTAGCTGAAGCCGATAAACTCACTCTGGGTCAAGAACTTTATGTACGAGTCCCACATGCAGTACAGACGTTGTTGGATTACAAAGGAAATCATTGGTTTAGTAATAGCCGTATGACCAAGTATCAAGCAATGTTGTGTGAAAACCCAAGAGTGCATTTAGAGACTGTAAACACCTTAAATCCAGCTACCCTTTTGCCACAACCTACTGAAAGTCAACATGATTGTTTGGAAGTAATGGATGAAGTATTCTCAAGTAGACCAGATCTTCGTGATTTTCCCATCCAGAACCCCGATGTTCAATATTACACCGACGGCAGTAGTTATGTGAAAGAAGGGATCCGCTATGCAGGATATGCAGTGACAACAATAGACAAGGTGATAGAAGCTCGGCCACTGGCGAAAGGAACATCAGCACAAAAGGCAGAATTAATAGCACTAACACGAGCGTTACAATTGGCTGAAGGTTTAAGAGTAAATATCTATACGGACTCTAAGTATGCGTTTTTAACCACTCATGCCCACGGAGCTTTGTATAAAGAAAGAGGACTACTGAATTCAGAAGGCAAAGAAATCAAGTACGCAGCTGAAATCCTACAACTATTGGAAGCAGTGTGGGAGCCGAAAGAAGTCGGTATCATACATTGTCGAGCGCATCTGAGAGGAGATGGTGATGTAACCAAGGGAAATCGGATGGCAGATAGTGCAGCTAAGCGTGCTGCTGAATCAGGAAGACAGGAGTATGTAGGGCATATAGCTGCTCTTATACCAACTCCACTGTCCCAATGGACTCCAGTTTATACAGCTCAAGAAGAGGAGTGGTTAAAGACTGAACCGGGAAAGTATCTGGAGAACAAGTGGTATCAGCTAGAAGATGGAAGAATAGTTATACCAGCATCGCTAGCGGTAGAAATTGTCCAAAATTATCACAACGGGACACATTCTGGGAGAGACAGTACTGAAGAATCTCTTAGAAAACATTTCTACATACCAAGATTGTCCAACTTGACTCAGGCCATTGTACGCAGATGTGTAACGTGTGCTAAGAATAATGCAAGACAAGGACCAGTAAAGCCACCAGGAGTTCAGTTTATGGGGGGACTCCCCATGTCCGATCTACAAATAGACTTTACAGTGATGCCTAAATCGGGTGGACATCGTTACCTGCTGGTAATTGTGTGCACCTATTCAGGCTGGGTAGAAGCATGTCCTACTCGTACAGAGAAAGCAGGAGAAGTTGTGAGATTCCTGCTACGAGAAATAATACTCCGATATGGACTACCCTGTTCTATAGGATCGGACAATGGTCCAGCTTTTGTTCACCAGTGCCTACAACAACTGACTCATATGCTTGGTATAAAGTGGAGGCTTCATACTGCATATAGACCCCAGAGTTCTGGTAAGGTAGAGAGAATGAATAGAACTATAAAGAACCAGTTGGCTAAAATGTGTCAGGAAACCCAACTTAAGTGGAACGTTCTCTTACCCATAGCTTTATTGCGAATCCGCAGTACCCCTACCAGAAGGATGGGCCTCTCTCCTTTTGAAATCATGTATGGGCGACCACCTCCCGTACTTGGTAACTTAAGGGGGGACTTGAGTCAGTTGGGAGAAGGAATTACCCGGCAGCAGGTTGTAGAGTTGGGTAAGACTATGGAGGAGGTACAGAAATGGGTACAAGATAGATTACCTGTGAATATTTATCCCCCTGTTCATAGTTATCATCCAGGAGATCAAGTATGGATTAAAGAGTGGAATAATGTACCGTTAGGGCCCAAGTGGAGAGGTCCTTATGTTGTTCTTTTGTCTACCCCTACAGCGATAAAAGTAGCAGAAGTGACTCCGTGGATACATCACTCCAGGGTTAAACCAGCAGCAGTCGATTCTTGGCAAGTTACAGCAGATCCAGAGAATCCCTGCAAGATCCGGTTAAAACGCACTACTCAGTCGGAGTAACGAGGAATTATTGTGGATTACAAATTTTATTGTTACAGGTGTGAGTGAGAAGGCCATAATAAAGCCTGTCCGCTTACCATCACATAGTGTATAAGCCAGGAAAGTCTCGAAGGGACACCTGTGAAGATGAGCAGAACTCCATTCCCTGCAGCCCCTCACATCCTGGAAGCTGAGGCGCCATCGCACGGACGAAGACTGAGGATGACGGCGAAAGATGTGCTTTTGATAGTGTTTATTTATATGTGTTTTTATATTCAGGAAGGTAGAGGTACCGACACTCCTAGCTGTGAGGTATGCATTAAGACTACGAGAACAGGTAACCATATTTCCCAAACCCTAATTTGGCATTCACAATACGAATGTAAAGGAGATGTATCGAGATGTAGATACTTAAATATAGATTATAGTGTGTGCCATTTAGGAGTAGGAGAACCTAAGTGCTTCAGTCCGGAGTATCAGCCTCGTACAATTTGGTTGACTCTCAGGAATGGAGATCCTCAGGGGACCCTAATTAATAAAACGGTGTTAGAATCCGTACATTCTTCGGGTGTTCTGCTATTTGATGCGTGTAAAGCGATATCGAGTGGTAGAAAGCCGTGGAATGTATGTGGGGATCTTAGATGGGAGAGGACGTATGGGTCTAACGATAAATATATTTGTCCCAGTAGCAAAAATAAATATGTAAGTCCTAGATGCCCAAATAGAGATTATAACTTTTGCCCATATTGGTCTTGTGTGGGGTGGGCAACTTGGGGACAGACAGTAGACAAAGACATGATAGTGACTAAGTTGCCGACTAGCCCTTATTGTAAGTCTATGGAATGCAACCCAGTCCATATACTCATTAATAACCCCGACAAGTTCTTAGATAAGTATGGAAATTTATTTGGGTTTCAAATATACGGGACGGGTTTAGATCCTGGGACATTATTGTTTATAGGAATAGAGACTGATACGGTATCCTCCCAGACTCATCAAGTATACCATTCCTTTTACGAAGAGATGAGTATAGATAATAAGATCCCCCATAATGCTAAAAACCTGTTCATCGATTTAGCTGAAAGTATTGCCGGTAGTCTTAATGTTACCAACTGCTATGTGTGTGGAGGTACTAACATGGGAGACCAATGGCCTTGGGAAGCAAAGGAGGTAATGTCCGGTTCTGAGGCAGTTGACCAATTAATATCTACACAAGCCGATTATCATATGAGTGTTAGAGGTAAATCTGAGTGGAGATTAAAGACCTCCATCATAGGTTATGTTTGCATAGCAAGGAAAGGAATAATGTATAATACTTCTGTAGGAGAATTAACTTGTCTAGGGCAAAAAGCTTATGATGATGATACAAAGAATACAACTTGGTGGTCGGCTTCAAATGTCTCAGAACCATCTAACCCGTTTGCTAGATATGCCAATTTAAAGGATGTGTGGTTTGATCTATCCATCACATCTACTTGGAGAGCCCCAGCAAATTTGTACTGGATCTGTGGTAAGAAAGCCTATTCGGAGCTGCCACAGGACTGGGAAGGGGCATGTGTGTTGGGTATGCTCAAACCATCCTTCTTCTTGTTACCGATTGAAACAGGTGAGACTTTAGGTGTTAAAGTGTATGATGTGAATCATAGGAAGAAAAGGGGACCCATAGAGATAGGCGCCTGGGAAGATGATGAATGGCCTCCCCAGCGTATTATAGATTACTATGGGCCAGCCACGTGGGCTGAGGATGGTACCTTTGGTTATAGAACCCCTATTTATATGCTCAACCGTATTATAAGATTACAGGCGGTGGTTGAGATTATCACAAATGAGACATCACAAGCGCTCAATCTTCTAGCGAAGCATAACACCAGGATGAGGACAGCAGTCTACCAAAATAGATTAGCCTTGGATTACCTTTTGGCAGTAGAGGGAGGTGTATGTGGGAAGTTTAACCTAAGTAATTGCTGTCTTCAAATAGATGACGAAGGGCAAGCAATAGCTGAGCTTACTAGCCATATGGTTAAACTAGCGCATGTGCCTACTCAGGTATGGAAAGGGTACAATCCAAGTAGTTGGTTTGGTAGCTGGTATGAGTGGTTTGGAGGGCTTAAGGCAGTGGTAGGTGGAGTCCTACTGATTTTACTGTTGTGTCTACTCCTACCGTGTCTTATACCCTTAGTAGTTAGGTCTGTGCAAAGCCTGATAGGAAGTATAGCAGAGAGGAAGGCTGCTGCACAGATAATGGCGATATATAAGTATAAGGCTCTAGATCAGGGAGAACCAATGCAAGAAGATGAATGTTGAAGATTCACATCATAAGATAAGTCTGGTCTGGTTCATGGTAACCTGAGGTATATGCAAACCAAGGTTAAGTGATGCCTCAAGTAATTGTGAAATATCAGAGGCATCAAAGGGGGGAATGTGATGTAATTCCAGTAAAATACAAGTTTAGCAGGCTAAGATTGCCACAAGGCATATGTATGTATATGTGTTTGTAGTATCAGTTAGTTAATTACACGTAGCTAAGATACTGTCATCACTGTACTGACCAGGTGCAGGAATGTAAGAACTGGAATTACGCGTCCCTCTCCTTTGTATCAGATGAGCCACGTGGTTAGACCGGATGGATGAGTTTAGACTCTATTCATTAAATAGGTTAAGGGTATGTGTGGGTGTAGTTAATTGTGGGAGGAGCTACAGTGCTATATAAGGAATGTACTCTATGTATTCAGTACTCAGACTTTGCTGTATTTTGGTGACGCTAGTCCCTCTGAGTCCCGATCGGTGATCCAATAAAGAATCTCTTCCTTCCTGAAGAAACCTGTGTCCATCTCTCTGTGCTTGGCTTCCGTCAGTTTCTCCGGTATCATCACCACATGCCCTAGAGCTTCTTACTTGGCTGGGATGACTTGTGGCTGGGCACTGGGGCCCACACATACATCTTTCAGTATGCAATCCCAAGGTACCCCCTGCTGCTTTCCTGAGGGTGGGCTAAATTAATAAACTTCTATGTTGAAGGACCTAGAGGTGTTTATCTTGAACTTTTCCCCCTGTTTTTTCCTGCACTTTGTAGAATAAATGGTTTGAGAATTTGAGCACTGTGGTATTATTTGGATTTACGCAGAAATATCATTGGGACCTGGAGTTCCTGTGCCTAGCGTCTCATGTTTAACATGGGTAAGCGGCAGTTTTGCTTTCCCGTTACTTTTACAGTTTTCGGTTTATACTTTGGGACTTATGTTAGGAGCACATCAGAATTGGTTACCCAGGGTTCAAGTACTTTTAAAGAAAGCTAAAATAAAAAAATAAAAAAACGGCCTGCCAGGCACTTAGACCTACACGTCCCATGTGTCGGGCAATAGGAATTCCACATCCCTCAATGCATAGAGTTAAAATATATATCTTCTTACAGGCTGCTTCCCTTAAAAAAAAAAAAAAATAAAAAAAAAAAAACACTGCATGTGAATAGCTGCTCTGCCACTATGCCACTGCAAGTCAGCCTCCCATATAATAATAAACCCCTTTGGTGGCTAAGGGTACCCAATACCATAGCCAATCACCTAAAATAAAGTTCCTACCTACCCTCCTGCACTCTAGTAATAGAGAAGTGTGATAAAAGTTGAAACCTGTAAAAAAAAAAAAAAAAAAAAAAAAAATGACAAATTATTTCTTCAGCCCCCCAAAAAGGTCAAATAAAACTCCATATTTCCAGACATCAATATATATATATATATATATATATATATATTTATTTTTTCCCCTAAGCCCTCGATTGTTAGTTATAGTTTGGTTCTGTTGTTACTTGAGAAACCATGGCTCTAGGAAGCTACCCCTTCATAAGCACCTATGAATTTCTTTTAGGTCAGCCGTTGCTGTAGGTCAAGAGATGAACCGAGGGGAGGGGGAAGCAGGTTGAATACATATAAATGTATACATCCGTTTTATTCTATTCTGCAAACATCGATTCCTTATTTGTTTTTCCGAGTTAACTGTATTATGGTGGATGTAACCATCCAATTACTTGTGCAATGGGAATAATGGTGTTGTAATCACTACCTATCTAAAGCTTCTGTTATTATTCTGCTAGTGGAGTGACTGTGAACCCATTATTTTGTCTGAAATTGTGCAGAAAGAAAGAATTAGTAAAAAAAAAAAAAAATTAAATAAATAAAACACATTAAAAATAAAAACCACGCCGCAAAAATAAAAATCAATTTTCACCCATGGAGGACACATTGCAGATGATAGTGGGGAAAGTCCTTTTATATAATCCAGGCCTAGAGTTGATTCGTCTAAGCCTGAATTTGCAGCATTTGGCCTGTAATTCACCCGTCCGGAAATGTTTGACCCAGCTGAAGTCAGAACCAATTTCAGACACGTTCGGGTCAGAATTACAAAATCTGGATGTTGGATTCCATCAACAACGTCCAGATTTTTATTAGTACGAATGGCCCATATGTAGCCGGATGGTTTAACCCCATTCGATTCTGGGCCATTCAGACTTTAGAGAATAACTGATACTTTAACAAGCTGCAGCCAGTCAAGCCAGAATCATAGACTACTTATGAGAACTAACAGTTCCATAGCATTAAAAAATACAGTTACCAGAAGGATATTTCTCCTTAAACGCATAAATCCAGAGCATTGAATGGAGAACTATAGAAGATTCAGCAACAATATGGAATCCACCAGTGAGGATTCTCACTGGTGCATACTTATACATGTGAGAGTACAAAATGGAGAACTCTGGAATCTCTTACAAGACTGTCACGGGTTGCAGGGTCTCATAGTGTCCCTTAGTGACCGCTATTCTAATCCTCCGCTGGTGTTGGGTTCAGCTACAGCATACAGTGATTCTACCCCTCTGGAACCTTGTAAAATTCCCCAATATAGTGGACAAGACCAGTCCTATTGGGTAAACACGAGAACTGTTTACTTCAGAGAAAAACACATGCATTTATCCCACTACACACAACAGGGGGGTCAGCAAGCCCAATGCAAACCACTCTATGGAGTCTTGGTTTCTGGGACATAATTAGGTCAAGACATTATAAATTAATTTCCTGCTGGACACCAAGACACATAACACAATAGCTGACATCCAGCTCAACATTTTACATAATAACTCAACATTAACACAATGTAACATATCCTCCTATGTATCATTTTAAAGTCTGTGACCAGACCCATAGTCTGTGGGCAGGAGGCTAGCTTTAATGCCTCTCCAGCAGGCTGTTGCACGGCAGCTTCTGTGACAAAGTGGGCATGTCAGTTTGAGATCTACCAGATTTAACTTGAAATGCACAAGATGTCAAATGGTTCTATCAATTATCACGAGTGGTGGCTCATAGAAAATGCCAAAGAGTGTTTGGTAATGCTCTGTGCTTTGGCACATGCCATTTTTCAAGACGTATGAAGTAGTATCTAACTTTTCTAATGTATACCATCAATTGTGGATTTCAGTGGGATCATTTTATAAAACATTAAAAGATGACAGGGACACGTAACTAATCACAACTGCTTATTCCCTTGGTAAACTAATTAGCTCCTTTGGCTTCCAATATAATTTCTATGCAGGTGACACGCAAATCTACCTGTCCTCTCCTGATCTCTCCCCGTCCCTCTTGACTAGTGTATCTGACTGCCTCTCTGCTATTTCTAACTGGATGGCTGCCCACTTCCTTAAACTAAACTTGACCAAAACTGAAATTCTGGTCTTTCCTCCCTCAAGTGTTGTTACTCCTGTGTCTGTCTCCCTCCAAGTCAACGGTGCTACCATCAGCTCCACCACGCAGGCTCGCTACTTAACGCCAGATGCGACTAAGGTGTTGGGTCCATTCCACTGTCCTTTCTCGCCTTGACTACTGTAATCCGCTTCTCAGTGGTCTTACGTGCTCCCAACGTGTGCCGTTACAGTCCATAATGAATGCGGCAGTGAGGCTCATCTTCCTGTCCGCCCGTACCTCCCATGCCTCAGCCTTCTGTCAGTCCCTACATTGGCTTGCTATAAAATTATAGAGCTCAATTTAAAATTCTGGTTCTTTCTTTCAAATCACTACATAATGCTGCTCCCACCTATCTATCCTCCCTTATACACAAGTATGTCCTGTCTAGGCCCTTACGATCTGCTGAAGACTTATGTCTATCTTCTGTCCGTACTCCCACCTTTGATGCTTGCCTTCAAGACTTCTTGAGGGCTGCACCATTCCTGTGGAACTCGCTTCCCTCCTCCCTTAGATGCTCACCCAGTCTCCACTCCTTCAAAAAATCGTTAAAAACCCACTTCTTCATAAAAGCATATCAATTACACTGTCAATAGCTCCCAACTGATTCCTCTTCTGCAACTGTCACTAGTCTAATACTATGCTTACCTTTTTGTTTCATTTTACCCCACTCCCTCTAGAATGTAAGCTCATTGAGCAGGGCCCTCAACCCCTATGTTCCTGTGTGTCCAACTTGTCTGGTTACAACTACATGTCTGTTCGCCCACCCATTGTGAAGCGCTGCGGAATTTGATGGCGCTATATAAATATCATAATAATCTACATATGCAAATAATCCTGCCATACCGCCAAGTGTCCTAAACCTGGCAGGGTAACCCTGGTATGGAACCACGTTTAAATTATTGAATGTGCATCTTTACATTCATAAGATCTAGTTATCACCCTGCAATTCAACTTAGAGTGCATCTACTACTTTACATTACTGCTATAATATTACAATTTGTCAATACATATATATTTTGTTTCCTTTTTAATGTGTATCCATTTCGAATTTATGGAACAAACATCTGAAGATAGGGAAGAATTGTCATCCTTATGTGCATAAATTCGAAAACACAAAAGTTAGATAAAAGGGCTGAAAAGTGTCAAATGGATCATCATTCCAGATAACAAGTTTCCACTTTTTGAGAACCCAGTGGTGGTGCGCATTACATCATTCTAGCTGACACTTAGCATTGCGCATGTTGTTGAGAGACTTGTATACAGCTACTCAGCCATGGAAGCACATTTCATGAACATCCTAACCCACATTTATTATGCGCATGTTGCTTCCAGAGTCTGTTTGGAACTCTGTACTGAGTGGAACTCTGCAGCAGATGATTTTTATAAGTGACATGCCTCCGCCGCTCAGTGAGCATACATGGTCTACTACTCTGTGGCAGGGCTGTTGCCCTCGAGGCTTATAATTCACAATAATAAAATTTGCCAAAGATAGCATTGTATGATGTTTAAAGTTACTGTGCTCTTCATTATGACCCCCTGTACTGCCGATATTTGTCTATAGTGAGTTCATGCTTTATGCCAGGGATAGGAAACCTTCAGCACTGCAGATGTTTTGGACTACACCTCCAATGATGCTTTGCCAGCATTATAGCTGTGAGCATTTGGGAGATGTAGTCCACAACATCTGGAGTGCCGAAGGTTGCCTTCCCCTGCTTCATGCACATGTTCGCAAAGAGCGAGGTCTGAACAGCTGAAGTCAACAAATAACAGTGGTATCCACATATGTTTAGCCATACAGTGTTACATGTTAGAACGATTTTCGTTACGAGAAACAAGAACAAGTTAATATTTGAGAAAAAAATCTTGATGCAATTTCCTGAATAAGAGGATGGTTGCTTTGTCAGAGGATGCTAAGCCTAAAAAAACGCTACATTCTTACATGCAATCTTATTTGCAGGAGTGCATATTCTCCTCCAACCTGGCCAAATGAAATGACCTCTATTTTATGTGTTATACTGTATACCTTGCACCTTTAATTTTTTTATATAAAGGATTTCTTCCAAACTTTGCTTTTCCTTGGATAAACTGGCCACACTATAACAGAGAATTCTTTCCTTTTATATGAACTTTGGAAATCTACAAGTTATTCAACAAAACATGGATTCTGAATGTCTGGCTGTTGATATCACAAGCTCTCTGCAACCTGAGTGTTTGAAAAAAAAAAAATTTCTATTAATAGGTGACAAAGTAAAAACCATCAGTATTAAATCTAAAGTTATATAGAAATTAGGAAGAGAGAATGCAAAACCAGTAGTAAGAAAAAGAGGATAATGAGAAAGACATGAATAAAAAGAAAACGTGAAAAAGAATAAACAAAATGGGGAAGGGGTATAGATCAAGAGTACTTTAAGAGAGCAAGATATTGTTTGAAACATATTTAAGGAAAGAAAATTTTAGTGATAATCCTACATTAAATTACTGATATTAACACTTTATGCATTAATTGCTTGCACACGAAAACATGCCTACTACTGTATTTTACTAACACTTGCCTAATTTATATATTAGTACACTGGGCAACAGATTAGCTGGAGCCTTTTATTGAGGGGATGAAGGATCTAAGAATAAAAGTAATTTAATACACAAACATTCCATATCAATAATGGGAGTAATGTTCCAACAAAAGGTAAGCATATAACACCAGTTACGTCCAAGAAATGATTCATAGAAACCACTCCTAGCTGTATCTTGGAAAGAGGTTACATACCTGGCATGCATGTACACTTACGTGAAGCAGTAAAGTATGCCTGACAGCATGGCGCACATTGTTGGCAAGGCACTTGTGAAAATGGTTAAAAAGGGACACTATAGTCACTAGAACAATTACAGCTAATGTAGTTGTTCTGGTGTCTACTGCATGTCCCTGCAGGCAAGTAACACCTCTAGTGGCAGTCACTCAGATGGCCACTAGAAGTGCTGCAGATGCCCAATAGTCTCCCAGTGCTTTCCTTTGGGAAACCACTAGATTGGTGCGATCATCAAATTTGATGATCTCAGCCAAGGAGGCAGAGCCAGTTATGAGGAGACCTGTGCGGCACTGGTAAAAAAAAAAAGGTGAGTAAATATTCCTGACACTATATTGGTAATTTAAGGAGTTATATCTGGAAATGAGAGCATAATTCCTCTTCTGGAAGAATACAAGATGTACAGGTCTTTAGATGGTTACTCTAACCTCTAACACCACAAGGGAACCACGAAGCCCACAAGCACCGCAGCTCGCTGAAGAGGTTTTGGTGACACAGGGCCCCTCCACTATAAGTATTCAAAACATTTTGCTCCTTATTTGGGATGCAAAAGGCCCGCCTCCACTACTGACGACGAAGAGCCAGAAACTCCTAAACATTGGCTTCTGTTAGTTATTCTTTAGCCCTCTAAGGGGCTCACTGGCTGATAGCATTATATGATCCTTCTCAGCTTACACAGAGAGCTTCCAGCTCTCCATCATCAGTAGTCATGCAGGGAGCTGCATCCAGCTGATACAAGGTAAGAAGTCAAACTGTTCTAAAATGGAATAACTAATTACAATGGGTGGGGGGAGGGTGGGCAATAACGCAGGTGAGTATTCGGATATGGGATATATAATTAGCAATATAAAATGAGTAGCGAACCTTTCCAAAGCATCAATAAAATGCAAGCCTCACCTCCAACAATGTGCCATGCTAGAAAGCTCATGAGCTTGCAACCAAGTTAATGTATCTCTATTAATGCTGTACTGTATACAGTGTCAAGGGCATAACAAGGTGATGAACACTGCATAGGAACCAAACACTTACACAACATATCAAATTTGTTTACTGAAAGCATTTTTTATATTTGCCAATAAATGATACTAAATGACAGATATCCTTAAAGTATTAACTCTGGGTACCAAAGGTCTACTTACTGGGTTCTCGACACTGACCTAGATGCACATCTAGCACAATATATAGCTCTTACTTAAGTGCTACTATCTAGCCCTCAGTGCTAGTGAAGACCTTAAACAACCCCAGAATAATCCGTAACAGAATTAGGATTAAGGATCAATCCTAGATGATCACACGGTCCTAATTTTTTTGTTGAAAGAATAACAGGAAGCAAACAGACGCACACTTGACAGATTATTAGTATTGTACACTGTCTGGCAGCGAGACAATGACTGACAAAGTAACTAATCAGGTAAGTCCACAAACTATAATATATGGGAAAAAGAAGGAAATCCAGTATATTCCGCTATCTGCCAGCCTTCTTCAATGGAAAGTTAGTGACAGATTGCTGCTACTGTGCAATGTCCTTCCCGACAGGAAGGGAATCATTCACACCTACTGTTCCAAGACCATTAGATCTTCCTAATGAATACCAACACCTTCTACCCTAGTATGATATACAAGAGCCTGCTTTACAGCCTCTTTGAGAATAGGAAAGACTGCTTTCCCTAATCGTGAAGACTAACAGAGACTGTTAGTAGCAGAAGCAAACTGTTAGACTGCTTTCTCTAGTATAGAAAATAACACAAACTGTCTTTTTATCACTCAGTAGACTATCAGAGATTGTCTAACTACCTAACACAGGAAAGGAACAGAGACTGTTGCTGCTAATACAGACAAGTACCGGACTCTGATTCACCTAATAAAAAGGAATATTAAGGACTGCTTTGCTTAGTGCATGAGTACTGCTTTCTCTAGTGAATGAGAGTACCAGAGACTGTTTTCCTTAGTATTGTAGTTACCAGAGACTGCTTTCTATAGTAAAATATTGTTTTCACTAGTATAGTAGAGTACCAGAGGCGGTTTTTCCAAGTATAGTAGAGTTATCAGAGATTGCTTTCCTAAGATAATAGAGTACCAGAGACTGCTTTCCCCTAGTATAATAGAGTACCAGAGACTACTTTCCCTAGTATAATAGAGTACCAGAGACTACTTTCCCTAGTATAATAGAGTACCAGAGACTACTTTCCCTAGTATAATAGAGTACCAGAGACTACTTTCCCTAGTATAATAGAGTACCAGAGACTACTTTCCCTAGTATAATAGAGTACCAGAGACTACTTTCCCTAGTATAATAGAGTACCAGAGACTACTTTCCCTAGTATAATAGAGTACCAGAGACTACTTTCCCTAGTATAATAGAGTACCAGAGACTACTTTCCCTAGTATAATAGAGTACCAGAGACTGCTTTCCCTAGTATAATAGAGTACCAGAGACTACTTTCCCTAGCATGCTAAAGACCAATTTCCCAGGCATAAAAGACTGCCCATTATACTACTTGTGTTAAATAATCAGAGGCTGCTCTCCCTAAGACAGGACATTCTCCAAAGATTTATTGTGGCTGCTTAACCCTCTGGTATCTAAAACGATTAGGAGAACAATTTATTTCCCTGCTTATATGTATAGACAGTTAAAGCCTGATTTGCCAAATACATATAAACTGTTCCACAGATGCAAGCCCTAGAGCAGTTAGCAGGGAGGAATAAAGGGCACTGAATGATAAATAATCACGTTCCCTCAGTGATTCCCTATAAGCGAGCCAGTCTGCACAAATGAAAGAAAAGAGACAGCTGTAGTGGTTATCCTGCCTTAGTCATAGCATGAAAGGACGGCATTACAGCTTGTTTAGCCTGTAATCTTCTGCTCTGACCCATAAACATACCACGCTGCAAATAGTCCTCCTAGCACGACCATAAAACCGTCACTTATTTGACAAGCAATGACCTACATCTGAATGCATCTGCCAAAATAAATATGCTCCCAAAAAGATCTTAAAGCAAATTAAAAGGAACATGTCAATCCCAAATTCCATCACCAACACAATGAATCTACACATTGAAATTGCCTGGTTTTGGGGTATACGCAATGGAATGGCCACATACTTAAACTAAACTAAATAGGTCTAAATCATAAACTAGACAGAAAGTACCACATTCTTACTTTGTACCAGTTGCAGTGTGGGTGGGTTTACCATATGTGGCGTCAGTTGCCGTTTGTTTGTCTTCCCCGTTCCCCCCCACATTCCCTAGATTGTGGTGAGACGAAAATATGCAAATTGGAACTGAGTAGCACATTCCTTAACCTCTGAACAGAAACTAACCTACTGTACCTTATTTATATATCACAGGTACAAACTCAGGAAAAGTCCGTCTAGGGCACAGATATTCTCTGAAGTCATTTTTCTACAATTCTCCCAGAATTCCTATAGGACATGCAAATGATCACAGATAGGCATCATGATTCAGACTTCATCCTGCATCCCTCACTCATAGCAGTACAGCATTATTTTGAACGCAACATTTTAACAGAGGCATGGGTTGTGATCCAAAATAGGAACAAATTGAACACATTTTAACAGAGCCATGGGTTGTGACCCAATTTGATCTCATATAGTTAAATATCTGAATTCTAGGTTTGTCTATACTTAATATTTTTAGCATTTATATAGCTCTGACATAACGACAGCTCTTTACAATTATAGAAAGGGGATATTTGAGAGATGAAGAAGGACCTGCTCAAACAAGCGTTCAATCGATGAGGTAGTTTGAAGTAGGCAAATATAAATAGTTACATGTCTTGGGTTTCCACACACCTAGCACTCCTCTGAGACTTCACTGGAACAAAGAATAAACTGCTCCAGTCAGAGAACCAGGAATGTAAGTATGGATAAAATACCCTTCCAATGTAGTTCAACTAGAACCTGGGTTCAGGACTGAACCTGTGACCAAACCTCCATACTGAATGTATTGTGTGCCATTATTTTTGGCTACGTGAAGAGCTTTTAAATAAAACTATTACATTCTGTAAACCTTGAAATTGCTGCTTAGTGGATGAGTGAGTGTACTGGATTTTATTGTTGTACAGTCCCAGTAGCACCCTATAATGTATGCATGTTTAGGTGCGGGCAGCCCTCTTGGTTTCATATTAGAGATTACTGATGACAAGAGAGGCTGTCTTTTCATACAATACACACACTGCACCTTTCTGTCATCAGTTCCATATATTCTCCTTCATTCACGTGTTTTCTGCCTTTAAACCTCTTCTGATTCTTTCCACCAAACATTATTCCCATATGTGTTTAATTACTAATCCCTCGTTTTCACAACCACTTCTTTTATTTTCCTTCCACCATTGTCTTTCTCTTTAAGAATGGCTGCATTACAGTACCCTAAGCCCCCTTCACATCTCTCATTTCCATGTAAAACAGACCCCCAGGACTCCTTGAACCCCATCTCCAGATATATGTGCTACTCCCTGAACCACAGCCCCGGTTTCTCTGCTCTGTGCAATGTCAGGAAGGAAAGGGAATTATATTGCATCCCTTTTATAAATAATACTTGGAGGGGAGTCTAATTTCAAAAGTAAAAAAATAAAGGAAGTGCAAGAAAACAGTATTGTTCTACTACAAAACACTAACTTTAAGAATCTACCTTGGCAAAGGGTGAGATATTGTGTGGATATTTTTGCAATTTCTACAAGATTTTTTGTCATTCTGCCAATGGAACAACAATATAAAGTGCAGAATAAGTTTCATTCCAAATAATCAGCTAATGCAAATATCTTAACTCTAAGCAGTTTCTATTTCCAGGAGAGCACTTTCAAGTACATAAAGAGACAGTAGCTTTTATATAGAACTAATGTACCCTCACAATGAGGAGGAGGAGACATACCGGTAAGTATGATGGATGATGTAGAGTAAATTAGCAGAGTAGCATTGCTTAATATCCTATGAATGAATTGCTTAAAAAAATTGCTGTAACGCAAGCAAAGTGGAAGTAAAACCAACAGAAATACTGAATGGAAAACGCAATGTTAGACTTAACTGCAATAGAAAATGCTTTATAGTAAACGTGACTACAGCTATGTTTCCACCTAAATGAGTTTCAAGTAAGAATGACATGAATTGCAACACAGCGCCTTCTTAAGGGAGAGAAAGCTGGTCTCTAGAATTAATGTACATGATTTTATATACTGCCTCAATGAAAAGTAGAAATAGCTATTGATGGACACTCCAAGTCTAAACTATAAGCTCAGTACAGAAATACAATATAATCAACGTTAATTTTGGTCAAATGTAGGTCATGCTGCACACTTCATTATCACAAATGAAATTTGTTTAAAAATAAGCCAGTTATACATTGTACTAGTAGAACTGCTTGTAAACAGTTATTTTCTAAAAAAAAAAAAAATAATCTATATTTTATGTTCCCTCCAGTTCACCTGTCAAGTAACTGTTGGCATACAACTCTCCATGCCAATAGTATAGTATATACCAGACATGGCTAAACTCGCAAGCCGCATGTGGCTCTTTAGACACCTTGCAAAACTTTTTAGGGCCGGCGCAACCATAAGGCAGCACACCTGCCTGGGGGGGGGACAGTAACCAGCTGACTGGCAGGAGGGGAGTGCACTGCACAGTACAGTGAGAGTGGTAGAGAAGCTGGTTTCCCTGCACTAGGTCTGAAAGGAGGTGAACACACTTCTTGTCAGACCGGGTGGAGGGAAACAAGCTCCTTTACCACAGTCCACTGCTCAGCCACACTACACTGGGGAGGTAAGCTGGCACATGGGGAAGAGGAGGGTAACACCTTGGAGACACATGGTGAAGTTGTCGGGAATGAGACACATGGTGCAGAGGAAATGAAACACTTGAATGGAGGTGCTGGGGGAGAGTGAGACACATAGGGGTGCTGGGGGAATGAGACACGTGACAATATTTGGTTCTGTTGAACACTCCAATAAAATGTAATTGTGGCTCTAAAATTTTAACATGAGTATCTTACAGACAAAATTTGGCCACCCCTAGTATACGCTGACAAATGAGTGATGAGGATACCGGCGGGTAGGAGGTGCACCAGGGCTACTGTCAGAAATGTTAGGGTCTCTTAAACAGCTCGAGTCATGGTTGTCTTAACGCATAGGCAAGCTGTGCAGGGGCCAAACGTGCACAGGCGCTTTTAATACTCTTAAGAGGATCCTTGGTCTTTGGTGTCCCCTCCCACAGAGTGTGCCGACGGGGTGGCCCTGACTTTGCCTAAAGGACCTGCCACCCATATTACCACCATCTCACAAGCACTTAAAGCTGCGGTAGGAAATGTACTGTGTATTCGTAGAGGATGTAATGTGTGTGTTTAGGGAATGAAGTGTGTTTGTATAGGGAATCCAGTATGTGTAAGGGATGTAGTGTGTGTGTCAGGAAGGAAATGTTTGCATATTGGATGGAATGTTTGTGTGTACTGGATGCAGTGTTTGTAAGGAGTAGTGTGTGTATATGTATCCCACACACACAGTTTGTAGTGGATGCAGTGTGTGTATACAGTGTGTTTGTGTGTGGAGGCTGATATATGGGCTGTGTTTTGGGAGAGAGGGTGAGAGTTTATTAATTAATTAATTTTTTCTTTATTTAATATTTGCCCTCCCTCCTCTGGCCATGAAGTTGGAACACTATATTGCCTGGTGGTATTTTGAGCCTCTCTGCTCCTGCTGGGTGCCTAAGCTGTTCTCGCGAGGCCCCAGCAATGTGCAGTGTCGGAGAGTTGCTGTGGGATTCGTGAGAGGGAGAGGACTCAGCAGAGGGGCATATGGACAGCCTCCCTGACTACCTCAAAAAGCATTCAATGACATGGGGAGAGAGATCTTATGGATGGATGGATGGATAGATGGATGGATTTTTCTGGCCATATGGGGCCCAGCGCCCCTTACAGGTGTACTGATTGAGGCCATGGATACACTACTACAGACCGGTCTCCTGCTCTCCACCACAGATATTCTCTAGTAACATGCATTCAGCTCATGCAGAGTGATCTAAGAATGAAATGTCTGATGTCACTCATTTCTGATGGTAATATGAAGACAGTATGTCGGAACCATTGGAGAAGTAATGGACGGTAGTTAACACACATAGCTATGAAACACCTATAGGCCTGTGAACATGGAAGTGCAGGAACATTGAAAAGGAGGAAAGTAAATCATGACAGTTTATAAAGAAATTCAAAGCCATTTATCGTTAATATAAATTATATAGTCACTGCTTCAGCAGCTGTTATAACAAAAATAACTTGTTGTGACAGGTCAACTTTTAATGTGCATAGCTGACAAACTTGAGGGGCATTCATTCAAATAAATGTTTACCATAATCCTCCTTTAGTTTATTAGATTCATACGAAGCTGTCATAAGTGGGTTTGAACATCAAACATTGTTAAAACTTAAAAGACCAATGCCAACACACAAAGCATTTCACTTTTATATGTGCAGACTATCTCCTCTAATAAAAGCAACACTTGTAAATTACCGGTAACTATAAAACACCTATCTGGCTGCCAGTCAATGTCTTCCATGTAATTCAGTTCCTTGGAGCTAAACTGAAAGGCAGGTGCATACTCATACTTCTCAACAAGCTGCAATACTGATGAATGAGAAATCTGTCATTGGACAACCACACACACACGATTGGCGAGTCCACAATGCTCCTCTATGAGAATCTTCTGCTTAATTATTGAAATTAGAACGTCTATGCCAGGGAAAAAAGTAAGGGCTTGCAGTACCTGTAGATACTAGATCTTATATGCCCTCAAAGAAAACATGCAAACCTACATTTTAATAAAAAAATAAAATTTATATATATATATATATATATATATACACACACACACACAGATTTTTTTTTTTTTTTTTAAATGGAGTGGTTCTTTAATCAAGATCTGTTTTGCAACTCATGATATCTGATAGAGATAATTCTTCAGATTTTGAAATGAATTGTAAACAATTGTTTTGTAAGAACTCCCACAGAAGTCCATTTTGTATTATTTTTTTGTAAATTTCTTTATTATGCAAAGGTTTAAAATTACAGCGTTACAATGTGTTACCATTTTACAATAAATTGCGTATGATACAAACAATAGCCAGTATTCTTATTTAGTGTTCTGAACATTTTAACGCCCATTTTGTATTTGTGACCAGTGGCACAACTGGTGGCCAGCAAGGTTGAATATATGGCAATGCTGATGACATCAGAGAATGGACTTTTCTACTATGCACATTCCTACTCCAAAGCTTGGCCTTACACTGGACATGTCACTTGGTAAGTATGTTTGTACAGATCGCATTCTTAGCACTGATGCTAAGACACCACTGAACAGGAAGCTCTTCGAAACGTCTAAAAATAGCAGTTTCAGGAGAGAACCGCCACTTAAATAGCAGTTACAAGCCTCCTCTGGTGTTGATTCAATTGTACCATTCACTAGAAGTGAAGGTATCAATTGTATTTCCACCAAGAAAGGACTCTGATTCTTGGGGCAAATTCAGTTTCCAGTATGCAAATCATTTTGTCTATAAATAAATTGCAGCAGCCAGAGAGCTAATAAATTAATATTATAAATTAAATAGAAGCCGTAACAGACTTCCAGCTTTACCATGTCCATGAAGTTGCAGAAGGTACATCCTTGCCTGCACCTTGCACCGCACCCATTACACCTACAAAAAATAATGCTTTGTTTTCAGGACTCCACAAAGCATGATATGTGAGGGACAGGTGACATTGTCTTATCAGCAAATATATTAATAGTGTGGCACAGCAACTGCCACAGGACTCCAGTTAGGACACGATGTTTTCAGGGGTCTCTGTTAGTTGAGAAAGAGACATCAAATTTGCCAGAGTTGTAACAGCTGTCTGCAATAAATTGTTAATTGAAGTGAGCCTACTTTCTCCAGCACAATAGAGAGTTTCCTTCTGAATACGATTAAGGTGCTGGGAAGATTTTATTTTGAGAGATAGAGATAGAGATAGAGATAGAGATATTTTATTTTTTTAATACAGTTTTAAAGAAGAGTCTGCGTGCACACCAGACAAGCCATAAGACTTGCTTTTCCCACAGAAAAAAACAGATTTGCAGTGATGTTACTACCACAGAGGATTCTGGGTTGGCATATGCAAATTTGTTTAACAAAGAATCACATTTTTGCCTCATCCATTTTAAACATTGATTCCTTGTAGTCTGTGTTTGCTTTATACAACAGCTTTGAAACACAACTTAGTAAAAGATGCAAAGCCAGCAAACCACTCATGGACAGCTGTTTTATTGTTAACGCAAATCATCAGCAGGAGGTTGGTTACTAGTTGGCTATTGAGGCTTGGTAATGCTTGGGAAGCAAAAAACAAAAAGGTTATGGGGGGATAAAATTGTGATTGGAGACCCCTTCCACCTGAAGTCCGTGGATAGTTAATACAATGTATCCTTTGCAGTAGTAACATCACTGCAAATTTGTGATTTCTATGGGAAAAGCAAGTTTTTTTTAGTTAGTGGTTGGGTTGAGCAAAAATGTTAGTAGTGATTAATTGGGCTTACGCAAGGTACTGATGGAATTAACTGATTATAACAGGACTGTAGTGTTATTCAGAAGAAAGACCCTTTTTATATATAGGATTCCTAATTATTATAATTTATATAGCACCAACAAATACCACAGAGCTGTAATTTTACTAGTCGTTGGAGTAAACAAGCAGTAGGCAAGGAGGAACCAGATCAAGAAATGTCACGGTAAGATGGCATACAGTCTCACATATCACAGGTGTACGGAGAGTGTATACCAAAAAGAAATGTAACCATACTCCATGAATGAAGGAAACTCACGGAGAGGATCACTCAAGGTTAATCGAGACATTATTATAGCAGTGTCAATAAAGTCAGCTAAGTTAGTTTACAGTCATTGAGCTTGGTATTAATGCTGAAAATGCTTACTAAATTAACAGAACCAATTTACAAAAAGGAAAAAAATACCTTTTAATTTGAAAATATCCTCAAAATAGCAGAATATTTATACAATGGGCAGTATTTTTCTGAATTTAATCTGTATTTGTATTTAAGCAGATGACACTAATGGCTGCATGTCTAGACCATGTTTATTATATTTTGTTTAAAAATATACTTTAATCACAAGACAGGATACCTTGTATAGGTTACATGAACAGATAATATATTGAGTTACAGTGCTCTCGTGAAACCTGCTCTGGACGTTTTAAGTCCTCGAAAGATCTGGATCAGTATTGGAATGGAAACATTGTTGAGAATAGAGATCAAACTGGCACAGGTTGACAGCTTAAAACTAAAAATAGGAAACATTGGATGGAACATCAACATCAGATAAAGTAACAGCTGGTAATAAGATAATGAGAAAACAAACATAATTTTTAAGTAATATTCTAAGCACCAAAATAATGTTTTGGTGTTGGTACATAAACACTGTCCGTTTTCTCTAATAAGAAGCATTGGACTGGCAGATTGCAGTAATTGCCACGCATGTGCAGTAGGGCCTCAATCGATGAGAAGCATCTGATTGGTCCTGAGATCATCAAAATGGATTCTCTCATTGTGAAAAGATCGAGCAGCAGTGAGCGGACTGTGTTGGTACTGGATTCCAGGTAAGTTTTATGTTTGGTTTTATTTTTTTTACACAAAATAATCAAAACTAAAAAGGAATACTCTAAAGTTAAAAAATAATTGTATTTCTTTGTAACATTACCATGTTCCAAAACATCATCTTCATGTAAAAGATGGTGTATAAACAGAAGTTGGCAAAACATAACAGGAGACATAACAAAACTCTGCCAATCTTTTCCAAGCATTTATGTTCCTTTTATCGCATTTGTACCATCAGTTATACCACAATCTATTTAACGTCAATGTTATTAGTTGTACCATCCGTTTTGCCACAGCCTACTACAAATTAATGTCATTAGCTGAAGCAAGATCAATTGATCTGTAGGCAGGATATAAACACACAATCATTGATTTGAGGCCTAAAACTATTGCTTGAAAGGTCAAAAACAGTTTAGGTAATCATTAGTACTACCCTTCTGAAGGTTATCTTGGTTGTGGATGCCTTTGACAGTTGACACTTTTTGGTGGAGATGTCCAGCCACCTGGAAGAGTGTGTAGTCATATTATAGTCCCATTGGGACTTAAAGTCCTGAGCTTTGAGGACTTTAAAACAAGTGAACTGAACTGTGAACTGGCAATACAATTATTTTACCTTAAAAAGGACACACTGTGGCTACCTACTCATATACAAGTTGTATGAACAGTTTTTTTTATCTTATGTGTGAAGCTAGCCATGAAAGTGTGACTGCACTGTGCCAAATGGTAAACATTACGCTTGCCAAGGGCTATGATTTGCCCAAGCAGTGGCAACAATCTATGTAACTGGTGTGTCTTCTGGAATTGAGTATACAAGGCCCCAAACATAGAGAGCATGGTTTCTTTGTCAAAAAGCCTTCTTGCCACAATATATGTACAGGAAAGTAGATATTGGTGGTAGTACTGAAAAACTTTAAACCATTAAAAGGAAAAAGGATATAAAACACAGATTGACAGACATTCTTCAACATGAAATACACAGCTGAGAGCAGCCATTTATTTATGTCAAATGTCAAAAATTAGGCTGAAGAAGTTTGCAAGTAATTTTAAACGACTGAAAGCCTAAATAAAAATAAACATGGGGGTTGTGACAGAAGCTCCTGTGCAACAGCCTTTTGGAAAATAATATGGGCCTGGTCCCCTAAAAGAGGACACTTATTTTGCTTCCAAGAAGGACTTGAGGACCTCTGAGGATCGCCTGAACTCATTTTAAACTTCAAGCGCATGACCGGGATATACCCTGAAACACCCTGGAACTGTATATCGGACTGGAATTGTGCTGAGGTCCGGTCAAGCTTTAAATAGGTACTGCTCAGACCTCTGACCTCCAAAGAGATTGCTTTTTGGCCAGGAAGTTGGGGATGCATGGAGGCATTGGAGGATACCTGGGGCTTGAAAGCACTCTCCTCCTGAGAGTTCCAGGAACCCCTTTTTGAATACCAGGACTAAGCCGCCACACGCCTGGAACTCACCGGATCGGAAAATAGCCATAATCTGGTCAAACTTTAACACACTGTATCTTTGGTATGGATTTTCCAATTAGGGCGCTAAGTGACTAGCTTTTCAGGGGGTACAGTCCAGGAAAAGGGGGTTCTGGTGAACATTTTGTATACTGTACCTTTAGGACTGTGAGGGCACAGCAGGGAACCAATTGAGTTAGCTGGTGATAACATGATTAAGTCCCCAGAAAGAGAGGCGCAGGGGAGGGACGCTTGTGCTTTATATTCTATTTTATGAAAGACCCAGGGCAGGGAGAGTCTGCATTGTCACATAAAAAGATCTGCGTTCATAAAATAAAGATTAATTCTATGCCCTACATTCAGACTCCTCTAATGTGTGGGAGAAAGGCTACAGTAAAGCTTTAATCACTGCTCTACATGAAAAAGGGTCTCCATTGCTATATTCACTGCAGCCTGATCTGGTGGAAGAGGTCCTCCATAACCCCAGTCATGCTTCGACAACTGGGTCTGAAGTGCTCCAGTTTCCTTGAAAGCAGCTAGGAAGCTGGCCTGGAGGAGGTACTCAGTTAGAGTATGGGTGTTGTGTCACAGGGGCCATCACAAAGTTTATTTTAATATATAAAGTGCCTGTATCCACATGTGCATTCATATTTGAAAACAATTACCAGTAGTTTTATTTACTAAAATGGGAACGATCAAGAATTGACAAGAAGTTTAAACATTTGTGCTAAAATGTGCCATTTATTAGTCAATGTTGCACAATTCTCATCGTAGGGAATAACCCTAATGTGCTCACCTACAGCAATGTTCCTTGTATAAAAGCACAGTTCTTGTTCCAGTCTAAGCATGCCACATGATTTTCTGTGAAATTGCAAGGAGCTCATTACATGCTGGGAAAAAAAAGAAGGCCTGTCACAGCCACACTCTTATTTCCCAAGCGAGATACCCTATGAGCCATAAATAGAACAAACTATGTGGGGAGGCCTAGTGGCAGATCTCCATGAAATCACTTGTTACGTTGCCAGATTTGGGTTTAGTTTCCAGGACAGTGATTTTCCCAATGATAACACAGAATGACAAGTTATATCTTGTAGCTTTTTAGCTTCTACCATCCCGAGCTATAATGGGAAAAAATAATCCGTGTGTCACAAAACAGAGTAGCCCAGCATTGTTTTTTCTTTGTACACAAAACATCTTTCTGGGCACATCTGCGGTTACAGTAGTCATGAAATATGTCAGATCAATAATATAACATGGATAGGAGTGAGCTCTGTCCCCATTACTAGCCTAGGGTTATATTAAAAACAGACACATAACATCCACGCTCAATGACCAAAACATAAAAAACGAATGAAACCCAAAAAAAAAAAAAAAAGTATAAATGTAATTAAATGTAATAAATGTTGTGTTTACAGTGCTTTATGAGCAAGTCTCTTTAATCCTTTAAGATTTTTATATTCTAGTTTTAAGTAGTAACCATCACTATTATGTCACATCTGCACCTTAATGCTTAAGACCGATTCACCCCCACTCCTCCCAACTTATTGCACCATCATGCAGCTAAATAAGTGGTTAACAGCATCGAGCAAGTGACTGTAAATTCAAGTAACCCTGCAGATAGGTGCAGGAACATACAACATACATATTACTTTCACTCGCTCACTGGAAGCCATCGCTCTGCTAGTGTATGAAACGTCAGCCCCGTGTAAGGAAGAGGAAGGAGCTGATAAGGTGCAATATAGCCCAAGGTCTACATAGTGCATCAAAGCTAAGGTCCATATAGCACGCCATAAATAAGGTGCAATGTAATAATTAGGTCTTCAGTGTAAAGGTGCACATAAAACATCACAGATAAGTTATAAGGGTCTTCCAGGGGATACACAGTGCTGATGTGCAGGTGAAGGTCACGCGGGGGGGGAATTGTGATGGAGCCCCTGTAGAATCATGCATACAAGCTATATTTCCAATAGCACGCAGAGGTCAATGGTTATACATAGGCACAGTGAGCTGTCACTGCCAGGCGTAGGCAAAACATTTTTGGACTGCATCGCCTCTGATGCTCTGCCAGCATTATAGGGGATGTCGCCCATAACATCAGAGGTGCCTATGGTTGCCTACCCCTGCACTAGACTAACATCCATTACTAAGTTCAGCATCCTCTGCCAGCTGCAGTGGGTAGCGCTCTGACCCTAATGAGAAAGGTCATGGATTCCCAAGTTGTGAATAAAGCAGTGACTTACCTGCCATGACTGAGAGACTCCGTACAGCAAGATGTACAGTCGGTTCCGGGCTCGCTCCTCCCCTAACCCAGCTGTGCAGATGCCGCCGATCACAGGGGCTCCCAGTGACCTGCCTCTTATACGCGGCGGTCACATGACCAAGCACCGCCCCCAGCAGGAGGTTATGCAAGACACACGCACACAACGAGCGTTCTTCAGTCCTGGATACATTGTTACTGTTTGCCCTGGGTTCCCCAGTGCAGGGATTCCGTGGGATTCCATGACTTCTACGAGCGCTTCTACAGCAGCAGAACACAGTATCACCGCTTGCCAGTAACTCTAAAGTAGTGAGCAGAATATTATTTTAGCGGTTGTTCTAGAACGCCAACATATTCCGCAGAGCAGTACAATTGTAATCGTGGATGGTAGGGAATGATATAGTCAAGATTAGAAGACACAATGTGATAGGTTGCCATGTAAGGGAAAGGTAACTGCACTGAACATGGGCACATATTATTTATTTATTTTTTAGCCTATTTTAAATATTAAGAGAGAAATCCTCAGGAAGTAATGAAATAATTAGGGAAAATTAAGAGACTCATATTAAAAAAAGATGCTACAAACTGATTAAGCAAATAACCATTCCAAAGAAATGAAAATATTCACTCAGTCAGCAGTGAGCAAAGAACCTACTAGCGCAATTGTAGAGAGAAATAGAATACACACACATATTATATACACGTATTATAAGTTTATGTGTGTGTGCATTTATATGTATGTATATACACACACACATATGTATATATAAAATATAAATTGAAAAAAAAACACTTATAAAAAACAAATAAAAACGCTAACTTTGGCCAGCGTTTGTGGCTAAGTGGTTTCTACAAAAGACTAGAAATACCCCATTTGGAATACCCTGGGCATTGTTATACTCAGGAGACTTCGCTGAACACAAATATGAGTGTTTAAAACAGTAACATTTATTACGACGATGAAATCACCAGTAAAAGTATAGTTTTTGTGGGAAAAAAAAAATGCAAAAACAAACACGCTAATTTTGGCCAGCATTTGTGAATAAGTGGCTACTACAAAAGACTGGAAATACCCTATTTGGAATACCCTGGGTTGTCTACATTTGAAAATGGTATGCCATGATGGGATTATTTCACATTCCTGGGCTACCATATGGTCTCAAAAGGCAACACAGACCCAGCAAACCATTCTGGCAAACTGAATTGGGCACAGTGGCGGATCCAGGGGAAGGGCAACGGGGCAATTGCAATGTGCCTGCGGACTGGGTGGGGAGATCAGTGTTCTCCCTCCCCGGTCCGCAGGCACTGTGCTGACAGCCAGCAGGGGAGGGAGTGAGAGAGGACCCGGGAGCTCTTACCTGCAGTTCTGCCGGGTCCTACTCTCACGAGCATGGAGCTTTGCCGCAGTTACCATGGCAACGCTCCAAATCTCACGAGAGTGAACTTTAGCCCTGGAGCGCGGGCTAGAGTTCACCTCACCACCACCTGACCACCAGGGAATCCCACTGGGAGCACCAGGGAACAAAATATGTCCCCCCTCCTCCCAGGAAAAGTAAGAAGGGAGGGTGGACATAAAGTGCATTATTTTAATTAAAAAAAAAGCCTCCCTACCCTCCTTCCCCCCCCATACAAACACTGCCCCCCCATACACACACTACACATACTGCCCCACATACACTGCCCCCCATACACACACTACAAACACCGCCTCCCATACACAAACTGCCCCACACACACACACTGCCACCCTCACATACACACTGCACCGCTCACACACACACACACACACACACACACACACACACTTCAGCTCTCTTACACACACACTGCCCACACATACACTGCCCCCTAAAACACACACTGCAACCCTGACATACACCCTCACACACTCGCACACGCACTTCACCTCTCACACACACACTGCACCATTCACACACACTTCACCCCTAACACATACCCTATTTCCCAGCAGACCCCAAGTAAGTTGCCAAACTGTTCTTAAACGGTTTGACTACTTACTCTGGGATGGGATCCTGGCACTACTGGCGCCATAACTACTACACTGAGCAGTAGTGGTTATTGTGCCTGGATTATTTCTTTAAATAATCTACAAGTGCCCCTCCAGAGATCAGGCTCTGGATCCGCCACTGATTGGGCAAGCCCTATATTGACCCTGTACCTTTTCAAAACACCATAAAACCTGTACATGGGGGGTATTGTTATGCTTGGGAGACTTCGCTGAACACAAATATGAGTGTTTAAAACAGTAAAACTTATCACAACGATTAAATTACCAGTAAAAGTGCAGTTTATGTGTTTAAAAAAAAATGCAAAAAACAAATATGAACGCTAACTGTGGCAAGCATTTGTGGCTAAGTGGCTACTATGGGACATACCCCATTCTGAATACCGTGGGTTGCCTACTTTTACAAATGGTATGCCATGATGGGGTTCATTTTCATTCCTGGGCTACTATAGGGTCTCAAAGGCAACATAGGCCCAGCAAACCAATCTGGCAAATTTCAATGAGCAAACAAGGAAAAGGGGAAGGCCCTACATTTGACCCCTGTAAGTTTTCAAAAACACATAAAACCTGTACATTGGGGGCACTGTTGTACTCTGGAGATGTTGCTGAACACATATTGGGGTGTTCTTTGTCAGTAACACATAACAGGAACTGAGAATCCATGCCTAAATTACAACATGAGAGAAAAATAACACAAAAAAATGACTACGTAAAAGGTTGACAAAGACTGGTGGTAGAATTAGTTCATGGAAAGTGTTAAAATACCACCATTTGAAATACCCTGTGGTGTCTACCTTTTAAAAAAAATATATGGTTTGATGGGGTAAATTACATTGTGAAAATTCTAAGTTGGAAAAGAGGAATGTGCACCCTCCAAATAAGGTCTTTTAGCCTCCAGGGAACCCGATACACCTGTACATGGGTGGTATTACTGTACTCAGGAGATGTTGTTGAACACATATTGGGGTGTTCTTTGGCAGTAACCCTTAAAGTTCTCAGTACAATTATTATTATTTTTTTTAATGGCATAGATTGGTGGTAAAATGGTTGCATGAAAAGAGTCAAAACACCCCAAGTTTTGTACCTTAGGTTGTGTTCTTTTAAAATATATATAAATGTGAACAGGGACGGACTGACAGCCATTTGGGTCCCTGGGCAAAATTAGGTCCTGGGCCCTTTGAAAGCTAATATATATATATTTGATGAATTTTAAATATATTTCTCTCCCACTCACCCTATTTACAGCCACAGACCCACACTTCTTAACTCACCCTAGGGGTAGACTAGCTTGTTAGCCTAGAAGAAAATAAATATAGTTTAGCTGTTAAGTCTTTTTAGCGGCAAAGCCACATTAGTTGATTTTTGTTAGAAATTGATTTTACAGAGGTGCAGCTGTTGCTGCAGTGCTGTTTCATTTTGCGTGCTGATAGATAAAGTACATTTTCTGTCAGTCTCAGCTAAGTATGTTTGACTGAGTTTTTAATTTTTTTAAAAAGTGAATCTATACTCCAGTCCACACAATATAACTATAAAATAAAAGTCTATACTTGTGTTCTTTAATAAAATGTGATTTTACTCTGTATATATTCATTTGCAAACCTAGGGAACTTTATTGTGTCCTCTGGACTTAATGTCCTTAGGATCACTTCAGTGCTCACTTTCCTCCTCCTAATACTGATCCTCCTCTTTCGCTCTCCCTTCAAGTTAGTGGTTACCACATCAGTCCATCCTTGCAAGCACGCTGTCTTGGCATCATACTTTATTCTGGCCTCACCTTTGAGCCTCACATCCAGTATGTTGCTAAATCCTGTAGATTCCATCTTAAAAGCATAGCCTGCACCCGCTCCTTTCTTACGCAAGATGCTACCAAGGAGCTTGTTCATGCTCTAATAATTTCCCGCATGGATTATTGTAACACTCTCCTAATTGGTCTTCCTAAAAGCCATATTGCCCCGCTACAGTTTGTAATGAATGCTGCCGCCAGACTGATTTTCCTCTCTAGTCGGTCCTCTCACACCTCACCCCTCTGTCAGTCCCTACATTTACTGCCTGTATCCTATAGGAGTCAATTCAAAGTGCTCACCCATGCCTATAAAGCACTAAAAAATTCTAGCCTCTCATGTATCATCCATAGGTATGCCCCTTCTCGGTCTCTCCGCTCTGCCTGTGACCTTCTCCTGTCCGCTGCTCGCACCCGTACGACCAACTCACGCTTGCAGGATTTCTCGCGGGCGGCTCCCTTCCTATGGAAGGGGTAAACGAATCTCAATTTAATGAGAGCCACACTTGGCCTTTTATGACAATCTCCATGCAAGGGGTATGCCCACATGGACCTTGTTGGGGACTCCAACACAAAGACACAGACCAATAAGAACAGGGATTAAATGCTCGACACTCCCATAACAAACATACAATCCCTCCTCCCTGCTTGGGAGATAATTGGATCAGTTACTGTACTAATTCTAATCCAATTAGCACAGAAAAACCATAATTTTTAAAAACACCCCAAAAGTACCCTAAAAATACATAAAACCCCACAAATGTTACATCCCCTGATAGCCCTGATCTGGGTGACCAACATAAAAATTACCCAGATCAGTTCAGGGGTTCAGAAATGTTATGGAAGTCATAGTTTTTACCGACCGGAGGCATGGTCCCATACCCGAAAATAGTTCCAAAGAATCGCGGCTAAGTACCGCTGGAGGACCGACCGGGAACCGCAAGGTTTTAATGCCGAAAATAGTTCCAAGTCCCCCTGAAGTCTATTCGCGGTTTTCGTCCATGCGAACAAGATGGCCGCCACCTCGTGGTCGGTCATAGGATTGCGGCCACCCAGACGAACACTTAGACCACAGAGGTGGAAATTGCAGCCATGTAGCAATTAAGCTTAACGCGCTCCAGGGTGGTCTCTGGTTCGTGCGGCTGTTCGGTAAACAAACCATATAGTCCCAATTGCACGAACAGAGTCTGTTATAAGTCCAAGAGGCACAATTGGTGTTTTCCAATAGGGTTTAATACAGGGGCCATAGTCACAGGGTAGGAGGCTGGCAAACAGGCCCCTCCAAAAGCTAGTGGCGAAGTTACTTTCGTCACAGTATCTTAGGCAATTTGCGAGCTCTTGCAGACCTAAGAAAACAGGGAAACTACCATCACCTCTTTTTTAGAGTTTCCGTTTTTGAAAGTCTGTTTTAGTGCTGATTATAAAGTGTTTTACAATGCGCAGAGGCCGGTGCTCAGGACTCACATGACCATTCGAGTCCACGTCCAAGCCACAACATCATCGTGTCTTATTTACTAGTACGCTTATCATATATCTAATAGTCCTTACCTTACCAATAGATTTCATTTGAAAAAGTGTGCTCCTGCTCCCCTTGTTGTTGCCTGAACTCTTTTTATGACCTTTCCGTAAGCTTTAATATAAAGTTACCATTTAGCACCCTTAAATTAATTTCTTAAATTAACTAGAATCACATGTGGGTTACTAGTTTCCATTACACTCTGTTAATTTGTTAAACGTATGTGTCAGTTCAGTTGAGTGGTCCCAATGTCACACAGTAAATAAACATTGCCCAGTCCATTCATTTTTCTTGTTTGTTAGCCTTGACACATGTCTTATCCAGCTCCTTTAGACTTCAGGATGTACTACATCACATGAACAAAGAGAGATTGGTGGCAAATATTAAGTTCAAAAAGCTATACTGTACTGGGAAATACCCTAAAAAAAAAAATGACAACATAACAACAAAAATAAGAAATCCCATAAATCAAAACATGGCAGAGGTGTTATTGAATGGAAGGTTGCACACATTTCACACTTTGATTTGTATGCTGAGCCTTATCTCTAAGTCAGGGGTCCTCAAACTCCGGCCCCCCAGATGTTGCTGAACTACAACTCCCATGATTCTCTGGCTATCTATGTAATTCAAAGAATCATGGGAGTTGGAGTTCAGCAACATCAGGGGGGCCGGAGTTTGAGGACCCCTGCTCTAAGTCATTGGTCATTACACTTTCTAATCTTAAAGGGATACTGTAGTGCCAGGAATACAAAGCTGGAACAGTCTGTTGTTGCCTTGTGTTAGTTATGAATGTTTTTGTAAATCAAGAACAAATAAAGGAAAGTATGATATAAATGTCACTGTATGGATGTACATGAGCAATATGTTGAACTGTGTTGCAAGTGTGGTTATTACTAATGGAATCCAAACACTAATCTACATCTATTTTTGGTGTATTATTCTCTCACCAATCTCACTCTTGCTATCTAGCCCCCCCCCAGAGCATAGTCCTGTGCTTTAGTTCATAGAAAAGCAAGAAGAGTCATGGTGTGAATATTAAACTTGTGGTTCTTCTGAAGCACTCAAATAATTTTTTTATTGTTTCGGGTTGACAGAATTTAAATTTAAGAATCTGGCAAGGCCATTTGGTCTGCTGACCTGTACAAATGGCTAAAACATATTTCTTGGCCAAAATTACATTATTATTTTACAATATTATATATCTGGATTAAAAAAAAAAAAAAGAAAGAAAGAAGTGAGGAGACTTTTAGAATGATTGTAATAGTTTTTCCTTTTGCTACCTTGTATTAATGAAAAAGCGGGAGCAGAAGTAATTTTAAATTTAAATTAGGGGATTTATGCAAAAAGGATAAACATAGAGGGGAATTGATCACCCACTCACCTCTTTCATCCTGACAAGAACAAAGCTTAACTAAACATCCAAACTGTAGCATAATAACCATCCTTCAGTCAGTGGTGGATCTGGGTGGGGCAACAGAGCAATTACGCCCGCACCCCCCCTCCGCCACGAGAAACTAGTACAGTGCTCCCTCTCCCTTGCCTCGCCTCCGGCTCTCCCCTGCAGGGCCAATGCTATCCAAGCGCCAGCCCTGCTATGTGCCTTCACGGACCGGAGGGGAGATCAGAGATCTTCCCTCTGGACCACAGGCACATTGCTGGCAGCTGGCAGGGGAGGGAGAGAGAACACGGGGGAGCTCAGCCTGCAGCTCCACCAGGTCTCCTCTCCCGAGTGCTGAGTATTGCCGTGGTTACCACTGCAATGCTCCAAACCTTTGCAAGAGTGAACTTTAGCCGCAGGATCTGCAGGCTAGAGTTCACTCCATCTGAGCACCAGGGATTGAGAAATGCCCCCCTCCCTGAGCAAAGGTTAGAAGGGAGGGGGGATATAAAAGGCAATCATTTTTTAATTAAATAATAATAAACGTAATTTGCTCCTGCCTGTCCCCCAAAACACAAAACCCACTCACACACACACACACACAACACTCCTCACTGCACCCCTCACACACACACTGCCCCACACAGACACACACTCAGTGACTCCTCAAACACACACACACACTGCCCCACACAGACACACACTCACTGCACCCGTACACTCAGGTTAACACTAGCAATCCAGATCTGGCAGGAATATTTGCTAAAGTGAGTATTGTCGTGAACACAAAATGAATTTCAAATTTAAGGCCAAAATAGTTGAGCTGAAAACTTGGAGAAGACTTGGAGATTTTTTCCAGTTTGGCTATTTTAACCTTAAATTTAAATCTTACTTTGAATTCACTTGGAATTCCTTACCATTCTTACTTTAGTAAATAACACTGTGACTATTGTTGACTGTATGATTGACAGCCAACATGGGCTGTCTTATAGCAGTAGCAATTTTGGCATGAGTTGGGCTCAGATAGCTCTAAACACTATATAATTCACAATGATGCAATGTGCTTATGGTGCCTAGACTAACCCTGCAAGGAACTATATGAATTCGGATCCCAGCTCTAGCACTAATTATATGCTAATATTAACCTTAACTCTAAAATTAGTATGATGTCTAACTTTACCAAACTCGTCTAAAACTAAGCCTAAATCTACAATTCTAAACCACGAACTAATCTTAGTCCTATGCAGGGGCGTACCTGGAGCATTTGGCATCCGGGGCGGATCCTATATTTGGCACCCTCCTCCCCTTAACCCCTTAAGGACACATGACATGTGTGACATATCATGATTCCCTTTTATTCCAGAAGTTTGGTCCTTAAGGGGTTAAAAATGTAAAAAAAATAAAAATAAATGTTATGTCTTTAGCACTGAAAAGTGTTTTTATTTTTATGTATTTAGCACCAAGCGCTGTTTGTGTGTTTGAATGTAAGCATGTTTTTGTATGGAGTATGTGTGAGTTAATGTACGGGTGTGTTTGCACGTATTGGCATTTGAATGCAGGAGTGCATTTTTCTGTAGTGTGGTTTTTGAATATGGTGGTGTGCTCTTATGAAGGGTTGACATTTGGATGCAGGGTTGTATTTGTGTGTAGTGTAGGCGAAATGTTGAGATGTATGCACATATACATACACACATATACACACACTGGCACACATACACAGACACATAGGTACACACATGCAGTTACATGGAAACAGTCATACACAGACAAACACTGGCACGTACAGGTAGACACAGATACACACATATAGATACAAACACACACACATACAGACACAGAGAGAGATACAGGCACAGACACACATACAGATAGAGACACACACATACAGACACATTGATACAAACACAGACACACAAACAGATACACAGACACACACTGACACATACACATATACCAACACACATACAGATACACAGACATACATGTATTAGTGTGTGTCTGTGTGTGTTTGTATAGTGAATGCAGTGTGTGTGCTTGTATAGTGGATAATGGTGTGAGGCAAGGGGTGATGTGGGGGGGGGGTGAAGTGAGAGGGAGCTCAGGAGGGGGGTGAGGATGAGAGGGAGGGGGTGATTGTGAGAGGGGGATGATTGTGAGAGGGAGGGGGTGATGGTGAGAGGGAGGGAGGTGATTGTGAGAGGGAGGTGGGGTGATTGTGAGAGGGAGGGGGGGTTAGGATAAGAGGGAGGGGGCGAGGAGAGGGAGGGGGGTGATTAGGAGAGGGGGGTGACTAAAAAATTACCTTAAATCCCTGGTGGTCCAGTGGGGGCTGCCAGGTGGTCTGGTGGGGTCCCTGGTGGTCGAGTGGCCCTCATTTCTGGTCTGCAGCTCCCGCGGGAACGCTCTGATTGGGCAGTGCTCGCGAGACACATGGTCTGCAGCCAGGCCCGGACTGGCCATCGGGCACACCGGGCAAATGCCCGGTGGGCCGCAATGGCCGTGGGGCCGAGGCCGGCAGGAAGATCCCCCTGCCGGTCTATGCAGGGCCGGCACTATCCGAGCGCCGGCCCCGCTGTTGTCAATGATGGGCCGGTGGGGAGATCAAAGATCTCCCTCACCGGCCCACATAGAGAATATTCCGCCCGCCAGCGGGGAGAGAGGGAGGGAGCCAGGAGAGGACCCGGCGGAGCTCTATCTTGCAGCTCCGCTGGGTTCCTCTTGCGAGATCCGGAGCGTTGCCATGACTTACATTGCCATAATACAGACAAGGACCGCCGGGCTCATTACAAGCCCGGCGGTCCTGTTGGGGGCTGGCAGCGAGCTGTAACTTACCTTCACAGCAGCTCCTGTCAGCTCCCTTCTCTCACCTCCGGTCCGGTCAGCTCCCTCTGCAAGTCTCGCGAGAGCCGCGGGGTCAGAGCTCCGTGCGGCACTCACACAGCGAGACTGGCAGCGGAGCAGACCGGACCGGAGGTGAGAGAAGGGAGCTGACAGGAGCTGCAGGAAAGGTAAGTAAACGCTCTCTGCCAGCCCCCCTCCTACACAGTCCATCCACTGGACCACCAGGGAGTGAGAGCCCCCCCTCCCTGCCATGTATTAAGCAGGGAAGGGGGGACGAAAATAAATAACATAAAAATTTAAATAATATATATATAAAATATATATATATATATATATATATTATAAAAAATATAAGAATAATAATAAAAATGCCCATCCCCCACCAAGGCTCTGCATCAAATACACACACACTGCACTCATTACACACACACACACACACACACACACACACACACTGCACTCATTACACACACACACACTGCACTCATTACACACACACACTTCACTCATTACACACACACACTGCACTCATTTCACACACACACACTGCACTCATTTCACACACACACTGCATTCATTACACACACACACACACACAGAAGTTTGCTCGCTCACTCACTAGCAGATGCACACACACAAAAGCAGACAGTCACTGACACCGAGGCAAACATCCACACATACAGAGACAGGCAGACAGCCACACACGCAGGCAGACAGCCACACACGCAGGCAGACAGCCACACACACATGCAGGCAGACAGCCACACACACACGCAGGCAGACAGCCACACACACACGCAGGCAGACAGCCACACACACACGCAGGCAGACAGCCACACACACACGCAGGCAGACAGCCACACACACACACGCAGGCAGATAGCCCCACACACACACACGCAGGCAGACAGCCACACACACACGCAGGCAGACAGCCACACACACAGACGCAGGCAGACAGCCACACACACACACACACACGCAGGCAGAAAGCCACACACACGCAGGCAGACAGCCACACACACACACGCAGGCAGACAGCCACACACACACACACACGCAGGCAGACAGCCACACACAGACACGCAGGCAGACAGCCACACACAGACACGCAGGCAGACAGCCACACACAGACACGCAGGCAGACAGTCACACACAGACATGCAGGCACACAGTCACACACAGACACACTGACCTGCTTCTTACCTCCTGCTTGGAGCTCCTGGGGGCTGGGTGTTGGGGAAGCAGGGACTCCTTCCTGCTTCCCATGCTGCATTAACCAGGCCCCGGCTGCACAGCAAGCCCCGCCCCCGCCGCACGCTAAGCTCCGACCCCCGCCGCAATTTTTTTAAATTTTTTTTAAATGATCCCGGCCGGCCATGTGTGAGCTGTGCCGGCCGCCTGGCTCCCCCTACTCCCATGGGACCCTGTGCGGCCGCACAGCTCACACATGGCCGGCCAGGAGCCTGATCTTTGAATGGGGCTGTCAGCCCAGCCCCAGGTGCCGCGGCCCACCGGGAAATTGCCCCCCGGTGGGCCAGTCCGGCCCTGCGCCCAGCCCAGATGAAGGGTGAGCAGTCGTAGCGGCAGCAGCTTCCACGTGGGTGATGCGTCTTGTAGGGACACTAGTGCCTCGCGCTCGGTTTGTCTCCGGACTTGGGGGCTGCTGAGCGATTCGGGATGTCTGCTGTTGCGTGATCACTGGATTCCACGGTGGCTGCGTCTGTGCTGCACGTGATGCAATCCGGCACCAGAACGCAGCGCAGATTCTGTCGAAGGTAGCATTGAATTGTGCCTCCCATGCAGACATCCGTGTGGTCTCCTCCGCATACGCCATTTTGGTTTCAGCTTTTCGGGTAGGAGTAACCTGGGAGGCCAATGATTTATGTGTGCTTCGTAGTTGCTGCGCCCCCATGTGGGACCGGGATAACCCCCTCCGGTTCTGGGGGGGGATCGGGTCGTTTATGGTACACTGGCGGTGGGTGGCTGGGAGATCGACCGTGTCTCCCCTCCATGTGGTCCGCCTGTCAGGTAGGCCGCAGTGGGTATTTTTGACTACGGATCGTGGATGGTGCTCCCCAGTCGCTTGTGGGAGTTCCTCTTCGGTATGCGGTTCAGGTTTGAGCCCTTTCACCCCAGTTTGGCAGTCGATGAGCTGTCTTTTTGTGGATATCGCTATGATTGTGTGAGGAGCTCCCCTCAGACACGTCCGTCGGCCATGTTAGCTAGGCCCCGCCCCCCCAACCATTTTTTTAACTATTCTCCACATGCTCTTGATTTGTTCAGAGGGAATCAAATATGTGAACTGTCCCCAGAAAGCAAAGATCAAGTTCATTATTAAATACATTCACAGCAAGCTCAGTGCCCCGAGACAGCGCTGTTTCCATAGTTCGCCCTTAGCTGATGGGCCTGCGTGATTGGCAGGTAGCCTGGCATGCATTCATGCCAAACTGACCTTCAAATTCTTCAGGCAGACCTGTCCCTCTCTAGGTGGTTCTGTCCCTTTGGGTGCTGCTAGTGATGTAATTTGCATCACTGGCCTACCTCCTTTCACCCCACCCACCAGTGCCCCGCTTCACAGGACGCCAATGTTGGGGGGATGGATTTGACTGAGAGATTAAAGCGAGAGATTACCATAGGGTATATGTATTCTTATAAATGCATCCGTGAGTTTCCTTCTGGCTCCACCTCCATCGGATACACAACACTTGGTTGGTATAACTGTTTAACTGTTTTCTGTCAACAAGATTCTGAAATAAGACCCATCGTAATTGTCAGCACTAAGCCCAATGGACTCTTAAACTGACCCTGATTATGGCATTGCTGTTTCTTGTGCTATAATACAGCTGCTGTCACAGTCTCCGTTTTAGTGCTGACATTTTTAAAGTTAAAAGACTATTTTGGTTAATATTAAGTTCATTTTAAAAGTCAGGTCCACAAATCTAGCATTTATCTTTATAAAGGTTTCTTAATTTCCAAATATTCCATCAAGGCACCAGTACATTATGTTGGAGTGGGAGAATAGATGTTGACAAAAATAAACATTATGAAGGAACAATTTTAAGCTTTAAGCTTTTCAAATGATTTCATATTTGTGGATATGTTTTTAAACTGATTGAATATATTTTGCTATTATTTTTTATTTTTTATATGTTGTTTATGCAACAAGTTACATCCGTATTGTAAGAGCATACGAACACATGGTTTCAAAACATGGACATATCAGCTCAAATATTATTCAAGTATTGCTAGTACCACATACTATACCTTAAATATCAATCAAATATTTTTATATTTTTTTGATATAGTGTTTTATATATTTTTATTTATATTTTAAATTCAAAATATTTAATAATTTGAAAAGTGTATCTAAAAATATTAAATTGAGGTCTATGTTAGTGTGACGGTAGTCACCATCACCTGGGGTTTCATATGGACATTTTATGTATATGTAGGGCCCTGGACTATTCCTATGTTTAAGTCACCCTGTGTCCATTGTGGGTGCAGGGTCTTTGTGTGTAATGTGGTTGTTGGGGTTAATTGTTAGTGTGCTCTCCTGTCTTGCTAATGCTTGCAATCAACTAGGTGGATTTGGCTGTGGAGCCTGTACAGGGTGACCTGTTGGTTGCAAGGATCTAGCAACCGCTGCCTGCACTAACTGAATGGCAAGTATTGCTAATTCGCATATTCAGATAGATTTGCATATTGCTGTTTTTGCAGAAAGGAGAGATGCTTTGTGTTTAATATTGTCTTCCCTACCCCTTTAAAAAATGTTGTTATGTTATTATAATTTCCTGCATATTTTGGACATGTTTTGGTTATTTGAATTTTATTACGTTTGTCACAGCAATCTATATGTAATGATCATATGGCCTAGTCCCAAGTAAAATAAAGTTTTGCATGTTATTTCCTGTTGGAGCTTGTGTCATGTGTGGATTTTTAGGTATCCCAGTCCTCGGACTTGTTAGCTGGTTGCAGGATCCTTCTAGCCCTGGGATAAATCAAGTGAGCTAGGCCTGATAGCTGCAAGTGCTTTTGTGAAGGCAATAGCTATAATCACTGTAAGCAGAGCTGCAGAGTAATAGGCAGAGGGGTCGAAACCTGCCTGGAAGAAGGGCTGCAGTGGAATAGGAAGAGGGTTCGATATCAGCCTGGAAGGGGAGCTGCAGTCTGCTCGGGTGGAAAAGCTCCAGAGGGACCTCAGTCAAGCCTCAGCGACTGGGGTCTGAAGCGTCCAAGGGTCCCAGAAAGCCGCTAGGAAGCACACTGGGCGGAGGTACTCGGTCGGAGTACACGAGCTCCGTACACTGTTAGTATACTACGTTGGGCATGCAGAAACTGCCTGGCTTATATACTATAGTAAGAATTGTTAGGAATTAAACGTGAATTTCAAATGTAAGTCCAAAGTAGCCAAACTGAAAGCATTGCTTTCCAGTTGAGCTACTTTGGCTTTACTTTTGAAATTCATTTTAAATTCACAGCAATTCAAATTCACGTTACTGAATAACCTTGCATAGGAGAGAATTCTAATTTATTGATGAAGCAGTAGCACTAAGTTTCTACTGAACCTTTCTAGTAACTTTCTGTTTAGAAACCGTTCCATGAGTTTGAAAATTATGTTTCTGGAGAGAAGACCAAGTAATATATCTGTTTTTATGTAATAATTGTTTATGAAGATAGATTTATATTTTCCTACAAATGCAATATTTCTTCTCTATAGAAAGTAGTGTGTATCATTTCAATCACAGGATCTAATTTTACTTGCAGTTGGAGTCTTTCCTTAGAATGTGATGTTGGAAACTGCTACAGTATAATATCTATCAAGATACTAATGTCATCACTCAGCAGCCTAAGTATGGTACATGACGCTCAATAAGAATATGTCTGTGAGAGCATTAAAAGACTGAAAATGGAATCCCGGTTATAGCCAATTATGGAAAAAATAGCCAATAGCAAACAAACAATAACACAATTATTGGTATATGACTAGCTATGCTTGTATACTACACTTCATGAAAATGTCTAGCTATTTATAGTTAATCACTATGTGTCCTCAATTGAAAGGAAATTTAATAGGGTTGCCACCTGGGCAGTATTTCACAAGCACAGACGGTATTTGAGGCTGTCTGGCTGGTGCTGTTATTGCAAAAATACTGGCAATGCAAATTCTGGTATTTTTTTCTGACCTGACTCTGAGATCGCTATGTTCGGTCTGATGGAGCCTGATCTCTGAATGTACCCCCCACCCCTCAAACTGAACACTGCGATTTGAGGCAGCTACAAAGGAAAAATGAAAATGGGGAGAGAACGTGAGTCAGTATGGCCAACTGCTACGTGTACATGGCTGGAACTTACATTGCCATATACACATAATGATGTACACGCCTCACCTAGACACAGTATACACACACACCATCCTAGTACCCACATTCCTATTTTGTCTAAGTTTATCTCTTGACTGAGATGGAATTTCAGTTAAATTCCAGCACAATCAATGTAAATATTTCATAAAGATTCTATCTTTATGAAATGTTACTTTTTGGGGGGGTGGGGAGCTGGGGGGGGGGGGGGGGGTTATGGTGACAGTGCCGCTTTAAGTACTTTTCTGGGATAGTGAATAGCTGATAACAAATAGATTCAGAAATAGCTGCTCATTGCAGTCAGATTTCCTCTCTGAAAAAGGGAACACGGTGTGCATGCTGGGAATTAACAGACAATACGTAGATGAAACAGTACAAAGGAAAAGTGACATTACACATGAGGAGGAATGGTAGCATGAAAGGGTGTTTAAAGGTGGGAAGTCTAGCCTACTCTTTAACAAGTGATACTAAATAACTAAAGCAGCTTAAACAAAGCTTGTCTACCTAAATGTCAAGTATCATATCTCTCTGAAGTGTAGAAAATTATAGGATAATCCTGAGAACCGATGGAGGGTGACAGATAGAGACAGCTGATGTAAAGCATATAATGTATTGTTTATTTTCCCTGCTACTTGTAAAGCCACTAAACCTTTTTTTTTTATTGAATAGCAGCTTTCCGACTGACGTCTCTTTTCCCAGGTCTCTTTTATATTGTGTTTGGTAACAGCTGCTCTGAGTCACTGTCACCTCCTACACTCTGTAGATACTCTGAGATACTGTGGCCTGGCAGGTGGTCCTCTTGCATTGAGCATTTGGAACAGTGGCATGCTTAAAACTACCTCTTCTGTCTGTGTCTGCCTCATGTTTTCTTATTCCCAGGGATCTTATAATATCACTGAAATGGTTAAATTCTGTTAAAATAAATCATAAGCTAACAACCTTGTTCAAGGACATCATGTTAGTTTCCCACACTGCCCTATCTTTGCACCCCCGCTCTTAGGAAGACCCCACCTAGTAATGCCCCCTAGATATGTTAGAGAGCTATGAATGGCTGCATGTCTTTACCACACTGTTTGCACAAGCTTTTAATGCTGTTAGTTAATAATTGTCAATATTTGATTCTCTGAATGTTAATCTAGACGTTGTGATATCTATGTTAACCACTGCCAATTTTAGGAGTACCATCAGGTTGCTACTGCTAGAAAAACAGACTTGCTGTGTGGATCCTGTTGCACCGCTTGAAAGAGTTGCAGCTGATAGAACCGGAAGGCCTTCAAATATAGCTCAGATGTCCCAATCATCCTGATTTTGGCAGGACACTACCACCGTCCTGAAATCGGGACATGACCCAAAAATCATTGACATCATCATGGTTGGGAAGCTCGAGTTGTATTTGAAGGAATGTCCCCAACAAACATAGAGGAGCTATGTTTAGGCACTAGTACTGTCCAGGGAGCACTTAAACAGTATTCACTGCATGCTCTTTTGCATGCAAATGCATGCCAGGCTGCCTTGACGGCAATTTTGACAGACCTTTTAAGCCCCTCCTGAGAAGTGGGATGACAGATTTGGGTAGTATGCAACTGGCCTAAAGAGATGCTTTCTGCTCCTATCTGAATAGGGGAATAATTTTCTGTCAGTTACATAATAATAATAGTGATGTACCGAACTGTCCGCTGGCGAACAGTTCCCGGCGAACTTAGCGTGTTCGCGTTCGCCGCGGCGGGCGGACACATGCGCAGTTCGATCCGCCCCCTATTCGTCATCATTGGGCAAACTTTGACCCTGTGCCTCTCGGTCAGCAGACACATTCCAGCCAATCAGCAGCACTCCCTCCCTTCCACACCCTCCAACCTCCCTCCCAGCATCCATTTTCGATTCATTCTGAAGCTGCATGCTTAGTGAGAGGAGGGAAAGTTTAGCTGCTGCTGATTAGATAGGGAAATTGATAGCTAGGCTAGGGTATTCAGTGTCCACTACAATCCTGAAGGACTCATCTGATCTCTGCTGTAAGGACAGCACCCCAAAAAGCCCTTTTTAGGGCTATAACATAAGGCTGCTTTTTTTTTTTTTTTTTCCTGTGTAATGTAATTGCAGGTGCCTGCCTGCCAGCTTCTGTGTGAGGTTCACATTGGATACTGTGCCTACTTGCCCAGTGCCACCACTCATATCTGTTTTAACAATAGGTTAAGCTTTACATTTAAAATAAATAATTTGTTTTCACTGTAATAGAAGAGCAGTTGCCTGCCTGCCAGCTTCTGTGTGAGGTTCACATTGGATACTGTGCCCACTTGCCCAGTGCCACCACTCATATCTGTTTTAACAATTGGTTAAGCTTTAGATTTAAAATAAATAATTTGTTTTCACTGTAATAGAAGAGCAGTTGCCTGCCTGCCAGCTTCTGTGTGAGGTTCACATTGGATACTGTGCCTACTTGCCCAGTGCCACCACTCATATCTGTTTTAACAATTGGTTAAGCTTTAGATTTAAAATAAATAATTTGTTTTCACTGTAATAGAAGAGCAGTTGCCTGCCTGCCAGCTTCTGTGTCAGGTTGGATGCCTTGCCCATTTGTACAGTCAGTGCCACCACTCATATCTGTTTTAACAATTGGTTAAGCTTTAGATTTTAAATAAATAATTTTTTTTCACTGTAATAGAAGATCAGTTAGTTGTCTGCAAGCGTCTGGGTGTCAGGCCTACTTCAGCGTGTGCTCTGCAGACCTGTGCCAGCGTGCTTTGACAGTTGCCAATCATATCTGGTGTCTCTTTAGCATGCTTTTACAAAGAAAAAAGGTTTCCAGTGTAAGCTAATAGCAGCCAGTCAGTGTCCTTCAAGCGGCTCTGTCAGTCCTTCCTTCAGCGTGTGCTCTCCAGAACTGTTCCAGTGCACATTGCCAATCATATCTGGTGTCTCTATAGCGTGCTTTTAAAACCAAAATTTGTTTTTCACTGTTATAGATTGAATAGCAGTTACTTGTCTTCAAGCGGGTGTCTCAGACCTACAGTGTGTGCTCTGCAGAACTGTTCCAGTGCACATTGCCAATCATATCTGGTGTCTCTATAGCGTGCTTTTAAAACCAAAATTTGTTTTTCACTGTTATAGATTGAATGGCAGTTACTTGTCTTCAAGCGGGTGTGTCAGGCCTACAGTGTGTGCTCTGCAGAACTGTTACAGTTCACATTGCCAATCATATCTGGTCTCACAGTAGCTTGCACGCATAGTACCACTAATCCCCCAAAAAATGACAGGCAGAGGCAGGCCACCCCGCAGGGGCCGTCGTGGTCGTGGTGCTGTGATTCCCTTTTGCCCTAGAATAATGCCCAGTTTTCAGAAGCCACGTACCCTGAACTTGAAAAGTTCTGAGGACATAGTTGACTGGCTAACACAGGACACCCAATCTTGTACAGCCTCCGCTCGGAACCTTGACGCACCATCCTCCTCCAGCTTAGCTTCAGGCACCTCTCAAGATACCACTCACCCGCCTGCCGCCACCACCAAAACTAGAACCACAGCCGCTTTACTTGGTATGTCAGAGGAGTTATTCACACACCCGTTTGAAGAAATTAGTGATGCGCAACCATTATTGCTAGAGGATGTAGATAACAGGGATATGTCTCAGGCAGGCAGCATTAAACACATGGAGGTACGGTGTGATGATGATGATGTTGTACCCGCTGCTGCTTCCTTTTCTGAGTTGTCAGATACAAGCGAAGCGGTTGATGATGACGATGCGTCCATGGATGTCACGTGGGTGCCCGCTAGAAGAGAAGAAGAACAGGGCGAAAGTTCAGATGGGGAGACAGAGAGGAGGAGGAGACGAGTTGGAAGCAGGGGGGGGGTCGTCGCAAGGAGCTAGTGGCACAGTCAGACAGCATGCATCGGCACCCGGGGTCAGCCCGACAGCACGCCAATCAACGCATGCTGTGTCCACCACCAGAATGCTGTCATTGCAGAGCTCAGCAGTGTGGCATTTTTTTTGTGTGTCTGCCTCTGACAATTTGCAACCTGTGCCAAAGGAAACTGAGTCGTGGGAGGTCCAACACCCACCTAGGTACAACTGCTTTGCGTAGGCACATGATCTCACATCACAAACGCCTATGGGATCAACACATGAGTACAAGCAGCACGCCTACTCTAAGCCGCCATCCTCCTCCTGGTCCAGCATCTTCAGCCACGTCAACCACTGCTGTCCTTCTTGCCCCCTCTCAACCATCCGCCACTCCGTCTCCCGCCTTGAGCAGTTCCCGCTCATCTGCCCACAGTCATGTGTCTGTCAAGGACATGTTTGAGCGTAAGAAGCCAATGTCACCAAGTCACCCCCTTGCCCAGCGTCTGACAGCTGGCTTGTCCGAACTATTAGCCCGCCAGCTTTTACCATACAATCTGGTTGAGTCTGAGGCGTTCAAAAAATTTGTAGCTATTGGGACACCACAGTGGAAGGTACCCGGCCGGAATTTCTTTTCACAAAAGGCAATCCCCAACTTGTACTCGATTGTGCAAAAGGAAGTCATGGCATGTCTGGCACACAGTGTTGGGGCAAGGGTCCATCTGACCACTGATACCTGGTCTGCAAAGCATGGTCAGGGCAGGTATATCACCTACACTGCGCATTGGGTAAACCTGCTGACGGCTGACAAGCAAGGAATGCGTGGCATTGCAGAGGAGTTGGTGACACCGCCACGAATTGCAGGCAGTCCTGCTGCCACCTCCTCTACTCCTCCTACTCCATCCTCTTCCATAACTTCCTCGGCTGAGTCCTCTTGTGCCGCTGCTTCTTGCTCCACATCAACGGCACCCCCCCAGCTCCCCAGGTACTATTCCACATCCCGGACACGGCAGTGTCACGCCGTCTTGGGTTTGACTTGCTTGAAAAGCAGAAAGTGGCGGAAATGTTACCGAATTACAACAAGTCGGAAAGGATGCAGCATTTGCAAAATAAATCAAAAAGTATGCTTTACACAGCGTATAAGGGTGATGTCACAGCACAACGGGAATCTAACAGGGGGAGAGGTGGAAGTCATCCTCCTCCTCCTCCTCCTCCTCCCACGACCACGCCGGCAAGGACAGGACGCTTTAAAGACGTGTTGTTGATGGAGGACATGCGGACCTTTTTAAGTCCTATGCATCGCCACAGCCCTTCGGGATCCACCCTCAGAGAGCGACTCGACCGACAGGTAGCAGACTACCTCGCCTTAACTGCAGATATCGACACTCTGAGGAGCGATGAACCCCTTGACTACTGGGTGTGCAGGCTTGACCTGTGGCCTGAGCTATCCCAATTTGCGATAGAACTTCTGGCCTGCCCCGCTTCAAGTGTCCTGTCAGAAAGGACCTTCAGTGCAGCAGGAGGTATTGTCACTGAGAAGAGAAGTCGCCTAGGTCAAAAAAGTCTAGATTACCTCACCTTTATTAAGATGAATGAGGGATGGATCCCGAAGGGACTGACACTGGGCGATACATTCGCTTAAAAAAGGCCTGATGAGATGAGCTGCCTTGGGCTAAAAATGGTCCACACGCTGCTGTATTTTAGCTCTGAATGACGTTTGACTTGCGTGACTTATCCGCCACCAACTAGGGTTCAAGCCGCCATGTTTTAGGGCACTTTCTGCCTGTGAAACAAACATCAATTTTTCTGGCCGCTGCTACAGCAGCGGCTGCAACAATACCAAATTTTTCAGGCATGTGTACATGCCTAATTTTTAGGCCCACTGGTGCAGCACTGTGGCTTCAAAAACCAAACCAAAAAAAATCCTCCAAGATGGCACCAATATACCAGTGGTCTAAGCATCTTCCCACCTTGGCCTAAAAAGGGGAGGTGATTCAACAATTAAAAATCTCTGCCATTTACACGTCCACTGATAGGAGACGCGGAAGGTATTAAACTGATATGAACAATACTCCACTCCTATCAGTAGGTCCGTCCCATTGTGATTTATGCCCCCCACCCACCGCGCAGGGATGGGGGCCGGGGGGGAAGAAAGTAGGCCCACCCATTGTGATTTATGGCCCCCACCCACCACGCAGGGGTGGGGGCTGAGGGGGGGAGGACAGTAGGTCCCCCCATTGTGATTTATGGCCCCCACCCACCGCGCAGGGGTTGGGGAGGACAGTAGCTCCCCCCAGTGTGTATCATGGGCTTTGAGGACAGGTGTCAATCCATACCTGCCAAGTGACCCTATGTAGGGGTAACAGTCCCTATTCTGCTCTGTGTCAGTGTGTATCATGGTCTCTGTGGACGGGGAACAGTCTCTATTCTGCTCTGTGTCAGTGTGTATTAGGGGTTTTGAGGACAGGTGTCAATCCATATCTGCCAAGTGACCCTATGTAGGGAGAACAGTCTCTATTCTGCTCTGTGTCAGTGTGTATCATGGTCTCTGTGGACGGTGAACAGTCTCTATTCTGCTCTGTGTCAGTGTGTATCATGGTCTCTGTGGACAGGGAGCAGTCTCTATTCTGCTCTGTGTCAGTGTGTATCAGGGATCATTAGGATAAGTGTCAATCCATATCTGCCAAGTGACCCTATGTAGGGGGAACAGTCCCTATTCTGCTCTGTGTCAGTGTGTATCAGGGGTTTTGAGGACAGGTGTCAATCCATATCTGCCAAGTGACCCTATGTAGGGGGAACAGTCCCTATTCTGCTCTGTGTCAGTGTGTATCAGGGTTTTTGAGGACAGGTGTCAATCCATATCTGCCAAGTGACCCTATGTAGGGGGAACAGTCTCTATTCTGCTCTGTGTCAGTGTGTATCAGGGATTTGACTATCTTTATTCAGATTCAAAAATTACAATTCCAGGAAAAATTTAACAAACATTTACAAGAACATGTTATGCACATCATAGAAACAACGTAAACCTCTTTAAAGCCACAAACTTAAGACAAAAAATACGTACACACAATGTGTAAGAGTTTGAAAGAATATTCTGAATCCTTACATGTTTACTTTATCGTTTGTTTGATTTTTGTGAACCATATATAAACTACAAGCAGCGTGAAAACTATAAAAACTCAAGTGGCCATGCTGATCAAATTAAATAGTATGCTTTACACAGCGTATAAGGGTGATGTCACAGCACAACGGGAATCTAACAGGGGAAGAGGTGAAAGTCATCCTCCCCCTCCCACGACCCCGCCATATCTGCCAAGTGACCCTATGTAGGGGTAACAGTCTCTATTCTGCTCTGTGTCAGTGTGTATCATGGTCTCTGAGGACGGGGAACAGTCTCTATTCTGCTCTGTGTCAGTGTGTATCAGGGCAGGGCTTTGAGGACAGGTGTCAATGTTAGGTGATTTCTGCCCTTTATGGATTAAAAGCAGACTCTGCATCAACTGTGCAATTTTCCATGGGAGTTTTGCCATGGATCCCCCTCCAGCATGCCACAGTCCAGGTGTTAGTCCCCTTGAAACAACTTTTCCATCACTTTTGTGGCCAGAAAGAGTCCCTGTTGGTTTTAAAATTCGCCTGCCCATTGAAGTCAATGGCGGTTCGCGCGGTTCGCCGGTTCGCGAACATTTGCGGAAGTTCGCGTTCGCCGTTCGCGAACCGAAAATTTCGGGTTCGCGACAACACTAAATAATAATAATAACAAAGTATTTAACCAGGAAAGGTACATTCAAATTACTTTGGTTTCCAAGTACATCCAGGGGATGTTACTTGCCCAACATGCAGGGGATGTAACTATTACTCAATTTAATACTTACTTATTTATGCCCTCCACCCCTCCTGGGGTATGGGCCGCCAAAGGTAGATCTCCAGAGACTTTTGTCCTGGGCCATTCTTTCTAGTTCACTCCAGGTGTAGCCCATCCTTGTGATGTCTGCCTCAAGGTCGCGTCGCCAGGTGTTTCTTGGACGGCCTCTCTTCCTCTTTCCTTGGGGGTTCAACCTGAGAGCCTGCCTGGTGATGCTTGTTGGCGGTTTGCGTAGGGTATGCCCTATCCAGCCCCACCTTCTCTTCCCGATTTCTGCCTCTGCTGTAAGTTGGCAGTTCCTTTCCCATAGGTTGGTGTTACTGATGGTGTCTGGCCAGCGAATGGGGAGAATCCTTCTGAAACAGCTGTTGATGAATGTCTGGATTCTTCTCTTGGTGGTTTTGGTTGTCCTCCAAGTTTCAGCCCTGTACAGGAGTACTGACTTCACATTGGAGTTGAACAGTCGGATCTTGGTAGTCAAGGTTAGCATCTGGAAGCCCAGATGTTCTTGAGTTGGATGAAGGAGACTCTTCCTTTGCCGAGCCTTGCCCAATTTAATAGTACTCATTTTATCTACCTCGGAAGGATGAAGGGCTTAGTCAACCCTGCTGACATTTCACCCTGCGCCCCCCAAGAGTTGAACAGATTCTATTGATGATATTGCTGAAAAGATACACGTATCCATCAATGATGGCAACAAACCCAGTTTGAAGTGCTTTTCAATTTTGCATCAAACTAGAAAAAAATTCTTCTTGACCCTAGCATGGCAGTCATGCTGTAGTGGTCATGGTAACAAGGGTGTCCTGGCGAACCCTGTGTAAAATCTAAATCATTTCTAAGGGTTTCACTTCCAACCTGTCATTGCTTCTGCCCCTCATGGGAGATCTCTTTGCTGGGCTAAGCCTTACAGTGCAGAGTTTAACTCTTTGGTTGAAAGCAGTCAGTTGACATTCTCATCCAGTAAGTTGGCCCTGCATAGCAGATTTTAACTCACAAGAGCTAATGGCATCTTCTAGTGGTTATGGTGCTTGGAATGTTCTGTTAAGTCCATCCATTCCTTTTGACCATAGATTTGTAAGGTGACTCGCCTATTCTGAAGCATCTGCATCGTTTTTGTCATGGTCCCAGGGTAATGGCTCCAATTTTTATGCAGTTGCATGTCAACAGCCATGTCATTCCAACCATGATCACAGCAGTTTCTACGCAGAGTCATTTTTTACTAGGTCCTGGTCACACCATTCTGGTTCCAACTAACCTAAAGTTTTCGGAGCTGCTGCCTGGTAATATGTATTTCTGTTCTTTCCCACTGTGCCTTTGTTAGGTTGTTACGTTATATCTTGCTGAGGATCATCTTGTATCCTGACAAGTACATCCTAATGGCAAAGGTAGTGCGGAAATTATTAGCAGTAACCAAACCATTTGAATTGAGTAACACCCTGAGACCTTTACTAGGACCTTCAGAGAATTTGTCAGTGTTTTCAGTTAATGTTTAAGGTATGCATTCAAATGATCTAGCACCTCAAAAGTTGTTAATCCCTATCTCTGCTTCATTGTAGGAAAGGCACGAGAACAACTATGGTATTTTTCAACATGTGCATTAAAAGGTGTGCACATTAAATCTACTGGTTTGCCACTTTTTTTTTTTTTTTATCTTGAGGTCATGTGGATTGTGACTCTGTGATTGTGACTTGGTTTTCTAATATAATTTAACCCTCAAGGGCTGGTTGTACAGTAAACATAAAATAAGGGTAAATTTGGGAATTCAGGGTAAAATATTATAATGTTATTCACTAATTATATAAATAGACAAATAAAAAAGAAAGGATTCTGAGCCAGATTCTGTCTGTGATCAGAAAAGGAGTCACAGACAAGACTAGTACAAAACCTTGTTACTAATACATTTTACTAAGATTTTAATCTATCTACAATCTGTGCTTTTGTGCACCATAAAGTAGAATAAAAACAGAAAATGAGTTATTGCCAGGCAAGTTTCCCTAAATATCCTCTTTTCCTACTTCAGTGCCATGAAAAATGCTTCCACATAAAATATATGAAGCATTATAAACTGACAAATATTTCTATACATTTTATATGGGCAGATCTTTAGAGATACCGAGATGATTCTGATTTATCGCTTGATGTTCTTTGTGATAAACTTTCGCATTTTATTACATGACAGAAGGCTTCCTATTTTGCATAAACTTTCTTTACTTTATGCCTCCAGCAGCACAAGTCAATCAATCAAATGAAAAAAAAGTTTTAACCAATCAGAGTCCAGCACATAGCATATAAGTCCCTGCCAGACTCTCCATTTCCTCTTTCTTTGCTGCTCCAGCCAAGGCACAGGTCAGAGTATTGATTTTTTCTGCTAGTCATAATATTCATTCATATCCTATTATTATTCATAATTTTATTTAAGCATAACTCTTCTTATTTTGTTTTATTTAGTTCTAAACGTTTTTTCAGTTTCTCTGGTTGAGTTTTTTTTTTCTGTTAGTCATACTGTTTTATTCTATTCCCTATTGCTATTATTCATAATTTAATTTAAACCATAGCTACTTCTTAATTTGTTTTATCTTAGTGTCTAAACAAATTTTTCGTTTAATAGATTGAGTTCTTTCCCTTTCAGGTTTTCCCCTGCTTTCCCTCCCTGTCACTCCCCTCCCGGTTTCCTATCATTTTCCCACGGCACGATCGCGGGTAGCTACCGCGATCGCGCTTAACATTAGGTGCGAGGATTACCTCTGGGGGGGGGGGGGATTCGTGTGGGGAGGTGGGAGCGGGGAGACCCGAAATATTTTCTGTAGTTTTGTACTGGCGGCCGCGATCGCGGCTAACATCGCGACCACGGACCGCTCAGCATTTTGGCGCGAACGGCGGCCATCTTGGATCTCGCGGAAGACCGCGAAATCCAAGTCGGTCATCTTGGATTCTGGCAAACTGTCATTCAAACGGTCGGCCACTTACTCCCAATACACCCAACCAACCAGTTAAGCTCATACTTACCTAAAAGTGTTGGATTTCAACTGTGCAAATAAATCTGTGGAAATAAATTATTAACAACAGATTTGGATTTAAAGGAACAGTCAAATGCTACATATTCAAACAAGTCTGTGGAGATAAAATATTGGAATATAATTAAATATACAATTTAAAGAGACACACTGATTTTATCAGCATAAATGTACTCTCCAGAGGTGACCCCTCTGAGTGGGGTGACCCCCCACTAGCACACTGATTATTTTTATTAAAGGGGTGACCCCCCTGCACTGGGTGACCCCCAGGCGTGTGCTGCCACTGCACCAAGCTATACAATCATTGGGGTGACCCCCCTATACATAAGCTGCAGATATTGACACCGGCACCCTCCACGACTCGGGTGACCCGTAACAATCCTCCAAACATCGGAGGCAAAATCTATGATAATATATTTCCATTGGGCTATCATTATTGGAACACGTCCTACAAACTTATTATTGGACGACACAGGCTGAACGAATTTCACCTGTCAATTTATGACCGCTTACCCCGGTCTCACAGAGGGTGACCCCCTCACCAGCCCATAATTGCAGCAACGGTGCAACAGTTACAGGACCGGTCTACGAACCGCTTGGGTCCATTCTCATACACTGGGGAACCCCAGTCGTAAGTGGAAGGCCACAATACTCATTACCGTTTACTCAGTATTTCGGTAACTGACCCTGTCCTATCTCCCATAGACAGACCGTGGCATCATGAGCGAATCCTCTCAATCCACACAACCCGACTTTCAGTCAATGATTAACTCAGCAGTAGCGGCCTCCATGAAAAAGGCTATAGCAAAATTATGGTCCCATAATTCAGGCGAGGATCCTGAGACTAAAGACCTGGAACGGTCTACAGGAGACTTGGTTTCATCCAAGAGACATTGGAAAGGTAATGGACCAGCCCCACGGAAATCGAAGGGCAAAGCTCCACTGAAAAGGAGCCGCCAGGCGGAACGCCAAGACCCTTCTACCCTTCCACTATCTTCTTCTGATGAGGAAGAACATAACCCACCTCCGGCACTAGAGGTTATGGACGAATGGAAGGTGGAGGATTCACCGTCCAAGGAGGAAGACTGGCGGGCACGCCAAGACTATTCTGGGTCGGACCCAGATGAAGACAGAGACACCCGTCACGGACAGAGGAAACCCCGCATCCGGACAGACGGATCGGAAGAGGGTGCATTCCTGGACCCCCAGGGCACACCGATGTTTGACCCACGCACAATACGCCACCCAAGGTCATCAGAGTGGCCTCCCGGACCATCTGGCCCAATTCATTCATTTTTGGCTACGGCAGCCAATGGAAAGAGAAGTACGCGCAAGACTAAAGGCCGTGTGTCCGAGACCCATACTTCCGGACAAGATTGCACATACCCCAGAATTCGACGATACGGTAGTATGGTTCATGTCACGAGTGGGCCGTGATCCACGCAAAGGCATCGAGAAGGGCCTCAAAGCGTCTCAGGATAAGCTTTTAGACATGCTAGGACCACTAGCAAAGATGTTGTATCTGGCCGATGACTCCCTCACTGGGGGTAGTACTCTAGACGCCCATGCAATTAGGGAATGGGCTCAACGGGCGATCTGCATGCTGGGCAATACCAACGCAGCCCTATGTACAGAGAGACGCAAGGCCGCCCTGCTCAAAATGGACTCTAAACTGCTGGAACTGGGGAAAAAGGAGTTGGGCCCGCAAGCCAACGGCCAATTGTTTGGGGAACCTTTCATTGGCGAATTAAAGAAGCACGTGAACCTCTTCACCACTTTAAGCAAAGCTCAAACTTCGATAAAACAAGTTTTCCGTAAACCCTCAATTTACAGGGGGGTTTTCGGCAGGGCTGGTCGCCAACGGGGCCGAGCCACCAGCCGCTTCTGGCCGACAGGCTCCAGAACTCAAACGTCGCAAGCTTTCTTCCCATCAAGATCACCGTTCACCAGAGGCACCTTCCGCCCCAGAGGGGCACGTACCCATGGCCGCGGACGCATCAATTCAGGTGAGCACTCAAACACCAATTCATTGCCATTCTCACTTAACTGCTGGCAGATTGTCTCCTTTTTTCGCAGAATTGGGAAAAGATTTCTGCAGACGCCTGGATCCTAAGTACGGTCAAGGGCTACGAGATAGATTTCACGGACACTCCTTTCCAGACACGCCATCCACAACCAATAAGAACATCGATGGAACACGCCAAACTCATAGACGAAGAGATTCGAACCTTATTCCTCAAAGGAGTGGTCGAATTCGCTCCGGACGACACGGGATTCATCAGCAACATGTTTGTTGTTCAGAAAAAGACGGGAGACTACCGACCCGTCATCAATCTGCGAGAACTCAATACATTCGTAGCCTACAGACATTTCAAAATGGAAGGCACCCATCTCCTCAGGGATCTACTACTGGATCACGACTGGTTCACCCGCTTGGATTTACAAGACGCCTATCTGTCAGTCCCGATGGCCCAATCCAGCCGGCCATTCCTTTGCTTCCACTGGAAAGGTCGAACATGTCAGTTCACGTCTCCCGTTCGGACTCAGTTCCGCTCCTTGGTGCTTCACAAAACTACTCAAGCCGGCAGTGGCGCATTTAAGGACATTGGGTACTCGGTGCCTAATTTACCTAGACGACATTCTGATATTCTGCGAGAGCGAATCCAGACTTCGATCTCAAACGAAATCGGTAGTGCACTTTCTGGAATCTTTAGGCTTCATAGTGAATGAAGAGAAGTCATCACTTTCCCCGGCAAGAACTGTTCAGTTTCTCGGATTCGAGATAGACTCAGCGTCATGCACGCTGCGTCTCCCCAAAGCGAAGATCGCGAACATTCGGAAGGAGATACGACCATGGTCGGAAGAGGAAAAACAACTTCACATCAACTGCCTGGAACTGATAGCCGGTTCCTTTGCTATCCGCAGCCTAGCCAAGAACATGTCCGATTGTTGCATACTCCTACATATGGACAACATATCGGCGGTTCAGTACGTGAATCACCTGGGGGGAGCCAGGTCACGGGCCTTGACAGAGGCCACCAAGGACATATCGTTTTTGTCTTCCACGCAATATAACACACAGAGCGGAATACTTACCGGGTCTCAACAATCTCACAGCAGACTGGTTTTCACGTCACTGGCGGGACAACAGCGATTGGCAGCTGAATACAACAATCTTCGACATGGTGAGAACACTCAGGGGACCACTCCACATAGACCTTTTTCGCATCCCGCACGAATGCACAACTACCAAGGTATTACAGCTGGTTACCGGATCCGCAGAGCGAGGCGGTAGATGCGTTCCTACAACGCTGGCCATCGGTAGGAGCATACGCATTCCCACCTTTTTCGATGATAGCAAGGGTACTACACAAACTTCGGATGTCCAGAACATCGTTGATTCTAGTGACACCACTGTGGAGAAGCCAAGCGTGGTTCCTGGACCTACTGGCATTGTCACAGGACCATCCACTAGTATTACCAACTTTTCCAACGATTCTCACGAACCCGGGTGCGGAACCTCATCCACTAATAATGCAGGACCGTCTAGAGTTAGCGGTCTGGACTCTTTCAGGGGATCCTGGACAGTCCCAGATCTATCGCAAACGACTAAAGACCTCCTATGGGATTCATGGGCTCCGGATACACGACAGAGCTACATGGCAGCATGGAATGTTTGGGACAGCTGGTGTTTGTGACGGAGTCTCGATCCCTTTACAGCACCTGTCTCAGCCATATTAAATTTCCTTGCACACCTTTTCACCGACGGAAAATCATACAGATCTATTAATGTTACTCGCTCCGCTATCTCAGCAGCGCACATCCCTATCAATGGTACCCCAGTGGGACAAGACGCATTAGTGTGCAGGCTCTTAAGGGGCATAAAATTAGCCAGGCCACCAGCTCCGAAATATCAACGTCTATGGGATGTGGACGTGGTCATTCGTTTCATTAGGGACTGGCCTGATAACACGACCCTGTCACTCAGACAATTGACAGCCAAACTCACTCTGTTGTTATGTTTACTATCATTTCGTCGGGTTTCGGATGTTCGGGCATTCGACGTAGATGGGTTCTCTATAACCCCCGTCGGTGTTACGTTTTTGATTTCATGCAGGACAAAGACGGACTCCAAATCCGTGTCCTACCCCTTTTTTCCGACGGTTCCTCGTCTTTGTGTCGTCGATACACTGCTCAGGTATGTTGAGGTCACGGCGCCCCTACGGGCTCGGGATCCGGACAATTACTAATCTCATACACCAAACCTCACAAACCGTTTACTACAACTACATTAGCCAGGTGGATAAGATGGTTACTATCGTTAGCGGGAATTGACACTAGTTTTGGGGCCCACTCAGTAAGGGGGGCAGCGGCATCTAGAGCCCTTATGACGGGAGCCTCTTTGACTGATATTTTGTGTACTGCAGATTGGACACGAGAGAGTACCTTCAGGGTATTTTATTTTCGCCAATCGTCGCACGGGTCCTTTGCGTTTTTACCACAGCGTTAAAAATGCAAAATAGGAAGCCTCCTGTCATGTAATAAAATTGTAGATTATGCTAACGTAGTGTACAGATAATCTTAATTTTAATAATGACAGGAGGCGAGTATTTTCCCTCCACTTGCTCTCCCGCCCTATACTCTTGGGGGGACGCTAGGGTGTCCACTGGTAAGTATTACTCAAGGGACACATACTGTAGAAGACGGTAAAAATGACACCAAAGGACATTTGACATGACGATAGCTTTTTGAAATAACATTCTCAGATTATATCTGTATCATACGGTAGACTCAGGTTTACATTATTCAACAATAAAATGTATTACAGTAATTTTCATGTGGACAGTTTATAGAAGATGTGGTGTACGACCAACAGTTGTTTTCCACAACCTTTCACTTGTTTCTATGTTTTTCAGCTTGACATCACACGGTTAACATCGCAAGGTAAAGCGGACACCGTTTCCAAGTATTCACAGTTTATACCGCAAGTTATCAAGTTCTACTGTTCAAATTTCTTCAACACAGCTTCGGAAGTTTTTCTCCAGACATGGATACATCAAAGAAAGAGGAAATGGAGAGTCTGTCAGGGACTGATATGCTATGTGCTGGACTCTGATTGGTTAAAACTTTTTTCATTTGATTGATTGACTTGTGCTGCTGGAGGCAAAAAGTAAAGAAAGTTTATGCAAAATACTCGCCTCCTGTCATTATTAAAATTAAGATTATCCCCACCGCACCGCCAGCTCCACTAAGACTGACCTGAGGAGAAGAGGCACACAGCGACCCGTCACACCCCTAGCCAAAGACGGCTCCTTGCTGAACAGCACCCGCATACACGAGGTTCATCACCAGCAGCAGACACACAAGACGGCAGGGAGCACTGTGAGGATTTTAACCCCTGGAGCGCTGACAGTCAACCGACCCGGGCAAGCACAAGAGGCCTCCAGAACGGGCATAGGATGATGCAACCGGGACTGCTGCCTGGAGGGGGCCCACGGCTTCTGACCCTGCTCCTACTGCAGAGACTTTTTCCACACCCAGCCGGAGACAAACAACATCCCAGCATAAACTGTATGATAAATTTGCTTGTCGTAATGTTAGCCAACCACAGCTTATACATAGCTAGATCTCGTAATACTGCTACCAAGCTATCTTATAACTATGCTAAAAGGAATAGTGTACTCTGGCATTAGCGTTTACACACCCACTCACTGCTCTCTGCATGTCAGTTGATTGTACTGTCACAGTCTTTAATATGACATCCTTGCTGTAGCTCCTTACGTGTGTTTAATGTAACCACTTAAGCATTATTTGATTAACTAGTCCTATCTAATTGGACACCTTAAGCTTGTTGAACTGTATGCATCCCTAGTTAAACATACTAAGCTAGATTATATTTTATATGCTACCCGGTTTAAACTAAATCTTGTATAGATGGCATATTGACTTATCTGATAAACCTGTTACTCGCTTATCCACAATACTACATTGACTACACTAGTCTACTGGTATAGCTACTGTCACACAGTCTAAACTTTCTTTTTTATGCAGCGATGTTACTTTAGTTTAGCTTATTTTATGATTTGAATATGCCTAAAGTCATGTATGTACGTAGTGGGGAATCGCGATGCAGCCTAGAACAAAATCTAACCCCATTAAACCCCCCAGTAACGACAGACCACTTAGTATGGATGAAACAGGCCACAGCATTTATTATGACAAACTAAATTACTGCATAACACATCCATAACTTTATTTATTAAATCTCTTCTTTTCTGTAACCAAAACATTAGACATAAATAAGCATAAATTAACATATATACATATATAACTCCACCCATAGTGTTATACAGTGACACAACCGTCCTTGCCAATAAAACCTGGAGTGGTTCCTAATCACCACTCCCTCTCACCTCCCCCCTCGTCATAAAAATCATATATTTCCAATGCCTGCCATCAGCCGACCTTATCCACGCTCGATGGGCACGAGACCTCAGGCAACCTAAAGTTTAACCTTTAGAGCAGGGGAGGTTTGAGACCTTAAAAAACTTGTTCATCTCATTCCATCTACTTAAACGTAACCTCAAACTCAATTGGCAAGGACATACCCCCGCCACAACCCCGCTGTTTTACGCCTAAAATCAGCGGGGAACCCCACCACAACCAGCCATGGCCTGTTCCACCACTTCACGCAGCGCTAGAGTAACAGAGGTCAAGTCCGACCTCCAGGAAGCGCCCCCTTCCCTCGAGATAACTAGGCCACATCCGGCCAAACCCAAAAGGCGAACTGGAAATGTTAATTTTTATTTTTTTTATTATTATATTTATGGCCATGACAAACCCAGAAACACATCTAGTCCAATGACCGACCACAGCGCACCAGGGCACTCACCTGCGGGGCGCACTGCCAACAGGAAAGGGCGATAACCCCCCCGAGAACCTTGGGGAAGAAACATAATGCGGAACATGACCATATTGAAGAGCACCCAAGTCCGAAACCGTTACCGACCCATGTCATGCCACCCAGGGCTGACAAAACCCCTGGTACCCCATGAGGCGGGACAGCTGACCTCGTATGAGGAGGAGCCACACCCCCCTCACGTATCCGGTGCCAGACCACCGAACCTCCGCTCCCAAAGGTGGAAGATCCAACCACTCGCCCTCGCCTCCTGGCCCAAATTACACACGAAAATCCCAACCTCCCCAGCCCGGGGTGGAGGGGGGACCGTACCGCGGAGATAAATCCAGTCAGAGACCAGCAAGGCGAACCCAAGGAACCCACCACCCTGACTCCCACCATTCGAGCCCTCTGAACCATTGGCGCAGGCACGCCCAGCCTGGCGGCCACCATCCACGCTGCAGCAGCCCTGAGGGAAGCCAGAGAGCCTCAACCATCAAGCTGTGTAAATTTGCAGGCCCAGGCAAACAGGAGCAGGAGGACAGGAAGCTGTTTGCTGGCCCGAATCCCAAGTGGCACTGAGGTAAGACCTCCCCCACACTGTCTTACACAGAACATAATCCCACCCACAGACTCTTTCCCAACCAATGCTATGCATCTATCCCCACACTCCTACATGTGCCCTTGTCCGCTTAGCTGCGCTATCTCCCCAGGGCCTGAACAACCGAAACCATGTAATGCATAACTTAAACATACAAAAATGTGCAAAGTCATCTTTACCCCTCCCTGTTAAAATGTTTTACACTACGCTGGAGGAGTGCCTTTGGGGTACCTCACAAGCGACTGTATTTTGCTTATGCACTTCAAAAATAAAGAATTAAAAAAAAAAAAAAAGGGGGGGCGTGGCTTGCCGTGCATGGAGTGAGTCGCACATCGCCGGAGCTCCGCAAACCCGGACCACAAAGCCCCTTATCAATGCCACATTTCACCTCTAAAATGGGGAAAACTAAGCGCCAGGGCACCCCAGGACCCTCGGGCTCTAGCCCAGTGAGGAAAAACGCCGGACCGCTGGATGATTTTCTAGCTTACCCGGACGGCCCCCGAGCCGCGAGACACGCGGACAAGATGGCGGCCGCATCGTCGGACTTGGACAGTAATGCAGGCCCAGAATCGGGCCTGGCGGGGCGCGACCAGCTAACGCACATTACTGCTGAACTGGCATCCATATCTGCCAACATGCTCTCCAAAAGCGACAAAACTGCGCTTGTAACGGAACTGAGGGCGGCGATCAGGGAAGAGATCCAAGAGGTACGCAGAGACCTCACTGCCCTGGAGGAAAGAGTCACGGAGCTGGAGGGGGAGAATATCAGGGCCATCCAACACTCCCAAACCGCTGACCATGCCACTGCTAGACAGGGCTCGGTTCTGCTCGAGCTCCGCAGACAGGTGGAGGACCTGGACAACAGGGGGCGGCGTAACAATATAAGAATCAGAGGCCTGCCGGAGGCTGAGCATGAAAACCTAGGCACGGCTCTTACGCAGCTTTTTACCCATATCCTGGGTGAAGATGCCCCAGAAGATTACCAGATAGAACAAGCCCACAGGGCCCTTCGTCCCCCCAGAAGAGATGGCCTCCCGCGTGACGTCATTTGCTGCCTACTGTCCTTCCAGCTCAAAGACGCCATCATGAGAGCAGCACGTGCTCAGACTATCACCTTCCAAGATGCCGCTGTCTCGCTCTACCAGGACCTGTCTACCCTTACCCTGGACGCAAGGAGGGCGCTGCGGCCACTCACGCACATCCTCCAGGAGAAACGCATACCCTACAAATGGGGCTTCCCCTTCAGCCTCCAGGCCAAGCGGGGGAACACATGGTGCTCCCTGAGGTGGCCCAACGACGTACCCAGCTTCCTGAGATCGATGGACCTGCCGCCTGTTACCGTCTGCAATTGGATACTGGACCAACCTCCACCACGCCCGGACCACCCTGAGGTTCCAGAGCCGCTCGCAACCGGGCACGTAGTGACACGCAGCCTATCCGCTGGGGAGGCCCTGATGGGCCCAAAGAATAATTGAACCCGTTCTGATCCCGGCCCCGGTGTCACCTGGCCCTCCAGAACTGCTCCCGTATGATGATGTACCTACCTGAAAGCCTCGACGACAGCTAAATACACACATTACACCTCATGAGGGGTGCATTGTTATTACTCTCTCCACGCAGGCCATGGGGACCCGGGGCCGACATTTTGGGACACTCCGGGCATTGGGGGGGACTCTATTTCCCACACCGCTTATGGCTTTTGGGTGGGGTACTGGTGTAGGCCCTTACTATTTTAAACCGGGACTGCCCACCAACCCGGACCCGGCCCGGACCTTCTCCCGGCCAGGGGACTGGGGCACATTGTCTCCTTCTGACATCTGACTCCGCCAGGGTCGGGGTTCGGGACGCTACCCAGGGTCCGGCTCAGAACCGCCCGACTGCCCATGCCGAATGGCGAGATTCCCCACAAGTATACAGGACTCCCTGGAACCGTTTGCTATTTTAACGGCTAGAATTGGGGGATCCAGTATCAGGTTGGGGTTGGGTGCTGGGTGGAGGGGGGGAATTGGGAGATTCTGGTTATGAGTGTTATATTGCATGTCAACTGTATTGTAGCCCATTATGTAAGATACTAGTAAACTCGCTCCCCTCAAAACCTACTGTATGCATGTCTTAGCCTGTATAACCACCATACATGCCACTTTACTGATGTAGCCATACCCCCGTACCTGGCAGGTCCCCTTGCTGGAGACGAAGCGGCCGCCCGCTCCTTGGTTGGGGGGGGGGGAGGCCTGCGGGGAGCTTCGATTTGGCCTGGGTGTTGCACGTTGCGCGTAGCGATGCATATAAGATAGCGTGCAAGTTGCACCACCCACGCCCTGTCAGGCACAGTGCGATCCCAGGACAGCCTTTATACCTGTTACACCCCCGAGCTGCCGCAGTTTTTAATGCCCAAGGGAACCGGCGGACCTCCCTTTGCCCAGTAGCTAGGACATAGGGAACTGTGAGTTTAAGGGGAACTTGGCCAAGGTTCACTTGCTGTTAAATCTGAGAAATGTTGCCTGTACTGTATGTTATCTGCAAAATTGTTCTCCCTCCATCAGAATGTGTGCAATTTCTCTGCCCCGCAGACTGCCCCGCGTGCCTTCCCCCCCCCCCCCCGTTTCTGCCCCGACCAACTGGAGTCACCCCATGGCCCGGATACTGAGACCATTATTGGCACCTCGCCCTCCCCACCATACTTGGGACGCCCAGGAGACGCCCCCCCCTCCCCCCCATGGAAACAAGCCTGACGCGACTGAGTCCCCCTCCAGCTCCAACTCCCGCTGTCCCACAGCCTAGGCCTCTGATCCGCCACACGCCAGCCCGCACGGAAAGCCCAACGTCTGACGCTTCCGTAGCCCCTCAATAAGACCGTTAACTTCACATATATTGCTTATTCTCTTCGTACTGACTTACATGACCCCTGATTGATGTTGTCCACCCCACTGTGGTCCGGGGGAGCGTGACACCCGGTACCACCGGACGGATCACACACACTCGACTTCCTAGTCCCCCAGCAACGGACCCACCTGTATATTAGGTCACCCTTACCTGACCTAGGGCCACGGTTGCCTATAACCCCTGACCCAACCCCTCTCTATCCCCCCCCTATAACCTTTCCTTCTCCTACCCCCCTCCCCCCCACGTGTCCCGTGCCAGAACTCAGCCATGGCATCGGGCTATCTGCCCTCGCCTTTGCTCCTAAGGACGCATAATGTCCGAGGCCTTAACTCTCCCGAAAAGAGGAGACACTTACTACGCTCCCTCTGGGCACAAAGGACCTCTGTGGCATTCATTCAAGAAACGCACTTACAAGGTAAAGATGCCCCCCTGATTAGCGATAAACGATTCCCCCTAGGCTACTACGCCAATCACCCCGAAGCCAAACGAGCAGGGGTCGCCATTATCTTCTCCCACAGTACCCCTTTTGTCAGCTCCGCCTCGCAGGCAGACCCCCTGGTTAGGTACATATTTGTTAAAGGCGAAATCGCCGACCATAAGTACACTTTCGCCACGGTGTACTGCCCAAACAAGGGACAGCACCGATTCTTAACAAAAACCCTTACATTATTAGAGAGATTCCGTGAGGGAACACTGATCCTGGCCGGCGATCTCAACATTCCTCTGGATCCGCGGATGGACTCATCCGTGGGCACCAGCACCATCCCCCCACACTGTATACGCCAGGCCAAACAATCCTTAGCTAGATCAGGCCTGATTGACTGCTGGAGGGTGGCACACCCCGAATACAGGGATTACACATGCTACTCAGCAGCCCACACCAGATACAGCAGGATAGACTATATCTTCCTTGCGCAGGAATACCTCTCCTTCCTGATAGACGCCTCCATTGGTATACAACACGACTCGGACCACGCACCGGTCCAGGTCACAATCAAATCTCCGCTCTTTAAACCCAGTGAACGCCACTGGAGACTTAATGAAAATATTCTAACGGACAATGTTATTACCACACACATAGCCCATTCACTGACCCAATACTTTGAGGACAATACCACACCAGACGTCGCCCCCCTCACTATATGGGAGGCGCATAAATGTGTAATACGGGGACATTTGATCAGGCTATGCACCCAACGGAAGAGGGAACACATCGCCAAGATCCAAGCTCTGACACGTGAGATTTCTACCCTTGAGACACGACATAAAACTGACCAAACAGACGACATCTATCGACACCTCACGGACACACGTAGACAGCTCAAGGACCTCCTATCCCAGAACCTATTACACACCATTCGCAAGTCCAACAGACATTTTTATGAGTTCTCTGACAAATGCGGTGGGACACTGGCACGCACACTGAAACAGAGACAGAGACTGCACCACATACACCAAATCAAGGGACGAGACGGGACAATGAAAAGGTCCCCGACAGACATCCTGCAGACTTTCAGGCTCTTCTACGAAGAGCTTTACAACTTAGATAACACCGACTGGCGTACTGACGTGCACCAACACCTGCGCAAAATAGATGATTTCCTCACGGAACACGTAGGCCGCACGCTCCCGGAAGGCCTGGCTGAGGAATTGGAACAACCGCTTACGGTAGAGGAACTAGCTAATGCACTCAAAAGTTCCAAAACCCATAGGGCTCCAGGCCCGGACGGCCTACCCGTCTCGTACCTACGCAGGTTCAGGGACATACTGCTCCCATGCCTAGTGCAAGGCTTCAATTCTTTACTGGAAGAGGGTCGGTTCCCAACAGATACCCTACGCGCCACCGTAACGGTCATACCGAAGGAAGGAAAAGACCCTGCGGAATGCGGGAGCTACAGACCGATCTCTCTCCTCAACGCCGACCTCAAGCTTTTCGCCAAAGCCATAGCCATGAGGCTCTCCCGTGTGCTCCCACACTTGTCCACCCGGACCAGGTGGGATTCCTTCCGGGGTGTGAGGCGCGTGATAACACCATCCGTGCCTTACACATGATCCACTCTGCCCGGTCGATGAAGAGGAACCTAATCCTGGTCTCCACAGATGCGGAGAAGGCGTTCGACCGGGTAGACTGGATGTACCTTGAAGCCACCCTTCGCCACATGCAATTTGGCCCTCATATCCGCTCATGGATCCTTTCCCTATATACGAACCCTACGGCCCGCATTCGGGTTAACGGCGCTCTGTCTTCTCCCTTTGCCATCCGGAACGGAACCAGACAGGGGTGCCCTCTATCCCCCCTCCTGTTTGCCCTCACTCTAGAACCCTTCCTGGAGGCGGTCAGACGGGATGGGGGAATTAGCGGGTATAGACTCCACAACATAGAACACAAAGTGGCCGCCTATGCGGATGATATGTTATTCTTTCTGGACAACCCCGCAGTCTCTTTTCCCAACCTCCTCCGAGCCTTTAGGACCTTCGGCGGTATATCCAACCTGAAACTTAACATGAGCAAGTCAGAAGCCTTTTATCTCTCACAGTGTCTTGGAATCTCGGTAAAAATAAATTTAGTAGGCCGAGATTACCACGTGGCATGTGTACGTGCATATGCTGACGTATCGATCAGTTGGTTGCACGAGGCAAGATACGATCAGTAGTGTACGGAGCATGTGCAAGAATACAGGATATAGTATTCCCCTCCTCCATTGTGCTGGACAGGCCATGCGGTCAAGCAGGAAGTTAATTCTTATTCATATTGATTGGTCAAGAGAATGTGCGGGTGGAGCTTAATATGGGAGGAGTTATGTGCCTATATAAGGAGCCTGCACTATTGTCCGGGGCTCAGAACTTGCTGTATTTTGGTGACATTAGTCCCTCTGAGTCCCGATCGGTGATCCAATAAAGAATCTCTTCCTTCCTGAAGAAACCTGTGTCCATCTCTCTGTGCTTGGCTTCCGTCAGTTTCTCCGGTATCATTTGGTGCATTGGCCGGGAAGCTCATCGTTCAACGGTAGCTGAGAGGCAGAGGCGTGAGACGGTCTATCTTAGCCCACATTCTCTACGGCTGCACCCCTGAACTTCTGCGTGGACCTCCCTTTGTCTCGGCGCCACTGGTCTGTTGTCCAGGAGATCATCGGCCTCTACGTAAGAAGTGCTAGGGTGTCCCCGTCGATGAGTGTGAACTCAGGTTCAGGAACGAGGAGGTAAGACAACTGCTGTTTTAGATGGCAGACCCACTAGGGGTATACCGATTGTGCGGTAGGCCCAAAAGGGGTTTAAATCTGTGTATGGAATCTGCCCCCTCTGTCGGGGGGAAGGAGCGAAGGCGCACCGCTCAATCGAACGCTCTTTAGTAAGACCATTTGATTTGGTTTGGAGTCAGGCGGGGTCCTGTGTAAATAGCCCTAGCCGGACACCGGTGTCTTGTCTAGACTAGCGTTCTAGGGTGTATATTACGTTCGCTAGGTCGGAGGGACCGGGAGACTAAGCGGCGCCTGTGTAAATTCGGTTTGCTAGATCTCAACCTATCTTGGCTAAGTGGGAAGGCGTGTAAATTTGGAACCCACTAGATTTTTGATAGAGTAAATAGACTAAGAGGGTTCTGTTGTAAATTCCGCCTTCTAGTTCGCTATATGTGGTGCTTGGGCAGTGTGGCTAACCAAAACGGGTGTACATAGTTTTAGGTAGTCAATTCAAGGTACTGGCCAATAGTTTAGTTGGGATTGTATGCGTGTTAAAGATTGTTAGTAAAGTGTATATCTTGTTAGATAGCGCGAGCTCAGCCGTCTAGCGAGAGTGTTAATAGTGTGTTGCTGTATCATAGTGCACGGTACCATAACCCTGTATATTTACTGACACTGTATATAAGTACTAATCATTGTCGTCTATTGCATGTTTAACACCATAACCACTAATAATTGTATTGTGACCTTAAATTGTGCTTTGACCTATGCTAACCGTACTGTAACCGCTGTTTGTAAAAGACGATGTTACTGGGGTGTGTTATAGACGGGTAATTCATATATAGAGAATTATAGCGTGGGTGACTGTATAGTTTCGCCAAAGGGCATAATATTGATTATTTAGTGACTGGTGTAACAGCTGTGTGTGTACGGGAATTCCCTGAGTGTTTATTGTGTTATTGTGTACGTTTCACTTGGTAACCGTACCACGTGGTGCTGTTGCCAGAGGAAACGGGTGTGACTGTTGAATAGAACGCGTGCATAGTATTCGTTGTCAACGACGTTCCATTGATAAGTATGGGCGCGTCGGAGTCAACGATTTTGGATCCCTTAGGTTGTATGGTAAAGCATTTTAAAAAGGGATTTAAAACATGTGATTTTGGGGTTAAAATGTCTCCTGTACGTTTGGTCACTTTGTGCACTAGGGAGTGGCCTATTTTGGTTGCGGCATGGCCACCACGTGGTAGTTTGGATCCAACCCTGATACAGCGTGTACACGTGGCTGTGTCAGGTAGGCCTGAACTTTACGGACAGTTTCCATATATTGATTGTTGGAGACAGGCCGTAAACGACTCGCCAAAATGGATTCAGATATGCCACGAGGAGCAATGTCGCCTCATGGTGGCCAGGACTTGTTTGTCCACTAGGACTGTGGTTAGGCCCATTTTGGACACGCCCCCTGAGTCCGAGATCCCTTTGCCGCCCCCTTACTTCCCTACAGGAAGAGGTAACGCGAGTGCAGGAAGTTCTATACCCCTCCCCTCATTGCCCTCATCCACTTCCGCTTCCTCCTCCAGTACAGAATCCACCCCCCCTCGTATTAAACCTCCCCTTCCGGAACCAGAACCAACCCCCGTTAGATCTGAATATCCTGATTTGGCGCCACTTCAAACTTCCGGTCAAGCTTCTTCTAGCTCGGCTGGGAGTATTCTATTTACTAGCTTTTCCCAAAATCAAGCTCCCACATCCTCATGCCTTATTTCCCCCCGACTGGAACCCATAACTGACGCCCCTTCACGTAGCCCTATACTAACCAGACAACTGACCGGTACCCAACAACTTAAGCATTATCAGATGCCTCTTCGTCTGAATCCTGGGTCAGCCTATCTCGAAGCCGCAGGTCAAATGGCACATGCTGACCCAGTCTTCGTATATGTCCCGTTCACGACTACCGATCTCTTGAATTGGAAGACCCACAATTCCTCGTACAATGAGAAACCACAAGCTATGACCGATCTGTTCACCTCGATAGTTCAGACACATAATCCGACATGGGCTGATTGCCAGCAGTTATTAATGACATTGTTTAATAATGAGGAAAGGACAAGGATTAACCAAGCGGCCATTAAAGCGCTAGAGGATAGAGCCCGTGCTTTAAATCAAGCCAATCCGGCAGCATGGGCCGCAACACATTACCCTAATACCGATCCCGATTGGAATGTTAATGGCGCAGATATGGTTCAACTCAAAGCCTATAGAGACGCTATAATTGCTGGCATGAAAGCCGGAGGAAAGAAAGCTATTAATATGTCGAAGACAGTTGAGGTGATTCAGAAAAGTGATGAAGCGCCCAGTGTCTTTTATGACCGATTATTGGAGGCATACCGCTTGTATACCCCCTTTAATCCGGAAGACACTGATAATTCCCGAATGGTAAACTCCGCCTTTGTCAGCCAAGCTTACGGAGATATTAAGCGCAAGCTACAAAAGTTAGAAGGGTTTGCAGGAATGTCTATCACCCAACTAATGGAGGTAGCAAATAAAGTATACATGAACAGGGAAACAGAGACAAAGAAAGAGGAAGAGCGCAAGATGCGTAAAAAGGCTGATATGCTAGCGGTAGCGATCGCAGGCGTAGATAGACGGGGCCCAGATAGAGGCGATAGTAGATGGAATAGGGAGCCTTTGAGTAGGAATCAGTGCGCGTATTGCAAGGAAGAAGGGCATTGGAGAAACGAGTGTCCGCAAAGAGAGCAGTACGAGAGAGACCTACCCAGGCAGGTTACGGAAACTTTAGAGGCAGAGCGAGAGGTAGAGGAGGCCCCGGAGGGAGCAATGGTAATAGAGGGAGTAATGGGAACAGAGGAAGTGTAAGGGAAGATAGGTACTATCCAGCAGCGCAAAGGTTCCGCGATAGAGAAGGTAGGGACTTTGTAGGATTGGCTGACACGGTCATGGAGGACTATTGATACCGACCGGGCTCCATCCCCCTTGGTCGAGCGGAGCCTATGGTCGATGTATCAATAGGGGGAAAAAGGAGTGCGTTCATGATCGACACTGGTGCTGAACATTCGGTGGTGACTGACCTAGTTGCTCCTCCATCTGGAAGAACTATTACTGTAATAGGAGCAACTGGAAGTGCTGCAAAACCGGTTCTTAAAAGTCGACTCTGTACATTGGGAGGCCACGTAGTAAAGCATCAATTCCTTTATATGCCTGAATGCCCAGTCCAATTGCTGGGACGTGATATGCTATCTAAGTTACAAGCGCAGATTACGTTCCTACCAAATGGAACAATATCCTTAAAGTTTAATGGACCTTCAGGTATTATGACATTATCCGTACCAAAGGAAGAAGAGTGGCGACTTTATACAGCGTTGACTAGCCAAAACCCTAGGAGTGATGAGTCCTTATTCAACATACCAGGAGTTTGGGCAGAGAACAACCCACCAGGACTGGCCCGCAATATTCCACCTATTAAAATCGAACTAAAACTTGGGGTTTATCCAGTGAGCCTAAGACAATATCACATCCCGCAGAAGGCTAAGAAGAACATCCAATCTTATCTGGATAAGTTCATACGGTATGGTATCCTAAAATTCTGTACTTCCCCCTGGAACACCCCATTGCTGCCTGTTCAAAAGCCCGGTACAGATGAGTATCGACCTGTACAGGACTTGAGAGCAGTCAATGATGCGGTTGTTAGTATACATCCAGTTGTGCCCAATCCATATAACCTGCTTGCTTTAATTCCGGGTGGGGCTACTTACTTTACAGTCCTAGACCTCAAAGATGCCTTCTTTTGCCTCCGAATTGCCGCAGAAAGTCAATGTATCTTCGCTTTCCAATGGGAAAACGCTGTAACGGGCTCAAAACGCCAAATGACCTGGACAAGACTGCCCCAAGGGTTTAAAAATTCACCTACCCTATTTGGTTCAGCTCCAAGTCAAGATTTATTGGATTTCGAGTCCATCCCAGGAGAGTGTGTATTGTTACAATATGTAGATGACTTGTTGATAGCAGCAGTTACAAAGGAAATATGTCAGCAAGCAACGCACGATCTACTACACATTCTCTGGAAGGCAGGATACAAGGTGTCTAGAAAGAAGGCTCAGTTGTGTTTGCCAACTGTCAAATATCTGGGATTCCATATCTCTGAAGGTCAAAGAATTATGGGGCCAGAGAGAAAAGAAGCTGTGTGCCAAATACGGATACCCAAGAATAGAAGACAAGTGCGAGAATTCTTGGGGGCAGCAGGCTTCTGTAGGATATGGATTCCCAGCTACGCGATACTGGCAAAACCTCTGTATGCAGCTATCAAAGGTACAGAGCACGACCCCTTCTTATGGACTCAAGAACAGCAAACGGCATTTGAAGATGTGAAGAAGGCTTTGATGAGTGCCCCAGCATTAGGTCTACCTGATCACACACGACCATTCTACCTGTATGTACATGAGCAAAGAAGAATGGCTGTGGGAGTATTGACACAGTACTTGGGATCATGGCAAAGACCTGTTGCCTACATGTCTAAACAACTGGATGCAGTGGCCAGCGGACTTCCACCTTGTCTAAGAGCCGTAGCTGCAGCCGCCCTGCTAGTAGCTGAAGCCGATAAACTCACTCTGGGTCAAGAACTTTATGTATGAGTCCCACATGCAGTACAGACGTTGTTGGATTACAAAGGAAATCATTGGTTTAGTAACAGCCGTATGACCAAGTATCAAGCAATGTTGTGTGAAAACCCAAGAGTGCATTTAGAGACTGTAAACACCTTAAATCCAGCTACCCTTTTGCCACACCCTACTGAAAGTCAACATGATTGTTTGGAAGTAATGGATGAAGTATTTTCAAGTAGACCAGATCTTCGTGATTTTCCCATCCAGAACCCCGATGTTCAATATTACACTGACGGCAGTAGTTATGTGAAAGAAGGGATCCGCTATGCAGGATATGCAGTAACAACGATAGACAAGGTGATAGAAGCTCGGCCACTGGCAAAAGGAACATCAGCACAAAAGGCAGAATTGATAGCACTGACACGAGCGTTACAATTGGCTGAAGGTTTAAGAGTGAACATCTACACGGACTCCAAGTATGCGTTTTTAACCACTCATGCCCACGGAGCTTTGTATAAAGAAAGAGGACTATTGAATTCAGAAGGCAAGGAAATCAAGTACGCAGCTGAAATCCTACAACTATTGGAAGCAGTGTGGGAGCCGAAAGAAGTCGGCATTATACATTGTCGAGCGCATCTGAGAGGAGATGGTGATGTAACCAAAGGAAATCGGATGGCAGATAGTGCAGCTAAGCGTGCCGCTGAATCGGGAAGACAGGATTATGTGGGGCATATAGCTGCTCTTGTACCAACTCCACTGTCTCAATGGACTCCAGTTTATACAGCTCAAGAAGAGGAGTGGTTAAAGACTGAACCTGGAAAGTATTTGGAGAACAAATGGTATCAGTTAGAAGATGGAAGAATAGTCATTCCAGCATCACTAGCGGTAGAAATTGTCCAAAACTATCACAACGGGACACATTCTGGGAGAGATAGTACAGAAGAATCCCTCAGAAAACATTTCTACATACCAAGATTGTCCAACTTGACTCAGGCCATTGTACGAAGATGTGTAACGTGTGCTAAAAATAATGCAAGGCAAGGACCAGTAAAGCCACCAGGAGCCAGTTTATGGGGGGACTCCCCATGTCCGATTTACAAATTGACTATACAGTAATGCCTAAATCTGGTGGACATCGCTACCTGCTGGTAGTTGTGTGTACCTACTCAGGCTGGGTAGAAGCATGTCCTACTCGTACGGAGAAAGCAGGAGAAGTTGTGAGATTCCTGCTACGAGAAATAATACCCCGATATGGACTACCCTGCTCTATAGGATCGGACAATGGTCCAGCTTTTGTTAATCAGTGCCTACAACAACTGACTCATATGCTTGGTATAAAGTGGAGGCTTCATACGGCATATAGACCCCAGAGTTCTGGTAAGGTAGAGAGAATGAATAGAACTATTAAGAATCAGTTGGCTAAAATGTGTCAGGAAACCCAACTTAAGTGGAACGTTCTCTTACCCATAGCTCTATTGCGAATCCGCAGTACACCTACCAGAAGGATGGGCCTCTCTCCTTTTGAAATCATGTATGGGTGACCACCTCCCGTACTTGGTAACTTAAGGGGGGATTTGAGTCAGTTGGGAGAAGGAATTACCCGGCAGCAGGTTGTAGAGTTGGGTAAGACTATGGAGGAGGTACAGAAATGGGTACAAGATAGATTACCTGTGAATATTTATCCCCCAGTTCATAGTTACCACCCAGGAGACCAAGTGTGGATTAAAGAGTGGAATAATGTACCGTTAGGGCCCAAGTGGAGAGGTCCTTATGTTGTTCTTTTGTCTACCCCTACAGCGATAAAAGTAGCCGAAGTGACTCCGTGGATACATCACTCCAGGGTTAAACCAGCAGCAGTCGATTCTTGGCAAGCTACAGCAGATCCAGAGAATCCCTGCAAGATCTGGTTAAAGCGCACGACTCAGTCGGAGTGACGAGGAACCTTGTGGATTACAAATTTTATTGTTTCAGAGATTTGGTAAGTGAGTGAGAAGGCCATAATAAAGCCTGTCCGCTCACCAACGAGTGTATAAGCCAGGAAAAGTCTCGAAGGGACCCCTGTGAAGACGAGCAGAACTCCATTCCCTGCAGCCCTTACATCCTGGAAGCTGAGGTGCCTTCGCACGGACGAAGACTGAGGATGACGACGAAAGATGTATTCTTAATAATGTTTTTATATGTGTATTTTTATATTCAGGAAGGTAGAGGTACCGACACTCCTAGCTGTGAGGTATGCATTAAGACTACAAGAACAGGTAACCATATTTCCCAAACCCTAATTTGGCATTCGCAATACGAGTGTAAAGGAGATGTATCAAGATGTAGATACCTAAATATAGAATATAGTGTGTGCCATTTAGGAGTAGGAGAACCTAAGTGCTTCAGTCCAGAGTATCAACCTCGTACAATTTGGTTGACTCTCAGGAATGGAGATCCTCAGGGGACCCTAATTAATAAGACGGTATTAGAATCCTCAAACAGCTGGAAGAATCCAGACTGGCCGAGTATAACTGGATGTGATAAGAAAAATAAATAAATAGATAGAATCGATACAATCTAGTGGAAAATACTAGTAATTAGATAATAGTGTGAAACTTGCCTTGATGGCTCACCTCTATGAATATCAAGTGATACCCTGATACCTACAGTGCTCCAAAAATGCTAACTGGCTACTGACTTTATTTGCCCAATAAAGTCAGTAGCCAGTTAGCATTTTTGGAGCACTGTAGGTATCAGGGTATCACTTGATATTCATAGAGGTGAGCCATCAAGGCAAGTTTCACACTATTATCTAATTACTAGTATTTTCCACTAGATTGTATCGATTCTATTTATTTATTTTTCTTATCACATCCAGTTATACTCGGCCAGTCTGGATTCTTCCAGCTGTTTGAGTATTTTTTGTTTGTTCTCGTAGCTATAGGGGTTAAGCCCCAGGACACCACTGGAGTGTCCATAAAGGTGTTCTTCCACCAGTGGGAAGGTTCCTATCTTTTGGACCCATCCTCACAGGTGGAATCTTTTTCTGTTACGGTATTAGAATCCGTACATTCTTCGGGTGTTCTGCTATTTGATGCGTGTAAGGCGATATCAAGTGGTAGAAAGCCGTGGAATGTATGTGGGGATCTTAGATGGGAGAGGACGTATGGGTCTAACGATAAATATATTTGTCCCAGTAGTAAAAATAAGTATGTGAGCCCTAGATGCCCAAATAGAGATTATAACTTTTGCCCATATTGGTCTTGTGTGGGGTGGGCAACTTGGGGACAGACAGTAGACAAGGACATGATTGTGACTAAGTTGCCTACTAGTCCATATTGTAAGTCTATGGAATGCAATCCAGTCCATATACTTATAAATAACCCCGACAAGTTCTTAGATAAATATGGTAATTTATTTGGGTTTCAAATATATGGGACGGGTTTAGATCCTGGGACAGTATTGTTTATAGGGATAGAGACTGATACGGTATCCTCCCAGACTCATCAAGTATACCATTCCTTTTATGAAGAGATGAGCATAGATAATAAGATCCCCCATAATGCTAAAAACCTGTTTATTGATTTAGCTGAAAGTATTGCCGGTAGTCTTAATGTTACCAACTGCTATGTGTGTGGAGGTACTAACATGGGAGACCAATGGCCTTGGGAAGCAAAGGAGGTAATGTCCGGTTCTGAGGCAGTTGACCAATTAATATCTACACAAGCCGATTATCATATGAGTGTTAGAGGTAAATCTGAGTGGAGATTAAAGACCTCCATCATAGGTTATGTTTGCATAGCGAGGAAAGGAATGATGTATAATACTTCTGTAGGAGAATTAACTTGTCTAGGGCAAAAAGCTTATGATGATGATACAAAGAATACAACTTGGTGGTCGGCTTCAAATGTCTCAGAACCATCTAACCCGTTTGCTAGATACGCCAATTTAAAGGATGTGTGGTTTGATTTATCCATCACATCTAACTGGAGAGCCCCAGCAAATTTGTACTGGATCTGTGGTAAGAAAGCCTATTCGGAGTTGCCACAGGACTGGGAAGGGGCATGTGTGTTGGGTATGCTCAAACCATCCTTCTTGTTACCTATTGAAACAGGTGAGACTTTAGGTGTTAAAGTGTATGATGTGAATCATAGGAAGAAAAGGGGACCCATAGAGATAGGCGCCTGGGAAGATAATGAATGGCCTCCCCAGCGTATTATAGATTACTATGGGCCAGCCACGTGGGCAGAGGACGGTACCTTTGGTTATAGAACCCCAATTTATATGCTCAACCGTATTATAAGATTACAGGCAGTGGTTGAGATCATTACTAACGAGACATCACAAGCGCTCAATCTTCTAGCGAAGCACAATACCAGGATGAGGACAGCAGTATACCAAAATAGATTAGCCTTGGATTACCTTTTGGCAGTAGAGGGAGGTGTATGTGGGAAGTTTAACCTGAACAATTGCTGTCTTCAAATAGATGACGAAGGGCAAGCAATAGCTGAGCTCACTAGCCATATGGTTAAACTAGCGCATGTGCCTACCCAGGTATGGAAAGGGTATAATCCAAGTAGTTGGTTTGGTAGCTGGTATGAGTGGTTTGGAGGGCTTAAGGCAGTGGTAGGTGGAGTCCTACTAATTTTAATGTTGTGTCTACTCCTGCCGTGTCTTATACCCTTAGTAGTTAGGTCTGTGCAAAGCCTGATAGAAAATATAGCAGAGAGGAAGGCTGCTGCACAGATAATGGCAATTTATAAATATAAGGCTCTAGATCAGGGAGAACCAATGCAGGAAGATGAGTGTTGAAGATTCACATCATAGATAAGTCTGGTCTGGTTCAAGGTAACTTGCGGTGTATGCAAACCAAGGTTAAGTGATGCCTCAAGTAATTGTGAAATATCAAGAGGCATCAAAGGGGGGAATGTGGTGGAATCTCGGTAAAAATAAATTTAGTAGGCCGAGATTACCACGTGGCATGTGTACGTGCATATGCTGACGTATCGATCAGTTGGTTGCACGAGGCAAGATACGATCAGTAGTGTACAGAGCATGTGCAAGAATACAGGATATAGTATTCCCCTCCTCCATTGTGCTGGACAGGCCATGCGGTCAAGCAGGAAGTTAATTCTTATTCGTATTGATTGGTCAAGAGAATGTGCGGGTGGAGCTTAATATGGGAGGAGTTATGTGCCTATATAAGGAGCCTGCACTATTGTCCGGGGCTCAGAACTTGCTGTATTTTGGTGACATTAGTCCCTCTGAGTCCCGATCGGTGATCCAATAAAGAATCTCTTCCTTCCTGAAGAAACCTGTGTCCATCTCTCTGTGCTTGGCTTCCGTCAGTTTCTCCGGTATCAACAGCAGAGAGGGTCGCGCACCTAAAATCGCAATTCCACTTCTCCTGGTGTGATTCCAAACTTAAATACCTCGGCGTCTGGCTGCCCAACGACTTGACACTCCTATATCGACTGCCCAACGACGCATTGTAGTGTTATGGTTGGTTTGACCCATGGCCCATTTTATAATGGTGTATCACCAAATTCGAATCTGGAGTCCCAAGCATAATTATGGTTGAGTGGATTAAAAAAAGCAGTATACAAAAATCTGTCCCGTATGATTTGTTATTACATTACTGACAGTAAAATGTTGAATGAACAGTGCAATACACATTAGGGCAAACCTTATAAACAGATTTATCAACCATTACAAGCAATGCGATTAAGCGATCAAAATGGATCAAGTGATTTATTTCTCACTCAATGCTAATTTCCTTACTGGCATCATGTCTTACTTGTAGCCCATAGTAAAAGTGCAATTTTTAGCCTAAGGTTATCGTAGACAGATTACATTTTTCTGTGCTGATTGAGTTGTTACGGTTAGTTGATGCACCATAATGACTTGTGACAAGAGATCTAATGGCATTCATTATTTTAGAGCATTAATTATATAGTACCTGATGACAGCCGTTATAGACTACACGTCTAAGATTACTGATTGATTGAGCAGAAGTATTTTTATCTAATTGTACCATCCTCTAAGATCGTTGTGCAACATGTGCCCATTTTCACTTTCTTTAATTCTGAATAATGTTCCTTTTAGCTTTATCATTTTAGTATCCTTCAGTTATCTTTTAAATGTGTTGTTCTTTCATTGACTGGTCTTATATCAGACTCGTCCTTAGCTACTGATCCCAGCTATTGGGATAGAAACATAGAAACATAGAATGTGACGGCAGATAAGAACCATTCAGCCCATCTAGTCTTCCCAATTTTCTAAATACTTTCATTAGTCCCTGGCCTTATCTTATAGTTAGGATAGCCTTATGCCTATCCCACGCATGCTTAAACTCCTTTACCGTATTAACCTCTACCACTTCAGCTGGAAGGCTATTCCATGCATCCACTACCCTCTCAGTAAAGTAAAACTTCCTGATATTATTTTTAATCCTTTGTCCCTCTAATTTAAGACTATGTGGTAGTTTTTCTTCTTTTAAATATAGTCCCCTCTTTTACTGTGTTGATTCCCTTTATGTATTTAAATGTTTCTCTCATATCCCCCTGTCTCGTCTTTCTGCCAAGCTATACATGTTAATATCCTTTAACCTTTCCTGGTAAGTTTTATCCTGCAATCCATGAACCAGTTTAGTAGCCCTTCTTTGAACTCTCTCTAAGGTATCAATATCCTTCTGAAGATATGGTCTCCAGTACTGTGTACAGTACTCCAAGTGAGGTCTCACCAGTGTTCTGTACAATGGCATGAGCACTTCCCTCTTTCTACTTCTAATACCTTTCCCTATACAACCAAGCATTCTGATAGCATTTCCTGCTGCTCTATTACATTGTCTGCCTACCTTTAAGTCCTCAGAAATAATCACCCCTAAAATGGTGTGTTGTGTCATAGTTCCTATTATGAAAACATTCTAAACCAACCACATATTGTACACAATCCTTTGGAAACGTGAGGTGTCACTATCACCGAAGATCAAGAAAGCAGGATACAAGTTATCCACTATGGGTAATGTGAATAAAATTTGTGTAGTGGAGGAGCTCCAATATTATTAATGTGGGATGTGCAATACTAGATATTGAGTAAAAGAATATTGGGATGGACAAGGAGTAGAACCAATCTTTAGAATGTCCGTTTACCCCCAAGAATGCAGAAAAAAAACCTGAAACTATACAATTAGAAGGTATGCTTCATCATTGCCTAATGTATTTAAGAGTGTAGCTGCAAGTTAGACACCCTCCAGAAACCATACTGCTTTCCCAGGTATACGCTATCATACAATATGGAATTTACACGTGATTCAGAGTTGATCGTAAAGTCTGTGATTTAAGGTTTATGTTGTTGAGTCACACATGTATGGTGCAAAGCCCACACCATTTCAGTTTCAAATTTGTGAACGTGTTTATCCATTGACTTTGCATCAATATTGTATACATTCTATATTTTGTCAATCTTTCTTTTATTGAGATATAAGCATAATACAAAAAACATTAAATCAGGATATGTCAGGATGGTAAATAAGATTAAACGATACATAAAGTACATGTCACTGAAAATTCTGAATAAGAAAGACGTCTCATTTTTGTTTTTGTAAAATTTAGGGCAAGAATCTTGCTAGGAAAACCCGTCTAGGCATAAGGGGTAGGTAAGACAATCAAACATATGAATCATACTAGATATGGTGAGTTTTGTATCACTATATGCAAATAATGATTATTCAGCTTAAATTAGATGAGATTACTTGCATATAAGAATTACCACTGAACAGGCTAAAATGCACGAGTTAAAGGACCACTATAGTGCCAGGAAAACAAACTTGTTTTTCTGGCACTATAGTGCCCTGAGGGTGCCCCCACCCTCATGGCCCCCCTCCCCCTGGGCTGAAGTTGGAGGAAGGGGTTAAACACTTACCTTTCTCCAGCGCTGGGCTCCTTCAGTGCTGGGGACTCTCCTCCTCCTTTGGACGTCATCGGCTGAATGCGCATGTGCGGCAAGAGTCGCGCGCGCGCATTCAGTCAGTCCATAGGAAAGCATTCTCAATGCTTTCCTATGGACACTGGTGTCTTTAATGAGACAGCCACTAGAGGCTGGATTAACCCAAATCTGAAACTGCTATGTTCACAGCAGGCAGGGTTAACCCTAGAGGGGCCTAGCACCCAGACCACTACATTGAGCTGAAGTGGTCTGGGTGCCTATAGTGGTCCTTTAAAGGACGTTTGCTCTCTATCACGGTAGAACACTTGCGAAAGTAAAAATAACAGTAAAGAAGAAGAAAAACAAGATTGGTCTTAACATCAGCATAGGTGGCATAAAAAAGCAAGGTGGTGACGACTGAGACAAGGTTAAATGAACCCTGAGTGGAGCGGGCTATGGGTTCAGGATAGTAGGTCAGTATTAGCCAGTTTCCTGGTTCAGGACTGCAGAATAGTTGCTAAATAGTTGCTGAGTAGTGCAGCAAGAATGGGGTGCTTTAGGACATCTCTACAACCACAGGTCTGAATGAAGACCCACATCTTTGAACTACGGACTCGGGTGCATAAATAGTCCAAATCCTTCCCTGTCAGGATAATGCAGATGCTCATAGTGGTCGGCCACTGTAAACGGTGGTAGGTCTTCCAATGACAATGTCAATGCTTCAGGGTAATAACCCGAACGGGAATCAACTTAGGTAGGCCAAAGATAGGTGGTACAGGAGCTTGTAAGGATGCGTTACCCAGAGGTGGCGACAGTATACGCAATTTTAATTGTTGCCAGAATTGCAACAATCTAGCATATCTAGGCACTGTAGCATTCAGTCAGCTGAGCCACGTGGGGCTTTCTCAGGCTATTGCAGTTTGTACCCATTTAGAGAGCACATCCACCATCTTGAGGGGTTTAACTGTGATCACCATTCGTGCAGTGTTAGGCTTCTAAATACTGAGTGAGCATATGGAATAAGCCAGAGAGGACTGAGATAAGTCCCACCAGTCCATTAGGGGGTCAATGGGGGGAACCGGTCATATCGCGAATAGGCCCCAAAGCCTCAATTGGGGAAATCCAGTGGTGGAGAAGCTCACGAGAAGTATCCCAGAAGCACCAGTGTCCCGAACAGGATGATCATGGCACCATGGTAAGGTGAAGTAAATGGCACATGAATATCCATGATTATTAGGTGTCAAATGCAGGAACTCTTGTCTGGACTACTCAGTAGCCAGGCTCTGCTCCCCTCTGCCAATATTGTGTGCATTCTGATCATTGACGCAAATTAGCACTAGTTCTATACATTGCGAGAAGTGGTTACTAGGGTTTACTATTTGGGGACAATGGTCTAATGCCACACTTCCTGAACACAGTGGGTTCTTGTCAGGATCGGGACAGGGATCCAACACGCAGAGTACAAACAGTAGCCAGATACGTATACCGGACCTTAGAATGGCCGGACTAACGTAAGTAGTACAGTATAGAATGGTCAAAGACAAGCCGAGGTCGAGGGTAACAGAAGACAGGTAAGCGAGAGACAAGCCGAATCAAGGGTAACAGAGATAAGCAGAGTAAGGTAAACAAGCCGGGTCAAAACCAAAAGGGATAATAGAATACACAAGCACTGAGTGACTAGAACAAGCTAGAACCACGACAGGGCAATGAGCTAATGAAAGAAGCTCTGTTAAATACCCTGTTCAGAGCAGTAACCACACCTCCAAGGCGTCCTGATTGGTCCTGCAGCAATTGACTGACAGGTCGTTCCGGGGGAGTGTCCTGATGACTACTTCCTGCCTAGATGCTGTAAAAGGCAGTCACTCCCTCGCGGCCGGCCTAGCATGACCGGATAGACCGCGGGGAAGGGAGCCATCAGACCGTCTGGATGGAGGAACAGCTAAGTCTCTACCTCTTTCGGAGGTAGAGACCACAGGTACCCTGACAGTACCCCCCCTCTCAGATACGCCCACCGGGCGGAATGAACCGGGACGAGATGGGAAGCGAGAGTGATACGCCCTGCGGAGACGGGGAGCATGAACATCCTCCTGAGGTACCCAACTCCTCTCCTCAGGACCATATCCCTTCCAATCAACCAGATATTGTACTCTCCCCCGGGAGATTCGAGAATCAATAATAGAGTTAACCTCATACTCCTCCTGACCCTCCACCTGAACGGAGCGAGGAGGGGCTATTGTGGAGGAAAGTCTGTTACATATGAGTGGTTTCAGCAATGAAACGTGAAACGAGTTCGGGATGCGTAAGGTATTAGGAAGAGCTAAACGATGCGCAACTGGATTGATACGGGTCAGCACCCTGTAGGGTCCAATATAACGAGGAGCGAACTTCATGGAGGGCACTTTTAAACGGATGTTCCTCGTGCTCAGCCATACCCTATCACCTGGAACAAAGACCGGAGCCGCCCTTCTACGTTTATCAGCGTGTCTCTTGACCAACATAGAGTTGTGCACAAGGATTTGTCGAGTTTGATCCCACAACTTCCTCAAATTGGCAACATGAACATCAACCGACGGCACCCCCTGGGAAGGAGAATCCGAAGGAAGAATAGACGGATGAAAACCATAATTCATGAAGAAGGGGCTTGAATGAGTAGAATCGCAAACAAGATTGTTGTGTGCAAACTCCGCCCAAGGAATCAAACCGACCCAATCATCCTGGTGTTCAGAAACAAAGCATCGTAAATATTGTTCAATTTTCTGGTTGGTACGTTCAGCAGCTCCGTTAGACTGAGGATGATAGGCAGAAGAAAAGTTTAATTTAATACCAAGTTGAGAGCAGAAGGACCTCCAAAAGCGGGAAACAGCGGGAGCCTCTGTCCGATACAATTTGAGAGGGTATCCCATGTAGGCGAAAAATCTCCTTAGCGAATATCTCTGCCAATTCGGGAGAAGACGGGAGTTTAGGCAGGGGAATGAAGTGTGCCATCTTAGTAAACCTGTCAACCACGGTGAGGATAACAGTCTGTCTTTTAGAGATAGGTAGATCGACAATAAAGTCCATGGCCAAACAGGACCATGGTTTTTCTGGAACCTCCAAGGGGTGCAGGAATCCACATGGAAGCGTATGGGGTTGTTTGGTTTTAGTACAAACTTCACATGCAGCGATGAACTCCTCAATATCCCTCCGTAAAGCAGGCCACCAGAAGTCCTTAGAGATCAACGCGTAAGTCTTGCGAATACCAGGATGTCCCGCCATCTTGCTATTATGTAAACACTGTAAAAGTTCCAGTTGAAGAGCAGGAGGAATGAAATGACGGCCCACAGGAGTCTGTTTAGGTGCTAGATGTTGCAACTTAATGATCTCGGCCAGTAATGGAGAATGAATCCTGAGATTCGTATTAGCAATGATATTGCATTTCGGAACTATAGAAGAAAACTGGTTCAGGTACAGTAGAAGGTTCATATTGGCGAGATAATGCATCGGCTTTAGAGTTTTTAGAACCAGGTCTGTAAGTCAGTACATAATTGAAGTGAGTCAGGAATAAGGACCAACGAGCTTGTCTAGAGGATAAGCGCTTAGCCTCCCCAATATAGGACAAGTTTTTGTGGTCCGTCAAAATCGTAATAGGGTGTAGGGTCCCCTCCAACAAATGTCTCCACTCCTTTAAGGCTTTAATGACTGCTAACAGTTCCCTCTCCCCGATGTCATATCTGCTCTCAGGCCCAGAAAATTTCTTAGAGAAGAAACCACAAGGGTGTAACGGTTTATCCACCCCTAACCTTTGAGACAGAACAGCCCCAACTGCTGTCTCAGAGGCATCGACCTCAAGCAAGAAAGGCAGAGTCGTATCAGGATGGACTAGAATGGGAGCCGAGGCAAAAAGTTCCTTGAGAGTCTTAAAAGCACCAAGAGCTTCCTTAGACCAGAACTTAGTATCAGCCCCTTGTTTGGTCATATTGGTAATAGGCGCAATGATAGAGGAGTATCCTTTAATGAAGCGCCTATAGTAGTTGGAAAAACCAATAAACCTTTGGATAGCCTTGAGTCCTTTGGGCAAGGGCCAGTCTAAAATGGATTGGAGTTTTACAGGATCCATTTTAAAACCTTCCCCAGAAATCACGTATCCAAGAAAGTCTACCTGAGACTGATCAAAACTGCACTTTTCCAATTTGCAATATAGACCATGTTGCAGCAGCTTGTGTAATACCTTTCTGACCTGTCTATGGTGAGTCTCAATCTCCTTAGAGTGTATTAGTATGTCGTCCAGGTAAACAATAACACAATCATGCTGAAACTCCCTAAGTACCTCATTAATCAAATCTTGAAATACTGCAGGAGCATTGCATAGTCCAAATGGCATAACAGTGTATTCGTAATGGCCATACCGGGTATTGAATGCCGTCATCCACTCGTGACCTTGCTGGATTCTCACCAAATTGTAAGCCCCTCTGAGATCTAACTTGGTGAAGATTTTGGAGCCCTTAAGACGATCAAATAACTCGGTAATTAGTGGGATAGGATAGGCATTTCTGACAGTTATTTTATTCAAGCCTCGGTAATCGATACAAGGTCTCAGCGTGCCATCCTTCTTCTTAATGAAAAAGAACGCAGCCCCGGCCGGAGAAGAAGACCTCCTGATGAATCCCTTTTCTAAATTCTCCCGAATATACTCCTCTAGAACCGAGTTTTCCTGAACAGACAAAGGATATACATGGCCCCTCGGAGGCATAGTGCTGGGTAGAAGCTTAATCTTACAGTCAAATGACCTGTGTGGAGGCAAAGAATCGGCATTCCTCTTGTCAAACACTGCCCTTAAGTCTAGGTAAAGGTCTGGTATTTGTCTTTCTGTGGACTGAGTAGGATTCTCCGGTATGTTAATATTAGCTAATGGAGAAACCTTGCACAAACACCGATCCTGGCAGCCCTGGCCCCACGAGAGTATCTCTCCTAACTCCCAATCGATAATAGGGTTATGTTTTTTCAACCATGGGTACCCCAGAACTATGGGAACGGAAGGAGACGAAATGAGCATAAGAGATAATTTCTCCACGTGTAGGATACCAACATTTAAATCAATGGGTATGGTCTCACGAAAGATAACAGGGTCTAGTAGTGGTCTACCATCTATGGCCTCAACGGCCAAAGGTGTCTCCGTTAGCTGGGATGGGAAATTGTTCTTACTAGCAAAGGCTTGGTCGATAAAATTCTCAGCAGCACCGGAATCTATCAATGCCATAGCCCTTACTACTTCCTTCCCCCAAGTTAAGGAAACTGGTAGCAGAAGCCTGTGATCTTTATAATTAGGAGTAGAGGACAAAATAGAAACACCCAAGGCCTGTCCTCTAGAGAGACTTAGGTGCGAGCGTTTCCCGGGCGGTTAGAACAGTTCGAGAGTAAATGACCCTTGGCTCCACAATACATACACAAACCCTCTCTTCTCCTGTGCTGTCTTTCCTCCTCAGAGAGGCGGGTATACCCTATCTGCATAGGTTCAGTAAGCAAATATATCGTGGAGTCAGGACTTGGAAAAGCGGGAGCTAACCTAAAAGAAGGTCTCTGGTTCCTCTCTCGAGTGTTCTGTCTCTCTCTTAGACGTTCATCTATACGAGAGATGAACGAAATTAAATCCTCTAAATTCTCAGGGAGTTCTCTGGTAGCAACCTCATCAAGGATTACATCAGATAGGCCATTCAAAAATACATCCATATACGCCTGCTCATTCCACTTGATTTCTGCCGCCAGAGACCTGAACTCTAGTGCATAATCCACCAGTGTTCGGTTCTCCTGTCTCAGGCGCAACAGTAATCTGGCTGCATTAACCTTTCTACCTGGAGGGTCAAATGTTCTTCTAAAAGCAGCTACAAATGCGTTATAGTTATAAACTAATGGGTTATCGTTCTCCCATAGTGGGTTGGCCCATCTCAGAGCTTTCTCAATGAGTAGGGTGATAATAAATCCTACTTTTGCCCTATCTGTAGGATAAGAGCGAGGTTGCAATTCAAAGTGGATACTAATTTGGTTTAAAAAACCACGACACTTCTCAGGAGCCCCACCATAGCGTACTGGGGGGGTAATGTGAGAAGAAGCACCCACTGTGGCTACCTCTAGACCTGAACCGACAGGAGAAACAGGGGTATTACGTATCTCCTCTGGTGGGTTATTGGCACAAGCTAATAGAGCCTGTAGCGCAAGCGCCATCTGATCCATTCTGTGATCCATGGCTTCAAACCTAGGATCAGGAGCAGCCAGCTTACTGTTTGTACTTGCAGGATCCATTGGCCCTGTCGTAGTGTCAGGATCGGGACAGGGATCCAACACGCAGAGTACAAACAGTAGCCAGATACGTATACCGGACCTTAGAATGGCCGGACTAACGTAAGTAGTACAGTATAGAATGGTCAAAGACAAGCCGAGGTCGAGGGTAACAGAAGACAGGTAAGCGAGAGACAAGCCGAATCAAGGGTAACAGAGATAAGCAGAGTAAGGTAAACAAGCCGGGTCAAAACCAAAAGGGATAATAGAATACACAAGCACTGAGTGACTAGAACAAGCTAGAACCACGACAGGGCAATGAGCTAATGAAAGAAGCTCTGTTAAATACCCTGTTCAGAGCAGTAACCACGCCTCCGAGGCATCCGGATTGGTCCTGCAGCAATTGACTGACAGGTCGTTCCGGGGGAGTGTCCTGATGACTACTTCCTGCCTAGATGCTGTAAAAGGCAGTCACTCCCTCGCGGCCGGCCTAGCATGACCGGATAGACCGCGGGGAAGGGAGCCATCAGACCGTCTGGATGGAGGAACAGCTAAGTCTCTACCTCTTTCGGAGGTAGAGACCACAGGTACCCTGACAGTTCTATGGCAAAATAATAGCAGTGAAGAGGAGCATAGCAGAGTGTAAAGCAGTGAGAATAAAAAGTGTGGCTATGATTTGTAGGCTATGACACACTTGCTGGGCACAGTGGGATAAGAAATAGTTACTCTGTACGTGATAATTGCATTTTGCTACACTTATAAGCTGTAGAAGATTGCATTGGTCTTTCTCCAATGTTTGTGTCGATTTGTACCTGCTAAAATTCTATGGAGAAAACCTGTTCTTTTTACTCCGCATCATTTTTTGAAAAACCTGTGAAGAATTTGTGGCAACACTTTTGACACCTATTCTACATCATGGAAAAAATGACTGATATTTAATACCATGGATCATGCACTTTTTTGCAACCTGATTCTAAATGAGTCCAATAGAATTATTTTAATGAGCTTACATGTCTATATAGTAACGTAACATGAAAGTCACTAACTGTCTATAAATTGCTGTTAGCTTATCGATTATGCAGACATACATTTTTTTTTTATAAATCTATATAGTAGTGACAATGACCCAGGGGCTTTATTTCAAATTCACCTTCCTTTTGTTTTAGGGGAGCACATGAGTAGAGTACATGGAAGATGTTGCCAATAAAAAAATATATTTTAATAAAATCTTCTCTTTACATATGCAGCATTACAGACTAGATCACATTCTGTTAAAGGACAACACTGATGATATAGAGGAGATTATATATTGCCATGTTCATAACAGAGACTAATTTTTCTTCGCATCCATTGGGATGGATGATCTATTTTCTCTATCACTATTTCTTGTTATCTTTCATAAATCACATCTTATCAATTTTTATTTTGAATGAGCTTTTGTTTTTCACATTTACCAAAAAAAATTATAATAATAAAATAATAAATATAAATAAATAAATAAATATATATAATATATTTTTGTGAGTATTATTTTTTATTAAATACTTATTTGATTCCTAACAAGGTTATTCACTTCAAGGTGAATTCAAAGTGAATTTCAAATTTAAGATTAATATCGCCAAATTGGAAAAATCCTCTACGTCAGCTATACTTCCAATTTGGTTATTCTGGTCTTAAAGCTAAATTCTCTTCAAATTCCATTTGAATTCTCACGTTAGTGAATAACCCTGTTAGTATATCAATGCTTTCCAGAAACAACCTAACATATGTATGTAATTAATAATAAAGATAAACAACCACAGGACTGGCCAACACGTAGCCGACCAGCTGTCTTAGAACTACAACAGCTAAGGGGTGGGAGAAACTTTTTTTTTTCCTTTTAGCCACCCCTGCTGTCAGACTGGGTGAGGCAAAGGGAAAGCCTTAATAATTTCTTTCTAAGTCCATGTGAGATGCAGACAACAAATGAGTGACAGTAGCAAATGTCACAGCCCACACATTGCCCTTAGCTGGCATCTTAATCTGTCAAGGAACATTAATCAGGAAGGGTTTAGTTGCAGTCATTTCATTTACACGAAGTGTAATTAAATCTTCTGGTCTGGATACCTATAAAGAAATGTCAGTGGTACCATGACAAGAGAAGGGAACAGGTCTTTTTGTAAACTGGGGATGAATGTATAAAGAAGATGAAAAAAAGGATTGAGAGCCATATTTTTTCTAAAATAGTTGTATGAAATTGTTCACTTTAAATATGTCATTACAAAAGCAGTAAGTGACAAGAGTAATTTTAGAACTGGTCTTATAAGAGAGCAGCATCATTATAACACAGTAGGGATGTGCATGGGCTAAAAATTTGGTTTGGTTCGGCATTCTTAAATTCGGCACTTCGGGAAATTCAGAACTTTGGCACTTCAGCAATTCGGTTCGGCACTTCCGAAATTCGGGACTTCGGCAATTCAGCACTTCGGTTCGACACTTCCGAAATTTGCGACTTCAGAAATTCAGCACTTTGGGACTTCGAGACTTAGGGTTAGGAGTAGGGGTAGGGGTAGGTAAGGGTTAGGTGTATAGGTTCCCTAACCCTACTCCTAAACCTACTCCTAACCCTACCCTAACCGAACCCAATTCTAACCCTAACCCTACTCCTAACGTTACCTTAACCCTAACCCTAACTCTACTCCTAACACAACCCTAACCCTACTCCTAACCTAACCCTAACCTAAGCCTAACCCTAATCCTACCCTTAACACTACTCCTAACCCTACCCCAACCCCAATCCTACCCATACCCGTTTTGCCACTTTTCAGAAGTCCAAAGCACTTCGGCACTTCCAAAATTCGGCACTTCGGCTATTCGGCTTGGTTCGGCACTTCCGAAATTTGACACTTCGGCAATTCTGCACTTCGGCAATTTGGTTCGGCACTTCTGAAGTTCAGCACTGAAGTTCGGCACTTCGGACATTCGGAAGCATCCGAATGTCCAAAATTCCATTCGGACCGAACCGAACTGCACATGTCTGTATCACAGTTTATAGTGACACCCATCATTACAGAGCATGGTCTAGTGCTGTACCTCAAGATGTATTTCTAAATATTTGGAGCTTAAAGGGACACTTAGCAGTCTCACTGCTCATTTATCTGCCATTTAAGATTTAAATCACTTTGTTTATACAGCCATAGTCACACCTCCCTGCATGTGACTTGCACAACTTTCCTAAAAAGTTCCTGTAAAGAGACATGTCATTTTTAAACTTTTTATTGCACATTCTGTTTAATTTAGAATTTCTTATCTCTTGCTCAGTTAATAGCAGTCTAGAGTCCTTTGTGTTATTAAAGTTCAAGTTGCAGAGCAGGGGATAAAAACTTCTAAAGTAAGGAAACAGATTGAAATCTTTTTTTCATGCAGGATGTGTGAGTCACAACCAGGGGAGGTGTGGCAGTGCTGCATAGATAGAAACAAAAGTAATTTAACTCCTGAAGGGCAGAGAATGGAGCAGTGATACTGCAGGGACATGATCTATATACCATAACAACCTCATTAAGCTAAAGTTGTTTTGGTGCCTATAGTGTCTCTTTAAGGACTCACTTGTTTACTGTAGCATATGTGCACATCCCCCCTATTTGTTTTAAATATTGTTATTGTTTTCACAGTATAAACGCGTGTTTCGAGTATAATACAGTTAATGCGGTTAGTCACCTACGCAGAGGCGTGCGTATTAAAGTTGTAGTTAACATGGGACAAACATATTACGGTTTCATCTGAATATCATGCGGTTGCCAGCGCAGAGGCGTATGAGTCAATGTATGCACGTATTCACAAATATTGGGTATACATAGGCTTTACGAAATTAGGCAGCACAATCAAAAGCATGTCGTAATAGGCTAGTATAGTGGAGGAGGCAATTGAAGACTATTAAACTATTAACTGCGGTAACATTGTCGTCTGCACCTGGTTGAGTCCTATAATTGTATATATTCTCTAATATTAAGCGTGGCCTGGATATAGTCTGGTAGCCGCATATGTCACTGGAGTGGCATGTAATTGCGCGGTCATTACAGACTATTTCTATGTATGATCCTAGTGAGCCTCTGATTCCCGTTGCTGATGTATGTGACCTTGTGTGCTTAATATAGGGATCTGATTTTCCGCTGCATGGGAGTTAAAAGCTTGGCGCATTTACAGCCGTCAACGTGTCTGTGTCAATATCTGATACAAAGCTATTCTGGTAGTTGTCACATCAGCAGTCTGTCGTTTAGAAACTGTGGCGGTAACGCTGATGGCGCTAATTATATGAAACGAGCATGTACATTATATGTGCAGTCATATTTGTAGTGTGATGAGGTATAAATGTGATGCATGGCGGCCAGATAACTTGGTCTCAGATTTTGAGGCGTCTCGATCTATCGGATATCTGAGGCCTGGTGCATACAGGTCATGCAGTTTTAAAAAGTCAGTGCGTGGTCAGACAGTACATAAACAGTACAGCTCGAGCTACAAACATATAAAACGCATTATAATAGCTTGGCATAATATATAATGAAGCTATCTGGTTATCAAGTATGCAGTAATAAGCGACTTTACAGCTTATCATGCAGCAGTCCGCTATTATGTACGCAACAATAGACAGCATCAATCTTTGGCCCCTAGGGGCATTATAGCATAAACTGTGTATTCCCTTGGCATTTTTAACTAAAATGGTAATGAAGAACCAGCATCAAATAATCAAAGTAAGTAAAAACTTAATTTGCATAAAGAACCGTTTCTAAGACAAATTATCAGGGAACAGTCCCTTTGTCCTTGTCTGCCCTTTGTTGTTTTCTTTGTTCTTTGTTTGGTACAGCTTTTAGGTGAAGTGAATCTGAAGCCGCAATAATTTAGTCTCTCCACTGGAGGTGGCGTAGTAGTGCCTGGTAAGATAAGTTGTCCTGCGTGGGGTTAATAATCGGTAACTGTGCAGGCTTCTCCCTACCGTGGCCTCTTGTTGGCTGGTGCCAAGGGTGCTTCTATTTGCCAAGCTGGTCGGTCATTGCAAGGTCCCTCTAGCTCCCCCGGTGTAACCGTCCCCCTCTGCTCCCCTCCAGGCCTGCTCTGGCCGGTCAACCGGGAGCACTGCAGTGCTGTGGGCACTCAGGGATGTCAGCAGTCCGGTAGACTCCCACCCCTGAAAAGTCCTCTGCCCCTTGTCCCCTGCACCTCCCCAACTCCTGCAGTTCCCTGTTGGAGCTCCAGCCCCATGGTGCCTCACCCTTCTCCGGTCTCATGCATGTTGCCGGTGCTCGCCTACCTGGCCACCAGTCCGCCGGGGGTCCAGCTTACCTCGACGCCACAGGGCTCACAAAGCCGGGGGAAAGCTTCCCTGGACCACCACCAAGTCCTGGCGTTAGGGCCGGCTCCAGCCCCACCCCCCACATCCCCCCTATTTGTAATGGCCAATCCCTAAGTGTTAACAAATTCCCTATCCATAGTATCCAGTATTACTAAGATTCATGGGAGTTTGTACAAAATACTTTTGGAAATATACAAAATGTATACACACAAGTAAGGCAAGGAAAGCAATGGCTCCAAAAAAGTATTTGTCCACCAAGTAATGATGAAATGACCAAAACATATAAATAATATGTTGGAGAATAAATATACATGAGATAAAATATAGAAATATAGACAAATGATACATAGAAATGCCAATTTCAGACAAAAAAAAGTGAAGCTCTAGTAAAATATAGTTATGCCTTACCTGCCACTCTGTCAAATAATTTTCAAGTAGAACAAAACCTCTACAGAGAATGTTGCCACAGAGATTATATCGCTGATGTATTGCAGCACAGTAACTGTTCTCTCATTAGTGCTATTCATTTAGGACCTGTCAACAGTGGGGCTGTTAGGCAGGATAGGCATAACATGGTGTGACCAGATACCTCCTCTCCCCTCACAACACGTTCAGGAGGTGAGGGGTTAAAAAAACCTAGTTTATCCCTGGTATCCCTGAAACCCAAGGAGAGTGCCAAGGTAATGGCTTTTTCACCCAATCCAAGTGGCAGAACGGGCAAACATTATGTAATTAAAATATAAATTTGGACCATATCAAATAGCTGTTATTATGTTGGTGATAGGTTAATAAAGTATGTTTGATGCAACCACTATTGTTAACATTTTTCATTATATAATATTTGAAGAAGATGTGCTGATCAATACCAGTTAAAATGAATAGCTTTGGAAACAGTGAACAGAACTATGGAACAAACTGAAACAACAGTGTGAAACCAATGAAACAAACTGAAACATAAAACTGCTCTTTAACCCCTTAAGGACACATGACGTGTGTGACATGTCATAATTCTCTTTTATTCCAGAAGTTTGGTCCTTAAGGGGTTAAAGAACCATAAAACGAGCATTTCATGAAGATAAAGAGTGCATGAAATGCTCATAAAGAGTTAAAGACCATGTTGGAATTCCATTAAAATTCCAAACAAGTCAAAAGATTTCATAAGACAAAAGAGGGACCTATTTTTTTCTATGCTTGGCAAAGCTTGACAAAAGGCGGAGCTGCCTTTTGTCAAGCCTTCTCAAGCTCCTTACCATCACCACTAGAGATGGCTGAAATGGAATTGTCTCTTTTTATGGAGGGTCACACAGTCTCGCAGGATCCTCCGTAGCCATCAATATTGTACTCGCAGGCATGCGTGAAAGTACAGCACTGACGTCGATTCCTGGCAGATGAAGCACCAAAAACTGAAGAGGACCTCGCTGGAGATGGTGGGACCAACAAGGGACAGGCAGTTATTATAGCAGTAAATGTAAGTGCACGAATCATATTTAATCCTTTTCAGATGTTCCTCTCTGGAAGATTTTTGTCTACTAGAATGATATGTATGTCAGTAAATAAAAAATTGCATGTAAGAATTAAAATACCCATGCAGAATGACAAATGCTGTTTGCCAGAGGCTTTGATACAATATTTCTGAGATTTGCAGGGGAATGAAATATTCAAAATATTCTAGATCAAAGTTTTTCTTTTTAATAATTTAGTCAAAAATGTACTGTTAGTCTTGATTTTTTTGTTTGTTAAACAATTTTTATTGAGCTAAAGTTTGATATAGTACAGGCATGTGAAAATTTAACATGAAAATACACATGGGTGCCATAGTAGCTTACAAAATTACCTCTTTTTAAATAAAATAATATCACAAAACAAGCTAGACATACATGTCTTAATGGGAAACGTAGGCTAAACTAGTAGAATTATACAGCTGTACTAACTAGTAGCTGAGCAGGCTGATATAGACAAGATTGGGTATCACATTAGTGACTGCTTAAGATTAGAGACAAGCTGATAGCAATGTTAATGGTACCACTGGAGATAAACACTGATAACAATATCATACAAGACAAACAGGATGATTGGCTGCTGGTGAGAGACTACATAAAACAGGAGTAGGCTGTTAAGTTGCTCTATAGAGAAGCTCAGTACTTGGGTAAAACAGTTCCCATGAGAGACCCTCAGTTCACTCATACCCACGGTTCGACTGGCAAAGAGTTTTTGAGAAAAGTCTCAGCTCTCAAGCACATCCAGCTTAGTCCGCTCCGCCAGCCCCAGAGTTACATACATAGTTTTTTGCTGATCCAAAAGAAGGCAAAAAAAAAAAACCAGTTTGAAGCACTTCCAAGTTTGCAGCAAGCTAGGAAAAAAATCATTCTTGACCCCAGAATGGCAGTCAGGTTTATCCTTGGATCAAGCAGTTATTACCCTACATTGAAAGATTATATCCTTGAATATTCCGTTTTTGCAAGTATGTATCTAGTAGCTGTTTGAACATCTGTACGGACTCTGATAAAACCACTTCTTCAGGCAGAGAATTCCACATCCTGATTGTTCTTACAGTAAAAAAACCTTTTTAGACGAAATCTTCTTTCTTCCAGTCTAAACGCATGACCTTGTGTCCTATGTAAAGTCCGGTTTGTGAATAGATTTCCACACAATGGTTTTTATTGGCCCGAATATATTTGTATGATGTTATCATATCCCCTCTCAGGTGACGTTTTTCTAAACTAAATAGGTTTAAATTTGTTACCTTTCTACATGGCTGATATGTTCCATTCCTTTTATTAATTTTGTAGCCCACCTCTGCACTTTTTCTAGTGCCATAATATCCTTCTTTAGAACAGGTGCCCAAAATTGCACAGCATATTCAATATGTGGTCTTACCAGTGATTTATAAAGAGGCAAAATGATATTCTCATCCTGAGAATGAATGCCCTTTTTCATGCATGACAATACCTTACTGGCCTTAGCCACTGGTGATTGACTGCACATTGTTGCATAGTTTGTTGTCTATAACAATTCCCAAGTCCTTTTCGTGTGTTGTTATCCCTATTTCACTTCCATTAAGGGTATACGTTGCTTGTGTATTCTTTACGCCGAAGTGCAGAACTTTGCATTTTTCAACATTAAATTTAATCTTCCATTTGAGTGCCCAGCCCCCCAGTCTAAACCCCTCTGCAGCAAATTAATATCTTGCTTACATTGTATTATTTTACAGAGTTTTGTGTCATCTGCAAACACTGAAACATGACTTTCAATGCTTTTTTCAAGATCATTTATAAACATGTTAAATAGAAGGGGTCCCAGAACAGAACCCCGAGGGACACCTCTTGCCACCTCTGTCCAGCTTGAAAATTTACCATTAATGACAACTCTTTGTACTCTATTTTTAAGCCAATGTTATACCCAAGAACAAGCATTTTCATCTAGACCGATTTCCTTGAGTTTGAACACTAATCTATTGTGTGGAACTGTATCAAAAGCGTTGGCAAAATCCAAATAGATCACATCCACTGCAACACCCTGATCTATACTTCTACTTACTTCTTCATAGAACGCAATCAAGTTAGTTTGACATGACCTGTGCTTCATAAAACCATGCTGATTTTTGCTGATAACCATGTTCTTCTCAAGGAATTCTTGAATATTATCCTTTATTAACCTTTCAAATATTTTCCCAGCCACAGAAGTTAAGCTCACAGGTCTATAATTTCCAGACAAGGATTTTGAACCCTTTTTGAATATAGGAACCACATCTGCCTTCCTCCAATCCTCCAGAACACTTCCTGAAAGAAAATAATCTTGATAGATTAAAAACAGAGGTTCACTTATTTCTACACTTAGTTCCTTAAGTACTCATGGATGGATACCGTCAGGCCCTGTAGCTTTGTTTATATTAACTTTCTTAGAGTGCTATACAAGCTGACATCTGATGCCTTTGAATATGGTCCTCCAATGATCGGTGTCCCTTGAGAGGCCATCATGGTGGTATCAGCACGGATGAAACACCCTCCAGGTTGTAGGGCTGCGATGGGGAGTTCAACTCCATTGGGCTCGAAACTTGGGTAAGTGGAAGGAGTCCGTGTGTGCACTATGATGATGCTGGAAGCCTCCATAGACTCTCTGGGTGAGACTGCTAGGGTTGTCGATATTGGGTTGCATCGAAACCTCATGATATGGGTCCTCCTGAGGGTCGAGTAGTGGAGTCGACCCCGCGGGAACTGCTGCTGCGGCGGCCATCTTCAATCAAAGAGGTTTGAGTGCTCTCAGTAGGCCCCACCAATAACTGCATCTTTTCCCTTTAGGGCGGACCACTGATCACAAGGGAAGGGAGGGGCCTGTGGGACGTATCAGACAGTCACTGTGTGGTAGCCAGGTATGTAGACAGGACAGTGGCTGTCTGTTACCCTCTTCCTCCTAGTAGGCCCACACTCCAAAGCCTCATTTAGCCCGCAGCGATCCCAAAGCTCCCAATCTCCGAAAGTCCAATAGCACCACCAATTACCCGGGCAATGTTCAATACCCTGCTGGTTTGGATGCTTGTTGTGAGCCCAGATTATAAGCCAAACAGGCCGAAGTCTGCAGGAGCCTCTCCTGCATGTGACTGGTCAGCATGGCGGTCAGGTCCCGCCTCCCGTTAGTCGTGAATTTAAACATGTGACTGTGCATTAAATTAGTCCCACAACCAAAAACAGAGTATATATTTGTTAATTAAAAGAGCATTTTGAACATCATAACCTCTACAGCATATTGCCGTTGTTGTGGTGCAAGTAGTTATTTGGTGCAGACCCTAAGGTTTTTGACAAAACATTTTTGATCATTTTAACAAAAAGGTTCTTCTGGCTCCCAAACATTGGCCCTTCAGCTTTCCAACGACTATGGTTAAGTTATACTTTCACATTATATGTAGGCCCCCAACAGTTCTTATTTTGTGGTCCTGTCCTGCCATCTTTATTTTGTTTTCTGGTGTACTGCATCCGGGAACATAAACCGTCTTCAGGCTTCACAGTGTACTGGCACTAGAACCCTGCAGAGAGTGCTCTAGCAATGGTTAGGGCTGGCCAGGGTAGCGCATCTTTTAAGTAGAGCTGGTGCTGTCAGTGAGGCCGTCACATCACTGGCAATGTCCATCAGGTCCCGCACACTTTATACTGATCTCATATCTCCCAATGTTGGGAGGGTTGTATATGCACAAATCTACCCAAATTTAGACAGAAATAATAATGTGTGAGCAATGGGCTAAGCCCCCGCCACTAGCACTCACAGCTTATGAGTGCTATCCAGACCATTCAATGAATGTTAATTTGATCTAGTAATGTTTATTCATTAAAAAGTGGGGTAAGAAAGGACAGCACTGGCTAGAAATGGAACAAGTCCATCCACCAGAGATGTAATGGTTGACAGATACTGTGGGGCTTAACCCCTAAGTAAGTAGAGAAAAAAAATGGACTAATAGGTAGCAGATGTAGAAACAAACTGCCTCCCAAAAAGGCCTAGTATCTAAATGTAAAAAGCTCCTCTGTGAGTGTCTAATATAGAAGTAGAACACAGAGAGCTAAAAAACAAAAAAACTCTTTAATAATCCCTCTTGAGGGAGAAACTCAAAACAAAAAAAACATAAATAAACTAGAAAAGCTACAATTTCTGGGGAAATTGTGTGAAGTGTTCTTGCCTCCCTGTCCACAACTGGAGTGGGCGGAGTAACTGTTATTATTTATTTATATAGCACATTTAATTGCAACGTTGTTGCCCAAAGTGCTTCACAGTTACATTAAAACATACAGTTATAAAAACATTAGCAGGTGTAAAAGGCTTTGTCTATGACATCACGTGCTGCTGCAGCCTGGCACAAGTCAGAGTATTTTTGTGGTTGCCATCTTCAAATGGTCATATTTTAAAAACTATAAATCCTACAGTGAAGAGCTTTATATTGTGAGAATCACAAGACCCAGACCTACATTTTGATGTATAGTATGTCTCTGAGATATTAACAATGAAGGCACTGTCGCAGTTTAGAAATTGCCCTTCAAATGTGAGCTTTGCAGAGTGGAGTTTCAATGAATGTCCATGGATGGAGTGAGTTGCAAACAAATGGTCATATTGTGAAAACTATTTGGACTATGGCTTAGCCGTGGACATTTTTAGTGACACCAGGGATAGCTGAACGTTTTGATATAAGATTTGTGTAGGTGGGCTTGAAAATGAGGGAGTGGTGGCAGTTTAGAAATCATGTCCTGATTTTTCAGCTTTTGCCAGCTCCCACTCTTGCTTTGCCATTCATTCCTATGGGACAAATTTCGCCACAAGAACGACGATATTCCATGAACCATTCGGCGAAACGTTCCACAAAGTAATAGCAATCCGATCGGGAACAATCTGCACATTTTGGTATATTTTTGTCTATGTAGTGTAAAAACTGTGGGAGGAGTTATGGTGGCAAATTTGGCTATAATAAGAATAAGAATAAGAATAATATATATGTGAGATAACATTAAGTGGTCTTGCTATGCAAGAACACTTAATAAAATAGGATTAGATCGATGGTTGTAGCAGATCTAAAATGGTAAATCACTGCAGTGGATACAAAGTTGAATGCAAAGTTGCTAAGTATTGTTACAGTAACAGTGGTCAGACAAATTAGATACAGTAGTAATAGGGTGCTAAGCAGTCCTTAGATACACAATCTATAAATAGGAGGACAAATGCCCCAGATACAGAGAGAGTAGAGAAAAAAGCAAAAAGGCTATGCAATAAACCAATAGATGCAGTAGTAAATGTAAATGCACCTAATCAAACCTATAATACTATAGGAGATTTGGGGGAAGGAGTCCCTAGCATAGTAATAGTCATAGGCTAATCTCTAATAATCTATATAATGAAAACACCAATGAAATCCTAAATTAAAATCATCCGCAGGAGATAAACGCTCAACGCGCGTTTCGGCGAAACAGGTCGCCTTTCTCAAGAGCAGTTTGCACCGTGGATAGGCGCCTCTTTTTAAATGTGCTATGACTCCGCCCATAGCCGTGACGTAGGTAAGTATCGGCAAATCATCAGGCTCCATGAGATTAGTGGGCGGAGGAGCCAATACAGCTCCGTAAGTGTAAAGGAAGATTAACCCTCACACGCTGAGGGTCTAGCGAGGAATATTTCTCTCGCGTATAGACTGGATATAATGAAGCTGTGACCAAACAAAAATAGGTCACACACATAGAAATATCGGCTGGAGGTCTAGCGAGGAGTATTTCTCGCGCGTATAGACTGGATGTAGTGAAACTGTGACCAAGAGGAAATAGGTCACACATATATAAATATCGGCACATGAATACCCAGATAAATAGAGAATAGATAGTAAATTCAAAGTGAATGTTAACATGTCTCGATCAGTATCATGTAGTGAAGCACATACTGTTATCCAACATCACAGATTGCCAAGTTACGGCCAAGTAAGGGTAAACTTAACCCTGAGAGTGCCAGTCTATGATCTGAATAGTGCATTGAGCACATCTTAAAGAGGCAGCATATAATGTAGAAAAATAAAAATGAGTATAAACGAATAGATGGAACATATAAAAATATGCCCCATCCTACAACTCCAAACAAAGAGGGAGAATAGTTATTGATTCATAGGGAATTTTTGTAGTAAATTGTGATGACATAACCAGAAAATGGGAGAGTACTCCATTAGAAGTACCAAGGCAAAGAAGTAGTAATAAGGTGATGCTAGGCAATAGATAGTATTGCCATATTGCGAGGACTATAAAGGTAGATATAAATATATAGAACAGACCTGCTACGTGATAGAGAACAAAAAACAAAACAAAAAACAAACAAACAACAAAAAAGGAAGGCTACGGATAAAAATATGCTGATAAACATTATAAGAGAATATTTAGATAAAGGGAGCAAAAGAGAAATACGCGCAAGAAATACTCCTCGCTAGACCTCCAGCCGATATTTCTATGTGTGTGACCTATTTTTGTTTGGACACAGCTTCATTATATCCAGTCTATACGCGAGAGAAATATTCCTCGCTAGACCCTCAGCGTGTGAGGGTTAAGCTTCCTTTACACTTACGGAGCTGTATTGGCTCCTCCGCCCACTAATCTCATGGAGCCTGATGATTTTCCGATACTTACCTACGTCATGGCTATGGGCAGAGTCATAGCACATTTAAAAAGAGGCGCCCATCCACGGTGCAAACTGCTCTTGAGAAAGGCGACCTGTTTCGCCGAAACGCGCGTTGAGCGTTTATCTCCTGCGGATGATTTTAATTTAGGATTTCATTGGTGTTTTCATTATATAGATGATTAGAGATTGGCCTATGACTATTACTATGCTAGGGACTCCTTCCCCCAAATCTCCTATAGTATTATAGGTTTGATTAGGTGCATTTACATTTACTACTGCATCTATTGGTTTATTGCATAGCCTTTTTGCTTTTTTTCTCTACTCTCTCTGTATCTGGGGCATTTGTCCTCCTATTTATAGATTGTGTATCTAAGGACTGCTTAGCACCCTATTACTACTGTATCTAATTTGTCTGACCACTGTTACTGTAACAATACTTAGCAACTTTGCATTTAACTTTGTATCCACTGCAGTGATTTACCATTTTAGATCTGCTACAACCATCAATCTAATCCTATTTTATTTATTTATGTTTGTTTTGTTTTGAGTTTCTCCCTCAAGAGGGATTATTAAAGAGTTTTTTTTGTTTTTTAAGCTCTCTGTGTTCTACGTCTATATTAGACACTCACAGATGAGCTTTTTACATTTAGATACTAGGCCTTTTTGGGAGGCAGTTTGTTTCTACATCTGCCACCTATTAGTCCATTTTTTTTCTCTGTATTCATTAAAATAGAGTACAAAAAGGTGGCATATAAACTGACATAGTTTTCTCTTTTGAAATGAATATAATAAAATATTGTTGTAAAAAATTAGGCAGTGCCCTCTAATTCCTTGCAAATGAGTGCCAGACTAGTGGTTAACTAATAGCAAGTGGTTGCTACCACTGTACTACCTCTCCTTGGATTCTGCTGCAATGTGACGAGGAGTGGTGGCTAGACTGGAAGGACATATAAGAACTAGTGTATTATTATTATTACTGGAATTTATAAAGCTCCAACATATTCCGCAAGACTGTACAATGGGACAAAGGTAAAGAGGGCCCTGTCTGTGAGCTGATAGCTAACCAGTGAAGCTCTTTTATATAAATTATGATATGTAGATAGCCTGTGAGCTTACAATATAACCAATCTAACACTTGAACAACCATTTTTTAAATTCTTGGTTCAAAAATGTACTTGTAGACATGGGTTAGAGTTACATTTTCAGAGGATAGTTTGGAACAATGCCAAATGCTACACATAGCTTTTTAATCCTTCTTTGGGCAAGAAAAAATAGATGACCTACAATTGAAGCCCACACCTCCCAATTATTCCAAGTTAATATGGCCTTTACAAGTTTTTCTCTGGGGTCCCACATTAGATTTACATTCACCTCATTGTTACATACCTCCTAACATTGGGAGGTATAAAATCAGGATTGGCGAGTGGGTTCTGAGTGGGTTTCCTATTGTAATTGACTGAGATCATCAATTCTGATTATGTCAGCCAAGGAGGCAGATCTTTGGTGGGGCTTTCTTACTGCAGGTAAGCGGGGCTGACCACCTAAATGGTGGTTTTAGCACTATATTGTCAAGAATACACAGTGCCCTTTTAATAAAGCAGTTTGGGTGTATAGACCATGCCTCTAAAGTCTCACTGCTCAATACTCTGCCATGTAGGAGTCTAATCACTTTTGTTTCTGTCCATGCAGCCCTAGTCACATCTCCCCTGGCTGTGACTGAAAAAGCCAGCATGACAAAAAAGATTCATTTTCAATCAGATGTTAACTTACTTTAGACCTTTTGATCTCCTGCTCTGTAAATTGAACTTTAAAGCGACACTATAGAGTCGGGAATACACAAAGTGTATTCCTGACCCTATAATGTTAAAACCACCATTTAGGTGACTTGCCCCCCTTAAAAAGTAAGAAAACCTACCTTATTTCCCCTGATCTGCCTCCTTGGGTGACATAATCAGAATTGATGATTTCAGCTAATCAAATGCTTTCCCATAAGAAAAGCATTAAATTGGCTGGGATCGTCAAGAAGGCAGGGCACGGGGCCAGTGCTGGTAGACCCGCCTGGCAGTGGAAATTAGGCAAGTTTTCTTAGCTTTTTAGAGGGGCAAGAAACCTAAATAGTGTTTTTTACATTAGTGTTTACATAGAAAAGCCTGCAGGGACTGACTATGTTCACAAGAACAACTACAATACGCTGTAGTTGTTCTGTTGTTCTGTTGCAGCTTTTGTGTTTTTGCCTTGTGTTTTTATTTTGATGCTCTGGGAGCAAGTATATAAAGAAAGTTATAATATAAGCGTCCTGTCTCAAGGTAAATTCTAAGCTCTGCTGTACAGAACTGTATGTAAAAATACTATAATTAGAATAATTATACACTTTTTAAAAAATGTTTTTGTTTCTTATAGCTGTGAATGTGTCTACAAATAGATTAAAATAGCATGTGCAAGCTATGTATACTACATTATCTTCAGTGAATGGAAATACTGTGATTTATTTGGTTGCCCTGTTCAAATGTTTAAAAAAGTCTTGAATGTAACTTCAGCCTTGCCCACCTGTCACACACACTTTGCAAGTGTGCAACTGCTGGTATGCATTGAATGGCCTTCCCGCCTCTCTCGTTAGCCCCTAATTGACCTATTTCCCTTCGTCTCTGTGTTGGCAGCCATACCTTCCTTCTGGCTTCCACTTTGGTGTTCTCTGCCAAAACGATCTTCAATTGGTGTATAGAGAAATTTGGATATCTCTGGGCTAGAGGGTGGCTGGCTCTTGGACAGATGTATGTGTCTCCTACTCTGTTCACACATTGTAAGCAGAGCATACTGAAACTGACATAAGAATAAGAAAATAATATTTGTTCAGTGAAAAAGTATTTTGAATATTGTTATGTTATACGGTCAGTAGATTGCTACCATGATACTCATTCATTTTTAACCCCTTAAGGACACATGACGTGTGACATGTCATGATTCCCTTTTATGCCAGGATTTTGGTCCTTAAGGAGTTAAATCCTATCAGACACCTTTTTTCATTTTATAATACAAAAAATTTAGATTCATAATATGCTGGATAACTGGACGTTTTCGATTTTCTAAAAGTTTATATTTTCTAAACAAAAATCATCAACTCTATCCGCTCAAATAGTTCACCACCATCTATTTCTCTGCAATGGGATGCCTACTATCCTAAGAAGAATTACTTTTGACTCGGGTTCCACCTTTTCTCCACACATTCAGTCTGTTTACAAAGCCTGTAAATGTACAAGTATTGCCACATTAGTCCTTTTCTGATTCAAGATACAAATATGGCACACCTAATTCCCAACCTGACTATTGCAACTTATTACTCATAGGACTTCCAAATACCCGCATTACCCTTCTTCAGTTTCCATGAATAATGCTGTCAGGCTCATCTTCTTGACTGACCTCTACTTCCACCCTTCATACCTTTGCAAATCATTATATTGATTCCTGTACCCATCTGGATCCAATTAAAACACCCAAAACTAACCTACTAAGCCCCTAATTATGAAACTCCTTGTTTCCACTTTATTCAACATATACACCCTTTTACATTGATTTCTCTCTCTAAGCGACCTTCTCCTGTCATCTATAAACATTCAGTTGCATTATTTTTCATGGGCTGCCCATTCCTATGAAATTCCCTACCCCATATCATTAGACTATCCCCTAGCCTCCAGCCCATTAGGAAATCACTGGAAGCACACCTCTTCGGGATAGCTTACCATCTTTCTGGGTAATGCTCCTCCTTCCTTCTTTAATTGCAATTTCCTTCTTAAATTCCCTCACTTTCATCACTAAGCTAACTCTCTTTCTTTCCACTGTTCGTTAGTTCCTCACAGTAATTTACTAGCTTATTTTGACAAAGGGATCTTATCCATTTATCTCTCCTATCCTCTGACATTCTGTTCTCCTCTTGTGTTTCTTTAACCCATCCTCATACATTGTAAGCACATTAGAGCTGGTCCTTCTTCACCTCTTGTCTGTGCTATACAGACATACATACAGACATACAGACATACACACACACACACAGAGACACATACATACAGACACACATACATACAGACGCACATACATACGACACACACAGAGACACAGACACACACTCACAGACAGAGACACATACATACAGACACACAAACACACAAACACACACAGACATACATACATACATACACACACACACACACACACACACACACACACACACACAAAGAGACACATGCAAAATGTCACCCTCCCATTTCATACCTTTTAGGTGCAGGATTATATTCTGCAGGATATATTACCCTGAATATAGCCGTGAAATATGTTGTCACTATATAAATGCTAATATTAACAATAATTTAATAACAATAATTTAAATCTAACTAAATAAAAAAACTATATTTGGCCTTTTGGGGATAATGTCTCCTAAAACATGTCCGTGTCTTATATTGTAAGTGACACCAGCTGATAACAGATGGTTAATTGTAAAGTAATTATGAAATAGTAATGCAATTATTCTATTGGTGGACAATTGTGATTTATTTCTTTTAGATTCATCGTTGATGCTCTTTTTCATGGCTCCCTTTATTTGCTATATACTGAAGATTTATTGCTTTGAAAGCATATGTATGTTAGTCATCTTACATTTGAATACTACTTGTATCATACTATGCAACAGCTGTCACAACAAGGTAGTAATATACCAACATTAAATGTTGTTGAGTTTCTTCAGCATTTGAAGTATTTTTGGAATTTCAATGCCTCTTCTGATATGGCATATATGCTACAATTTATACTTATATGTTGCTATGCTTGTTAATAGTATTCCTGGAAGAGTCAGGAGAGGGGACTTTAAAGAGCAAATAGAAAGCAGTGGACTAGATGATTAATGGCTAGGTGACATTCACTAAATGTTGATTTTACTCACAGATCAAGTGATACGTGAGCATTAGAGAGAGAAAAGGAGGAGCAGCAAAATTTTATATATATATAAAAAATGCAAATAATTTTGGGTACATAGGCGAAGATGCATTTTTCCGCCCCCCAAAAAACATCTTCACCTGTGTGCCTCTTAACCTCCCTTTTGTGTTTCTTATCCCGTCTTATAAATATCTGACTCCCTTTAGTGTATTTATCTCCTATTTTTTCTTTGTGTGTCTCCTATCTCTCCTCTTTGTATGACTGTTACATCCTCCCACATTTTGTGTGTCTTACTCCACCCAGCCCCTTTGTGTGACTCCTTTTCTCCCAGCCCCTTTGTGTCTTTTACTCTTCCCAGCTCCTTTGTGTGTGTCTCTTTCCTTCTCAAGCCCCGCTGTGTGTTTCTTTTACACCCAGCTGCTCTCCCCGTCCCTTAATGGTGCCCTCCCTTCTCTGACCCTTACTATTCCTCTCCCCTCTCTCCTCCTTTCCCTGTCCCTCAGTGTTCCTTTCCCTTCCCCCCTCCTTTCCCTGTCCCTTAGTGTTCCTCTCCCCTCCCCCCTCTGTTCCCTGTCGCTTAGTGTTCCTCTCCCCCTCCCTCCTTTTCCTGTACCTTAGGGTATCTCTCCCCTCCTCTCCCTGTCCCTTGGTGCGCCACCCACCCCCATAGTGGTCCCCTCCCTTTCCTGGTGTGCCTCCTACCTTTCTTGTAGCGTGGCTGAGCGGAGCGAGTCCGGTACATTGAGCTTTTCCTGTCCGTCCTGCCAGGTACAGAAAACGGAAGTTCCTGTACCACGGTACACTTCACTTGGCCACGCTACCGTCAGGGGTGTATAAACACACTCAATGACAAACACACACTCAATGACAAACACACACACGTCTCTGAAAGCCAGACTCACTAATCTGACACTCATTCATTGACAGACACTCACACGCACACTGACAGACACACAAACACTGACAGACATTGACAAACACACACACAAACTCACAGACACACATACTCACACACACACTGACAGACACACATACTCACATGCATACACACACACTGACAGACACACTCACATGCACACACACATATACACACACACAAACTCACAGACACATATACTCACACACACTGATAGACACACATACTCACATGCACACACTCACACACACACACACACACAAACTCACAGACACATATACTCACACACACTGATAGACACACATACTCACATGCACACACTCACACACACACACATACATACTCACATGCATGCACACACACACACACATACTCACACACACACACACATACTCACAGACACACACACATACTCACAGACACACATACTCACAGACACACATACTCACAGACACACACACATACTCACAGACACACATACTCACAGACACACACACATACTCACAGACACACACACATACTCACAGACACACACACATACTCATAGTAATTAATAATCTAAATTGAATTTAAATTTCCCACCCAGCCTCCCTACCTGGAGAGCTGGCATGGGTCTCTCATTGGTGGTCCAGTGAGGCTGCTGGGAGGCGTACGGCTGAATTGGATTCTGAGGTGGCGAGGGAGTTCTGATCTCTCTGATCTGCTCCCTCGCAGGCTGTTTTCTGATGCCGCGTGAGCCGGAATATGACGTCATATTCCGGCTCCCGCGGCATCAGTAAACAGCCTGCGAGGGAGCAGATCAGAGAGATCAGAACTCCCTCGCCACCTCAGAATCCAATTCAGCCGCACGTCGTGCCGGGGATCCAGAAGGTGACCTGGCAGGAGGGAGCACTTCACTCCTGCCGGTCACTGGAATTTTGCGCCCCCAGAGCAGGTGCGCCCCAAGGCGGCCGCCTGTGCTGCCTTATGGAGGCGCCGGCCCTGAATAAATATATGAAATATAAATATATATTTTTTACTGCTCCTCCTCTTTATACCTTTATTGGTTACTTTTCCCACTTGCTTTGTGAACCAAATAGTGGAAAAATGCTCCTATCAGTGTACTGCAAAATGTATACAATAATATTTTTATATTTATTTGTTATAATAAAATGTAGTATGTATATATGCAGTACACTGATTGGCCCATTTTGTGCTCTTTTGGTTGTTCAGATTTTGCTTTTTAAGGCGTCATTCAGTACCGACATTCTGTTGAGCCAAACTAACTTATGGCTGAAATTTGGGCATCTGAAAAACTTTGTTTGGGTACGGAGGCGTACACGGAGGCGTACACGGAGGCGGAGACACACACACACACACACACACACACACACACACACACACCCTCCTGTTTCATACATTTTAGGTGCAGAAGGGTGACTGTCCCTGGAGTTCAGTGGCTCAGGCTGATGAGTTCCCACTCTGACTCCCTCCTCTCTTCCTCCCACGCGGGCTCTGTGTGTGGCTGTCACTTGCTCCCAGTGGCTGACGTCATCTGAGGGGGCCCAGTCGCGCTGTTAAAGCACTGCAGTGCCGACCTAGCCCCCTGAAAATTCATTTCCAATGGGTGGCCCTAACAGCATGGGCCACCCGATGGGCCCCTTAAAGTGTGGCTCTGGCAGTTATACCGCGCAGGCCAGGGCTGCAAATCAATTCATCAGGCAACCGGTTGCAGGGGTCCGGGCCCCCTAGAGTAAGCAGCTGCGACCCCTGCGACTGCGGTAGTTCCACCACTGTTTGGGTAAAATGGTTTTTCTTAGCTGATTTTTCTCAGCGTGCACAAGACTAGTAAGCATAATAAAATCATAAGCTTTCTAACACCACCCATGAATTAGTAGTCTGTAGTAATGTGTTAAAAATGTTTATTATTTAGGGTGAAATTAGAGATAATGGCCTTGATTTAATATTGTTAGATCAGATTTTTAAATGCCTTTATATTTTTGGAAAAACTTTACAAATTATTTTTAAAAGTATTAAAATATAAAGAAAATACGTCATATATAAAAGTAATGTACTAGCACTAATATTTTATTTTATTAGACTGTTTTTAAAATACATCGTATGTATAAAACATACATCAATATATAAAATAAATCAAAGTATTGAAATCTTTTTCAAAATATGAAATTGTTTTAAACATTTATCCAAAAATATTAAATCGAGGGCACTGTTAGACCAATACTAATATGCGTATTAATTTACCTTGTGCAATAATTGAGATTCAGATTCAACTTCATTATCTCATGTCAATTTACATACAAGAACAATGAAACACAGTTGGCCTTTGAACAGAAATGCAGCAGCAAATAATAAAAATATGCTTTTTACAATTATTGTTTTTATAATCTAATAACAGTAATGAACACATGCACATCAACTGATGTGACATGATTATGATCTGCAGTAAATAGCTAGAAGAATGCATATTTTCTCAGTTCTGAAATTTCTTAGACAGACGTATAGAAATAATGCATTTTCTCTTTATTGTCTAAACTGCAGTGTAAGTAAATTTTGCATCTAGGAACATCTTCTTTAACAATCATTCCTTATCTTATTATTTACTTTACTAAGCCTGACACTGGCTTCCCTTCCCTGCAAGAATCATTTTTAACCTGACCCTGACATACAAAATCCTCCACGACTACCTCCTCTTCAGCATTCTGTTCGTATTACTATAAATACTGCCAGATATGTCTTGTGACCCGTGACTCAACTTTTACATTTTTACATTATTACAAAGCTTTTCTGAATTTTACTAAAATGCAAACTACACATACCTTTAGATTTTTTGACTCTTGACTATAATGAGGCTTACAAATGATTCTACTAGCCATAATAAGTACGGGTAATTAATATTAATTGTATAACTAAATTCTGTTGCCTTTACTCAGGTTTGTCTTAACGTATGGGCACAGTGGGCAGTCTGGGCAATCTCTGTTGTACAGCAGGTTTTCTAATGTTTAAACACCAATTTTTTTTTTGAAGGTACCAATGAACATAAGCTTAAGGGGATACTATAGTATAGTATCTGCAACCCCCACGTAAAGTGATACTACACTATACCTCCCTCTGCCATCCCCCTTCGCTCTCACCCCCCACCCTATTTCGAAGGTAAATAAAGGGTTAGAACCCTTTTATTTACTTACCTGACCCCATCATTGATGTCCATCATCTGGGTGTCCCTTTAGTTTTATCGATAATTTACATTTTTACTCCTGTAAGAGGTTGTGTGGGCAAGCACCAGTACATTGCTTTGCCCGGGGGGCTTATAATGCTGTTAAGATGGCCCTCCCTTTAATGAAAGGACATGTCCTGTCTTCAGCACTCTTTTTTTCCATTTCACTCATTTTGTTCATATAATTTATATACAAATGATAACACATAGTACACAGACTGTTTTCTCAATTATTGTGTATCGAGAGGTTTGATTTAAAAAGGCTAGTTGATTATATCTGGATTCCAAAAACAATTCCTCTTTTTCACAAACAACTTCTAACTTGAAAATTAGACACCATGATATAGGAGGCTCCATTTATTGAGCTTGTAAAATATGTTACACGCTTGCAAAGAACGCTTATACAATATGTTACACACATAATAATTGACATTGGTTATACATAATATTAGAACCCATTAACCATGATTGCTGATAATTATTGCTTGACGATACCAATAAAGATGATGGTTTTAAAAGATTTTAGGTTTGCGATAAGTCAATCTAATAATTACTAAATAGATGTCGTTGTATTTCAATTACTGAAAACATAATGCATAGCACCATTATAGTAATCTCCCAATTTTAAAGTTCATTGCTATTACAGAGAGGTCTAATTCTTGAAGAATGTTGAGTAGTGTGTTGTGCTGCCATCTCCTGGTCAAGCACTGTTATAATAAGGACATTAATAACCTGGTTTAGAGTTTGAAGCAAAATGCACAAAGCGAAAATGGATCAAGCAAAAGTTGCGTGTGTGCTTTGTGATCGAAAATGGTATTTAGAGCCTGTTGATTTTTGCATGCTAAACCAATATTAGTAGCAAAAATGTGCTATAGTATATCCTGTGAAATGCTTCCTAATCCTCTGGAATCTCTGCTATCCTCCTTATCATGTCCTATCATCCTTGGGCAGAAACCTTTGCGTGTGTGTTTGTGTCTGTCATTGTGTGTGTGTGTGTGTGTGTGTGTTTGTCTGACATTGGGAGTGTGTGTGTGTGTGTGTCTGACCGTTGCTAACAATTTAAGTCAGAAAACAAAAATCAAATAAACAACAAAATAGATTTACTTGTAGAAAACCATTAGATGAATTCACTAGAATAGATAATTTATGCATTTACCAACAAAAGGTAACTAGTAATCTGTTTCATGGTTTAGTTCACTGTTTGTAAAAAAAAAAAAAAAAATGAATTGATACTATTGCAATCAAGGAGTTTCTTTAGGGAAACGTTGATAGGCCAATATACAATATGGACAAGAATAAAGGACTTACGAGCAATATAGTTTATGAGTTCTATTCCATCATAATGTTGGGTTAAAATGACCACTGCTGGTTTGATGCTGGAATAGAAATTCACAAAGATACAAGTGCATTTTTTCAGGGCTGTCAAACATATGGCCTGTGAGCTGTATTGGACTCCCTGACTAATCTGGCCCAAAGCCTGAAAGTGCATGATTGGACCAGCTGGGTAGTTCATCGGCTAATGATATATCATGGCTAAGCTGTCTGTGTGAGACAATGGTGACGGCTGTGGAGAGATAATTGTGAAAATTCAATTGGAGTGGCTATGAAGAGAACATACAGGGTTATTTACTAAAATATGTATTCTAAGTGAATTTGAAACTTAAGGTTAAAATAGATAAATTGGGAAAAATCTCTAAGTCAGATATGCTTTCAGTTGAGCTACACTGGCCTTAAATTTGAAGTTCACTTTATATTCTCATTTTAGTAAATAACTGTCAGAAAAAAAATTATGTTCTCATTTCCTTTTGAACGAGTTGTAGAGACACTATAGTCCAGACATCCCAATTCCCACGCGTTGAATGTGGCTCCCTGACACCCGCAGATCATACACAATATCCCGGAAATCACACACACACACACAATCTGATGTGTGTGTGATTTCCATTATATTGTCTATGATTTGCTCCCCTAACACTCCCTTATTACTCACTAAGCAGGGGCCCGGTTGGGTGCCGGCCTTTTAAGAGCCCCTTTGATATCAGCCGGCAGGGAGGAAGCGACAGCCACTTCCTTCCTGCTTCACAGAGAGCCGCCGGAGAGGAGGGAGGAGACAGCATAGAAAAACGAGCAGCATGATGGGACTGGAGCGGATGGAGTAAACTGCTACTGCTGCATGCTCACTCGCCTCAGCCTCAATCAGAACTCAAAGCTAGCCACCCTCCTGGACACAAAGGTAAGCTAACAGGAGGGTGGATGCAAATATAAAAAGTATGACAGGTCTGGTGTCAGATTGTGTGCATGTTAGTATGTGTCAGTGTATATCTGAGTGTGTGTCAGTGTGTGTATCTGAATGTATATGCCAGTGTGTGTGTGTGTGTGTGTGTGTGTATCTGCATGTCAGTGTGTGTATCTGTGTGTCAATGTGTGTATCTGAGTGCATGTACCAGAGTATGTATTTGAGTGTATGTATCAGTGTGTGTATTTGAGTGTATGTGCCAGTGTGTGTGTGTGTGTGTGTGTGTGTGTGTGTGTGTATCTATCTGAGTGCAGGGCCGGCCTTAGGCATTTGGGCGCCCTGTGCAAAAAATCTTCACAGCGCCCCCCCCTCCCCCACTCCTTACCCCTTCCCACACACACACACACACACACACACAGGCAGGCAGCCATACACACACACACACACAAACACACTCAGGCAGTCATACACAGACAGCCACACACAAACATACACACAGACATAGAATGTGACGGCAGATAAGAACCATTCGGCCCATCTAGTCTGCCCAGACAGTCACACATAGGCAGTCACACACAAACACACACACACAGACAGACAGCCACACACACAGTCACACACACACAGACAAACAGTCAAACACACACTGTCAGACAGCCACACACACACTGTCAGACAGCCACACACACACTGGCGCAGACAGTCTCACACACACACACACAGGCAAACAGTCACACACACACAAACATAGGCAAACAGTCACACACACACAAACATAGGCAAACAGTCACACACACAGGCAGACAGCCACACACTAACAGACACAGACACACACTAACATACACAGACACACACTAACATACACAGACACACACTAACATACACACACACTCACCCACATTAACACATTTTTAAAAATTTATTTAGACACCCCCCCCAGCCTCCTTACCTTTGGGAATGCTGGGGGGGGTCTCTTCCTCCCTGGTGGTCCAGTGGCTGCTGGGCTGGGCGGGCGGCGCTGGCGGGCGGCTGGCGAGGGAGCACTTCCTCTGAGCTGTCTGTTCAGCTCCCTCGCGCGCCGCACAGTGAGGCGGAGCCGGAATATGACGTCATATTCCGGCTCCCAGCCTCACTCTGCGGCGCGCGAGGGAGCTGAGCAGACAGCTCAGAGGAAGTGCTCCCTCGCCAGCGCCGCCCGACCGCCCAGCAGCCCGGCATGTCAGTTAGCCACAAGGCTAACAAGACATTTGCCTTGGGCATTTGGGGGCGGCTTTTTTTGCCGCCCCCTGGAAAATGCCACCCAAGGCAAATGCCTTGTTAGCATTGCAGCTAACAGACATGCCGTGTGAGCTATGCGGCCGCAGGGCGCCCCCTGCACCATGGCACCCTGTGCGGCCGCACAGCTCGCACACCCCTAAGGCCGGCCCTGTCTGAGTGTCAGTGTATGTATCTGTGTCAGCGTGCAGAGGCGGCTCTAGACTTTGAGGCCTTAGTCGAAAATTAAATATGAGGACAACTCAAATTAAAAATAAGCAGGCGATATTAAAATTAACTGTATAAAGCGCATATTTTAAGGCAAACATTAAAAAATCTCATAACCTTGGTATACACAGCTCTTAGAATTTTATTCTTGTAATTAAATTATTCTACAAAATACCTATACACACACACACATTGGGTATAGATAAAAAGTTTGTGGCTGACCACTCAGTTATTCTTGTCGGGCTGTCCTAAAACTGAAACAAAGTTGTCAACAGTGTATTAAAAGAACACTATAGTATCAGGAACACAAATGTGTATTCCTGAAAAGGCAGTGTTTACATGAAAATGCCTGCAGGGACTGACAATATTCACCAGAAATAAATCACTTTACAAAACATGTATAATGTGCCACATCACTTTTTTAACAAACATGTTTTTTTATGAACATGTAAAAACAGGAAAGAAATAGCAGTTTACTAATTATTGCATGGACAATGATGGGCACAAAGTTCAATATTTTTCAAGTAATACCAAATAAATATTCTTGTTGGTGTCTCCTAAAACTGAAATAAAGTTGTCAGTGTATTAAAAGAACAAATGTGTATTCCTGACCCTATAGTGTTAAACTATTTAGCCCCCCCCCCCCCCTTAAATGTAGTAAAAACTTACCTTATTTCTAGAGCTGCGCAAGTCCTCCAGTGCTGGATCCGCCCAATTGGCTGACATAATCTAAATTGATGATCTCAGTCAATCACAATGCTTTCCCATAGGAAATGAGATCTTAAATTCTGATGTCAGCCAAGGAGTCATGTCAGGGGCGGCTGCCATGGTTAAGCAGCATCTCCTAATAGAGCATGCAGGTGCTGAACGTCAGTGCAGCACACTGTGCAGCACTGACCCAAAAAGCACCTGTACTGGCAGTCTAAGGAGTGGCCACTAGAGGTGCTCCTAGGTTGTAATGTAAACACTGCCATTTCTCTGAAAAGGCAGTGTTTACATGAAAATGCCTGCAGGGACTGACAATATTCACCAGAAATAAATCACTTTACAAAACATGTATAATGTGCCACATCACTTTTTTAACAAACATGTTTTTTTATGAACATGTAAAAACAGGAAAGAAATAGCAGTTTACTCATTATTGCATGGACAATGGTGGGCACAAAGTTCAATATTTTTCAAGTAATACCAAATAAATAACTGTTTCTTGTTTTTAACAAGAACAAAGAATAACAAATATTAAAACGCAAAACAAAACCATGCTTTTTTTTTTTTTTATAAAACATGTAAAAAAAAGAAAAAAATAGCACAGTTTACTCAACAGTGCATGGAAAATGATGGGTACAACGTACAATGTTTTTCAAGTAATATCAAATAAATAACTTGGCTTCTTGTTTTCAACAATAACTTAAATATTAAAAAACACAAAATGCAATCATGTATTTTTTTAATGAATGTAAAAAAAAAAAAAAAAAAATAGCACAGCTTACTGAACAATGCATGGACAATGACAGGTACAAAGGACAAATATTTTTCGAGTAATGCCAAAGAAATAATGTGGCTTCTTGTTTTTAACAAGAACAAACAACTTAAATATTAAAACACAAAACGGAATCATGTTTTTTTACAAACATGTAAAAAAAAAAAAAAAAACAGAAAACATTGCAGTTTACTAAAAAGTGCATGGAAAATGATGGGTACAAAGTAGAATATTTTTCGAGTAATGCCAAATAAATAACATGCTTCTTGTTTTTAACAAGAATAAACAATAACTTAAATATTAAAACACAAAACGCAAATTTTTTTTTTATGAACATAGTAAAAAAAACAGAAAAAAGCACAGTTTACTCAATATTGAAAGAAAAATGATGGGCACAAAATACAAATATTTTTTTTTAAGTAATACCAAATAATTAACTCTGTTTCTTGTTTTTAACAATAACTTAAATATTAAAATAAGAAACCTGAGTTTCATCCAATTTGCTAAACTTTGGTCACCCTGGATGGGCATGTTATCATCCTCTGTCACGGCTTACCTTGGTGGGAGTCCAGTATGCAGAGATATGCTCACCCTTGCAATTAAACACAGGCCAAGGTGGTCAGGGAAGAACTCACCTGGCCTGTGAGTCTGTGCACGGGGGCTGTTCAGGATAACCAGGTCGAAGTACAGACAAGGACTAGAGCAGGAGAATCGTCGTGGGTAAGCCAGAGGTCAGTAGGTGCCAGAAATCAGGATAAGCGAGTAAAGAGCCCAGGTCAGAGGATGCCAGAAGTCAGGGTACAACGAAATAACAATCCAAGGTCAGGAGAACACTGGAACACGGAACAGCAATACTCGAACCAGAGTCAATGAACTGACACTGCCCTTAGGGAGGGGCAGTGTCTTATACCTTGTTAATTAGGTATCAGATTCAGCTGGAGAGTTACTGACAGGTCTGAGCCTTGTGAAGTCTAGCCCCCATAGTGCTGCAGGCAATTCAAGAATAAACAGGAGTTATCCAAAGTCCTGAAATGGCTCAGAGGTAACATAGCAGGATACAGTCCAGAAGAACCACGGTTCAAATCCCCTGTTGGTCGCTTCTGGGGTGACCACGTCTGGCAGTCGGGATGTCACGGTGGCGATCATGACAATACCTCCCCCTTAAGAACGCACTCTGGGCGTTACTAGGATGTTCTTCATTGTTTTTTAGATTGGAAATACCTTCCTCCTCCAAGAGATCAAAGATATCCTCTGGCAGGAGGTACATATGCCCATAATCATCAATGCCATAAGTTCGTCCTTCTTCCAGATCATTGGGAAACACAGCACCTACTGTAGCCTTTGCTCTAGTCGTTCTCACAGGAGAGGCGTTCGCAGCTTCGTCAAACACATCCTGTTTGCATTCAACTGTGACATTAGAGGCATACTTGCGGTCAGGTGGTAGAACTTTTTTGGCCAGGCATGAAGTGGTGATGGTGCTTGCTTGAACAGTAGTTTCTTCCAGAAGAGGTACAGATGTTTCTGGAGCAGGAGGTAGAGATTCTTCAGGGGTACTGGTAGCTGATTCTAGAGAAACACAGATTGTATTTACTACCATGGTCTGAGTACTCTTATGTGTCATGGAGCGTGGTCCAGACTGACAGCGACTTTGGCGTTTCTCAGGCAGAGGTGCAGACTTGGCCGGATGGGTATGCATAACCCCAACTTGAACGGTTTCTGGCCGATGTGGGCGAATTGGGCAGAGTGAGATAAAGTGCCCTCTTTCACCACAGTAAAAACAAAGGCCATGATTTCTCCGCCGGTCTCTTTCTTCACTAGTCACCTTGAGCTGGACCAATCCTATTTCCATAGGTTCATCTGAGTCAAGAGGAAGGTAGGATTGCTCTGGGGCCTTCCTAGGAACAGGAGCATAATGAGGCAGCACAGGGTTGTGGTATTGGTACAGGTTCCCTTTGTTTCTGGGAATCTGGGATCCTCTGGGACGTGGTGCTGGTTTAGGCACAGCGGTCTTGCTAGGAGTCTTGCACTGTGCTTCCATGGCAGTCATGAAAGCATCCCATCCAGCAAGGGCAGGATTCTGAGACTGCAACATTTCATGTGCCCATTGTTTAATTTTTCCAGACAGCAGGTTAATAGCTGCTCGGACCCTTATGAAGTCATTAGCATAAGTCCGAGACTTCAGGGAAAACACCAATTCACAATCCACTTTAAAGCATAGGAAGGAAGCATGGTTACCATCAAATCTCTCCGGCAGAACTGTAAACAGTTCAGGATAAACAGGTTCCAGGGCTGGGCCTACCGTGCCTTTAAGAAAACAAACTTCTCTCTGCAGCTCCAAGACAGTCTGGGCCAGGCTGGATACTTGCTGGGTAAGCAATTGAGACATCTCTGCAGACTCCATTATGGTTCAGTTCATTCTGTCACGGCTTACCTTGGTGGGAGTCCAGTATGCAGAGATATGCTCACCCTTGCAATTAAACACAGGCCAAGGTGGTCAGGGAAGAACTCACCTGGCCTGTGAGTCTGTGCACGGGGGCTGTTCAGGATAACCAGGTCGAAGTACAGACAAGGACTAGAGCAGGAGAATCGTCGAATAGGTGCCAGAAATCAGGATAAACGAGTAAAGAGCCCAGGTCAGAGGATGCCAGAAGTCAGGGTACAACGAAATAACAATCCAAGGTCAGGAGAACACTGGAACACGGAACAGCAATACTCGAACCAGAGTCAATGAACTGACACTGCCCTTAGGGAGGGGCAGTGTCTTATACCTTGTTAATTAGGTATCAGATTCAGCTGGAGAGTTACTGACAGGTCTGAGCCTTGTGAAGTCTAGCCCCCATAGTGCTGCAGGCAATTCAAGAATAAACAGGAGTTATCCAAAGTCCTGAAATGGCTCAGAGGTAACATAGCAGGATACAGTCCAGAAGAACCACGGTTCAAATCCCCTGTTGGCCACTTCTGGGGTGACCACGTCTGGCAGTCGGGCTGTCACGGTGGCGATCACGACATCCTCACTAAATCCTTCACTCCAGACATCTGCTGCCTAGCCAGCATTTCCAATCACATTGAAAGAATTCTCTCAATTAAGTCGTATTGATGATTAAATCTCTGAAGTCTGTCCCCTCCGCCCAGTAACACAACAAAAGCAAGGAAATAACAAAGGAAAATCAAACACAGAGCCTTAATAAATTAATATCACAATATAATAAAAGTGAGCTTTAAAGCATTCTCCTACATTTTGAATGCGTTGATTCATCTATCACAGATGAATAATCTAATTTTGAAGCCAGATTGTGTTCAATTGACAAAATTGCCAATGCAAATTATTGTTAATATTATTATGTTATTATTTATATAGCGCCAACAAATTCCGCAGCGCTTTACAGTGGGTGGACAAACAAACATGTAGTTGTAACCAGACAAGTTGGACAAACAGGAACAGAGGGGTTGAGGGCCCTGCTCAATGAGCTTACATGTTAGAGAAGTTGGAGTAAAGTGACACAAAAGGTAAGGATAGTATTAGACTAATGACAGTTACAAGAGAGGATGATCTCATAGACAGTGGTGTATTCTGGATTTGTGCTGCCCAAGGCACGACTCATTTCGGCACCCCCTTATCTAAATTTGCCACACCAATTTGTGTCAAGGCCTATTTTTTTGACTGACCGACACACACACACACACACAGACACACAGACACAGACACACTCACAATGTCAGACACACACACACACACACACACATTTACAATGTCAGACACACACACACACAAACACAATGACAGACACAAACACACACACACACAAACACAATGACAGACACAAACACACACTCACTGACAGTCACACTCATTTTCTCATACACTCACCAATTATTAATATATTTTTTTTTTATCTAAAAGGACATATCTCCCTCATCGCCCGGCTAGAATATAAGTACTTTAACACCTAAGGGGGCCCTAAGGCATTTACCTGGCCACTTGCGAAGGCATTTCTTGCTGCTCCCCCTGAAAATGCCGCCCTAGGCAAATGCCTTGTTTGCCTTGTGGTAAATTCACCCCTGCTCATAGATGATCTTAGGTATGTTTTTATTAATTCAAGTTTAGTAAAGCTCCTTTCGGCTGATGCAACAGTGACTGGAATTGTTAAGATGACCCTTAATGCGACATAAATGTTTGGGTAAACGTCAGTTAAGTTATTATCAATGAGGTGTTTCAGAGAGTTGAACATATCCAATTTTGGAGGCATAGTATGGGTACACATTCGTAGCTCTTCGTACAATTCCAAACCACTTATGTCAACATCAAGAGAATTTGGTAAAGTTGGAAGTGCTTCCAGTTCTTTACAAATCTCTAAAAGTTCTTCATCAGATTTCATAGATAAAGATGAAATATCATATATGAAACCAACATTACTGCTGACATAGTCTTTAACCCCTTAAGGACACATGACATGGATGACATGTCATGATTCCCTTTTATTCCAGAAGCTTGGTCCTTAAGGGGTTAAAACCTTTAAATGAAGGCTTGGCATTAGTGTGAATCTTATCAACAATAATGTTGAAATATTCTTCTCTGAACCTGTCTGCAGGGTTAACCACTGCTACATCTGGGCCCTCATAGTCGAACATTCTTTTGGCCCTGCGTATCCTACACTGTCAAAATTCTCTTGCAATGTTTATTCTTCTGCTATTTAATTGGCAGCAACTATGTCAGAATTGTAGCCATTTTGTCTGTAGTCTTCCAACCAGCACAGGAATTCTTACAAATGTTTTAATGCAGTATCCAACTGCATATTCGACTTTTGCCATACCTTGCTGACCAGGTTTATTTTCACCAAAATCTCATACCACACAACTAATGATAAAACAAACTCGTATGATAAAATTTCTCCTTGTAGTGAATTACATTCACTGCAGAATGCAGGATCATTACTTTTCAGTGTCACTTCAGGCATTCGGCAATTTCTTGTAGTTGGTAATGGGCAGCCTTTACACTCTCAACTCTGCATTCCCATCTAGTTTAAGACAATGGTTTGACGGTGATATTTACCTTCTACTTTAAAACAGACCATCTATTGAATGACCCGGAAAAAAGTGTGTACAACCTTTGCAAAACACCAAAAAATAATTTTACTTTTGAACAAAATGCTGCTGCATCAGCAAGCACCAACTTCCAACTGTGACATCCACAGGGTGTAAAGAAGGCTGCCGTTTTTTATGTCCAAACCTAATTCATCAATTTCAAACAGTATGGTTTTTGTTAATTCTTCAGCTGTAGTTTTTTCAACCGGTATAAATCCAATGAAATGCTCTTCAATATCACCTGACACTTCATCAACATGGTACAATATCACTGGCATCTGTTCAATGTGACTGATATTGGTCGTACAATCAAGAATCTTTTGAATTATTGTCTGCTTGATGTGCTTGGCCATCAAGGCAATTCATTCTTTTTGTATGTAATGGTTGTGAATACGTTTGTCTTCTATTCGCTGTAAATGTTCACGAAGAACAGGATCCAACTTTGCAGAATGCTTTATCAGGTCTATAACATTGCCACTTTTCTCTTCTTCTAAAGTGTCTCTTTGACCTCTAAATGGTAGGTTGTGAGATGCTCATAACTGAACTGTGGCTAGGGGTCTTTCTAGAATTTCCCACCAACGTTGTTTTTCCAACAGTATTTCCTTCTAAACTGATGCATCCATAGTTTTCCAACATCTGAATCTCTTCTCAGCTTCCATCCATGTAATAATGTTCTGTAAATGAGCAGAACTGTTTTTGTGACGATGAAGTCAATTGCTCAGGTTCTTCCAGTCACTGCAGCCATCAGACACTAAAGCTTTCTGTGTTGATGAAAATAAACGACAGGCAAAACAGAAAACACAGTTCTTGTGTCTAGAATAAACTAACCAATGCCTACCTTGTGTCTCCTTGTTGCTTAGAATCCTTGTGTAATGAAAGGTAGAAAAAAATGCAGTTTTGCAATATCTAATGGGAAAGTTAAAATGTCTTCTCTTATGGTTCCTCTCTGAATAAAATAGACTATCTTTATCTTCCACTAGGGAAGTCCATTCTACAGGTCTAGTTATCAGGTAAGAGGCTGATAACTAGACTCTAAATGGAAATACACCAATTCCTGTGGTTCTTTTGTAGCTTCTTCAGTGTTAAATGTTACGTTGTTCAAACTGATCTGAAGTGCTTGGCTGTGAATCTTCTTCTCGTTCAGTCAAAATGGATTCTGCTTTCTCAGGTTCATCCTCTGGTACCTCTTCGATTGCAGTTATCTTCCCTGTCTTTCAATATTTTTCCATAGAGCCTCTTAGTTCTTCTTTGCATTCCTCAAAAACAATATTCTTTTTTCTTTTCTGGTGACCGTATTCAAATTTTCGTCCCCTATCACGTTCCCTGCCACTTTAATGAATATTTGTTGTAACAGGATAGAAAACTAAGGTAAATTATGATAATCTTTCTTACTAACTGCACACAGTATAGTAATACACACAATATGAGTAAACTATGCGATTTGTTCTGTTTTAACATTTAGAACATCAAAATCAATAATGAAGTATCAATGCAGGAACAGATGTTCTGACTGATTGAAGTTGTTTCTACTACTGGACTCTCAATTGGCCAGAACCATCAGATTGTTTCCATGCTAAGTCACTGCACTGCTGTAGTTTTGAATACTGTTTGACACTGGTATAAGCAAATAAACAAAAACAGATTACTAAGTGTGCCAGATACTGAGTTTTCCTGTAAATATTTGACTCAGCATGTAGAGAACCTGACCAGCTTGCTACAGCTAACACATCAAATAACCTCTTTGACCACTCACATGCCCTGCCTTGTATCATGTTCACCAATATCTATGAGATATTATAAATAATGAGCAAAACAAATGATTGCACTACTCTGTCCTAGAAACTTCTAACAGGTTATTCATTATCAAACTAATTAACGTGAATTCCTGTCTAATTGATGTCACCCTACTTTAAAGTAAGGGATTCTATCAATTCAGCTGCAACGAACAATACCTCAGTCATTATTAAATCTCTTTTAATGTCAAACACTGTTCACCATAAAAAAACGTATTCGAAATTGAGTTCCTCTGGTGCAAGGACAGTGCCAAAACGTTTTAACCTCAAAAGGTTGCCACCAGTGCCGGATCTCTAGTTCCCCCAGCGACATCCGGCTGCTGTATCGAGTTTCAAGGCCCCTATTAGCGCGAGGCCTTAGGCGGCCACCTGAATCGCTTCTGTCAGTGTGTGTATCTGAGTGTATGTGTCAGTTTGCGTATCTGAGCGTATGCGCCAGCGTGCGGATCTGAGTGTATGTGTCAGTGTGCGTATCTGAGTGTATGTGCCAGTCTGTATTTCAATGTGTGTATCTGTGTGTCAATGTGTATGTGCCAGAGTGTACGTATGCGCCAGTGTGGACATCTATGTGTCAAGGTGTTTGTGTGTGTCTGTCTGTCTATGTGTGTTGTGGGGGCAGGGGTGGCGCAGTGGCTTGTGAAGCCTCCTCCCTGAAATGCATTTTTGCATGTTGGGATGTCTTATAGTCACCAAAACAACTTTAGGTGAATGAAGCAGCTTTGCGTATAGATCATGTTATTGCAGTCTCACTGCTCAATTCTCTGTCATTTAGAAGTTAAATCACTTTGTGTATGCAGCCTAGTCACACTTCCCTGCATGCGACTTACACAGCCTTCCTAAACACTGTCTGTAAAGAGAGACCTAATGTTTATACTTCCTTTATTGCACAGTCTATTTAATATAGAATTTCTTATCTCCTGCACTGTCAAGGGCTTACTAGACCTTGCAGGTGTCTCCTACATGTGATTAAAGTTCAATTTACAGAGCAGTAAATAAAAACCTATAATGTAAGTTAACATCTGATTGAAAATGAAACCATAGGGGGGCGGGGCTTAGCCGCGGAATGAAGCAGGCGCCATTTTCCACTGCTCTGACGGCGCTCTGCACAATCCGCCGAAAATCACCCGACACACTGCTAATCCAGCCCAACCACCAAGAGTACCCGCGAGAGGAGGCCGCCCGGTGCCGTTACATGCCGTTTTTAGCGAAATCCTGCCAAAACCGGTGGAGGAAAAAGGCTGCGGCCTGCTACCCCCCTGTACTCCTCGAGGATCTCTTCAGGCACATCCCACGCCAGAAAGAGATGAATTGGGGCACAGTCAACGCACCATCAGAACAGCAGCCCGCAATCATGGGAAGACGCTCTCAGAAACCTACCACAGGTACACCAAACGATTCCCAAGACATTGGGGCCATTTTGCAGCACCAAACCCAGCCCAAAATTGCGGCCCCGGTGTACCAAGAGATCAAGGCCAACCCTCAGGCCCAAACACCTGACCACCCTCTAGCACACTCCCCACCACAAGCAGCAGAGACACTGGCTGCAGGCTACCCTGATTTCTCAGCACTGGCCACCAAACAGGACATTAAAAACTACCTTATGGAATTTCGCCAGATGCTAGCCACAGACATAGCAGTAATACAGGCTGACCTACAGGTGGTCACGGACAGAGTGAGAGCAAGCGAGGAGGACATCATAGATGTAAGGCAGGAAATGTCCAGAATGAAGGACTCTGTCCAAGCCGTCCAAAAAGACGCAATACGCTTTCTCCGCACACATTGCCACGCTGGAAGACCGCTCCAGGCGTAACAACCTGAAGATACGTTGTGTGCCAGAGTCCGTCACCATGGCAGTGATGCCCCACTACCTGAGACGACTAAAGGCCTCACTGCTGCCACCGTCACAGGCCAAAAAGATTGTCTTTGATGGCATGTTTCACCTACCTAAATCACCAAAGGCCCCACCTAACTCAGTGAGTGACATCATAGCCCGCTGCGCCATGGTCCAAGACAAACAAGCATTACTTTCTGCACTAAGAAGCCAAACTCCCTACACGTTTGAAGGAGCTGAACTGTCCTTCTACCAGGACCTGTCAAGGCCCACATTACAATGGCGCAAATCACTTCTCCAGGCCACAAGCCAACTGAGATGCGCGGGAATACCATATCAATGGACTACTCCACGAGCTCTCACGGTAACACATAATGGGACTAACCACAGAATTTCCTCAGCCGAAGAGGCGCCTGCACTGCTGCGTGCACTGGGACTGTCAATCCCCGACGAGGAGTCAAGAGACCGGAGGGCCACACCGACCTGGAACCCAGCCACAGTAGTCGCCTTCACCCCACGGACCCACACGTCTACAGGCACTGAGACGTGACTGGATCCTAACTCCAAAGAGCAAAGAGCAGCTGTGAACTGCACGCATTCCACAAAGTTTTACCCCCGTTTTGAGGACTTGTTATGTCTTGCAAAGTTCACAAGGCTAGGCAGGGTTACCAAACCCGGTGCAACACAACATGTGACAGGAGGGTAGGAATAGGGCTAAACACCCACTATGACTCTCCCTCCCCCCCCCCCCCACAGCCCCCTTGGTATTACAAGCCAAAACCGACCCACTCACTTGCCGCCGCAACACCGCTTCTAATTAGGCCCCAAAAGGAACACCGACACTAGCCACGACTAGAGGCACCCACAGACTACCACACCCACAGACCTTAGCCCACCTCAACCCACACAGCAACAGACTTCTGGTAATGACTCTAGTGGTCTCAACCTAGACAAATCCAACCCAGTTCTCGACCACACCTAGATAGCCTCCAGGGAGGCACCACATATCAACAAACACAAGCCAAAGGGTACTGACTATAGTTGGAATAGGGATGCCCTTGTAACGTTCACCCAACTGACAAGCGACACTCCAGAGAGGGCCCAGGCCAAGCGACATCAACAGACACACAATCTAGAGCATATTGCCACCGGGTATCTTGCTTAAACACTGATAGTTTATGTTTGTTATGTTAGCGCAATTTCTGGTTTGATAATGCATGTTTTAACAAACAATTGTGCAATTCTCTCAATATGTCTGGTGCTCATACACCTTTACCATATTACTCGATGACATGTTATGTACCTGCAAATGTTCCTTACATGCACCGCAAAAAAAAAAAAGAATAAAAAAAAAGAAAGAAAATTAAACCATACAGGCTGTGTGAGTCACAGCCAGGAGAGTTGTGTCTAGGGCTGTGAGTCTTCAAAGGCATGCTCTATACACAAAAACTGCTTCATGAAGCTAAAGTTGTATTGGTGACTATAGTTAAGCACTGGTATTTTTGCTATTCATTTGTTCATTAACAACTTCAACCTTTCTCATTAAACACATACTCACCACAATTCACTATTTAGTGAATAGCCCCCAAGTGTGAAATTACATTAACACATATCTATAAAATCTTCTTTGAATGACAGTTAATGTGCTTCTGTGCAACTCAATATATGCTGCCAGGTTCAGCAAGACTCTTGTTTTACAACTAGTTAAGCCTTAGAAAACTAGACGGATCATCTTGTCTTACAAAACCACAACAGCTGCAAGTTAATGAAAGCCATTGCTTCATACACAAGATTTTATGAACCAAGAGTTGTGGTGAGTTCACAATGGCCTGCTGAAATAGCTGAGATGGAACATATTTATAACTCAAGCTCGTTGAAGATTTTTACAACTGTTATTTTGGTCTAATATATTTTTGTCTGTACAGTATACTGTACAGTATAGTGGCAAAAAACTACATTAACATGCATTTTATGTTAGTGATACAATTTCATAGTAAGTGTTTATAAGTGTAGTGTGTGTTTTTAGGAACTGTAGTGTTTGTATGTGTTTAGGGGAGGCAGTGTGTGTGTGTGTGTGTACAGGATGAAGTGTGTGTGTGAAAGTGCTATAGAAAGTGTGTGTTTGCAGATGCAATGTGTGTAAGAGTTGTAGTGTGTGGGGGGCTATATAATTTTATCACATGACAGGAGGCTTTGTATTTTGCATAATCTTTCTTTACTATCTCCATAGCAGCAAAGAAAGGAGTGAAAACTTTTAACCAATCACAACGTAGAATAGGGTATAAGAGGTGTGACCTATGACATAATTTCCTCTTTCTTTGCTGCTCCATCACAAGTTAAGTACTACATTTTGTGTTATCTATATTCAGCATATACTTATTCAATTACATGCCTTTTGTTCTATCACTGTGCCTTTATATATTTGCCCTATTATTTCTCTTACCCTATCTGCATACCTTGCCTGGCTCCCTTAGTGTCTTTCACGGCTTCCCCGCCGTCTGCACTTTCCCTCCATATCTCTGTTTCTGCCAACTGTTTTTCTGTGCGCTCGCGCACAATCCTTTCGGTTGTTTTCTACCGAACGTTTTATTCTGTAGTTTTTTGCGCATTCGCCTGTTTGACGCGAATGCCCGCCGTCTTTTCTGTGCGACCGCACATTACTATTAGTTTCTTTTCTACCGAACGCTTCTCGTTCGGCAGTTTGACGCGATCGCCTTTTAAGGCGTTCACATCCATTTACTATTCGCACGTTCGGCAGTTTAATCACACAAACGGCAAGCTTACAGTTTTGCCGCCCAAACTGGGGAAGATACTATCCTCCCCACACTAGGCTGTCAGTCCGGCGGCCATCTTAAAGAGATAGACACTGCCTGATTTTTTCTGCTCCAGCTATCCTGCAGCAATTTGGAAATCCTTTTCAATCAGTGGGACCAGGTTAGTGCCTTACACTTGGGGTTGGTTTAGCCAGTTGGTCTGTACCTTATTCTGGCCGGGGTGAGCCCCCATTTTATGCTGCTAAACGGACCTGTTCATGCAGGATTCTGATTACCTGGGTGAGCCCCAGTGAAACAGCCCTCTCCTCTTCTACAAGACCTACCGGTCTCTAACCTCAGGTTATTTAGTCCTGATACTATACCACCCCGGTCCCCAGGCCTCTCCACTAATTGTGCCTAAGTGCCCTCACGCAATTTATCGGGTGAGCCCCGAATCCTCATTCCTTATAATGGAGGAATCAAAAAACCTCAGACCTCCATGCCATGATAACAGCAGCCGTAGCTGCAGCTATGGAACAGGCCGCTTCCAAGTCGCTCCCAACAGACCCTGAAGTCCCAGACCCATCTCTAAACGGGTTCATTATAAAGCGGACTCAGAAGACTCCGACTCCTCCAGGGAACGCTCCCAATGGCGAAAACGCCACTGGAAGGGCAATGTAACCCCACGCAAGTCTAAAGGGAAAGCCCCTGCTGATCGCAGAAAAGTCACGGTTCGTGCTACCCACGATCTCACACAACTTTCCTCAAAGGAGGAAGATGTAGAACCCACTCAGGCACTAGCTGTGCTGGATGAATGGCAGGCGGCAGCCTCCGACCGAGGGGACTCCGACAGGGATTCCACGGCCAACTCTGACCCTTACTTCATAAGGGAACAGGGTCTGGGTGAGCCCCAGGACTCCATGGCAACATCCATGGATAACCCACAGGAGGGCACGGAGATTTTCCTTGACAATTCGGGCCTCCAAATGTTTGACCCAAGAAACATGGGGAGAATGTTCACCACCTGAGCATTTGGAAAGGTTTATGCACTTCTGGCTCAGAAAATCGCTGGACAAAGAAGTAAGAAACCGGATGAGATCCGAATGCCCTCGGCCTAGTCTACCAGACAAAGTGACGCACACCCCCGAGTTTGACCCGCTCATGACTACATTCATGTCCTGAGGGGGTCGGGATCCGCGCAAGGGCATAGAGCGCGGTTTTAAAGGAGCGCAAGACAAACTGCTAGATGCCATTTGGCCACTAGCTAGAATCATGGATATGGCGGATGAAGCCTTTGAGAGGGCTGACACTTTTACCCCAGATACGGTGCGTGAATGGGCACGAGATACCCGGGAATGGGCACAAAGGTGTTTCTGTTTCCTAGGGAACACCAACGTAGCCCTCTCTTCGGAGAGGCGCCGAGCAGCACTTTACCGTATCGACGAAAAACTGGTCGAACTGGGGGACAAGGAATTAGGACCCTTAGCACAGGGTAAATTATTTGGAGAGGCCTTCCTTAAGGAATTAAAATAAAAGGGTCAACATATTCACGTCCCTTAACAAGGCACAAACTTCAATGCGGAAAGTCTTCTGCAGTTCTCACACCCGTGGTGTTTTTGGAAGGGCTGGACGGCAGAGGGGCCGTGCTGCCAGCCATTTTTGGCCATCCAGCCCCCGTACAACAAGGACTCAAGAAATGTTCTACCCAGACTCATCTAGCCGACATAGATTCCACCAATTCAGGGGATCTGATCGTGGCCGAAGCAGCCGAGGACACTCATGGGCAGGATTCTCCAACGGTATGTCGGAATTTTACTCTGCCTCTAACCTCCTGTCATATCGCAGGTCATCTTTCTCTTTTTTTCCAGAACTGGAAAGAACTATCTTCAGACACGTGGATAATCCAAACGGTGCAGGGCTATCGAATAGAATTCGACTCGACCCCGCTCCAGCTGGCCCCTCCACGTCTGATCCAGACTACACGGGCAGACGCCCGCCTCATAGACGCGGAACTCAGAGAACTTCGCTCCAAGGGTGCCATCCAACCGGCTCCGGATGCCACCGGTTTCTACAGCAATATCTTCCTGGTCAGGAAGAAAACCGGCGAATTTCGCCCCGTTATCAATCTCAGGGACCTCAATTCTCACGTGGTATACCGACATTGGGATTTACTTCAACGCAACGACTGGTTCACTCTTCTGGACCTCAAAGACGCGTACCTTACCATTCCGGTACACAGAAGCAGCCGTCCCTACCTCCACTTCTTTTGGCACGGGAACCCCTGGCAGTTCACCTGTCTCCCGTTTGTGCTCAGTTCAGCCCCGTGGTGCTTTATTAAGATTATGAAGCCGGTAGTGGCGAAGCTCAGATCCCAAGGAATATGATGCATCATCTACCTCGACGACATCCTAATCTTCGACGAGGATGCCGAGACTCTGCGGAGACACACGGAAAACACAATACACCTTTTGGAGTCTCTGGGTTTCGTTGTCAACCAATCAGTTCAATTCCTCGGATTCGTAATAGACTCCACATCATGCACTCTCCACCTCCCGGCTACCAAAATTATGGCAATACGCAGGGAGATCCGCAAAGTCCTTCGTCGGACTACCATACCCCTACAATTACTGGCACGGATCGTAGGCCTTCTCTCCACATCCATCCAGGCCATTTCCCCCGGACCCCTGCACTACAGGGCCATGCAACGCCTCAAGGCAAGTTTCCTTCGCAGACAACCGACATACGACCAACCGGTTCCAATGTCGGCCGAAGTTCAGGAAGAGCTACACTGGTGGCTGAACTGCATGCAGGCTTGGAATGGCAGGGCCATATTTGAGAACCAGCCAGACTTTGTGCTGGAATCGGATGCCAGTCGTTCAGGCTGGGGAGCAACAGACGGAACCACGTCCACAGGAGGAGTCTGGACTTCCGAAGAGCTCTCTCTGCACATAAATTGCCTGGAACTCTTGGCCAGGTCCTTCGCCATTTGCAGCCTGGCAAAGGGTCGACCAACTGCTGCATCCTACTCCGCATGGACAACGTCTCAGCGGTCAGATACATCAACCGCCTTGGAGGCACTCGTTCTCGAACACTAGCAGATCTCACGAAAGAGATCTTCGACTACTGCCTACCACGCAACATCACCTTGCTGGCAGGGCACTTACCAGGAGACTCCAATACGACGGTGGATTGGTACTCACGCCACTGGCGGGACGCCAGTGATTGGCAGCTAGACCCTCATATTTTCGACCTACTGGATGCACAGAGGGGACCTCTCTCCATAGACCTATTCGCGTCCCGCAACAATCGACAGATAGAGGTTTTCTTCAGCTGGCTCCCAGACCCGTAGAGCCTCGCAACGGACGCTTTTCTCCAACAATGGCCACGGGACGGTGCTTACGCATTCCCTCATTTCGCAATGATAACGAGGGTCCTTCACCGGATCCATCTACAGGGAGTGAGAATAATTCTCATCACGCCGCTCTGGCAGATCCAGCCATGGTATCCGGATCTTCTGGAACTTTCAATCAAAGATCCCCTCCTCCTACCAGATGCCCCAACCATCCTCAGGAACCCATTGGGCCTACCTCACCCACTAGTCCTGCAGGAACGCTTGCCCCTTGTGGCCTGGACTCTTTCTGGGGCTCCTGGAGAACCGAGGAATTATCGCAGGAAACTAAGGACCTGCTATGGGATTCATGGGCACCAGGAACAAGGAGGTGCTACTTATCAGCATGGCACTCCTGGACAAGTTGGTGTATGGGACGGTACCTCAATCCCTTTACTGCACCTACTCACTCCATCATGAATTTCCTGACCTCACTTTTCACTGCCGGAAAATCATACCGTTCCATCAACGTGGTACGGTCAGCCATCTCAGCGGTTCATACTTCGACCCAGGGGACTCCTGTTGGTAAGGACCCGCTCATCTGCAGACTTCTCCGCGGCATGCGCCTACGGCGCCCCCGGAACCCAAATACTCTAGACTTTGGGACGTTGGTGTGGTCCTTCAATTCTTACGAAATTGGCCTCCCAACGAGGAACTGTCACTCCGCCAGCTTCCCGCAAAATTCACCTTCCTGCTCTGTCTGGTTTCCTTCCGATGGGTATCGGACGTACGCGCCAGGTTTGTACCCCCTTTACCTATCGTTCTCACGTAAGTCGTCGTGCCTATGGAGGAGGGGATAATCTTAATTTTAATAATGACAGGAGGTGAGTCTTTTCCCTCCCTGTTCTCTTTCGTTCTTCCCTCCCTTTCATTTTCACTTCTACCTATAACACTTTGCTCTCTCATATGATGGTATAATACCTAACTTGGTAGCTATTGTTTAAAAGCCTTATTTACATTCTCTTGTAGATCTATATATATACTGTTTTGGGTGGGATACTTATTTAACACCATTAAGGGAGGACGTTTAGTTTATTATTATCATTTTACTAGAAGATATTAAGTTGAATTACGGGACAGAAACTCATTGTTTTAAACAATCATTTCTGGACTCTAACACACCTTATACTCTCGTTTCAGCTTAACCTGAAGCCACACGGAATCATCAAAGTCTCCATACAAGATGTCGTCATCATCGCATCAGGAGACTTATCATCAGGTCTTGGGAGACCATCGTTTGAAAATGAGATGCCTTCGTCTGCATTCTACCTGTTCCGGTTCAATTTATTCTGATTAAGTTTCCAATTTCTTGTTCTATGGACTTTTCAGTTGTTCTGTTATTTTCTACATTTATGACCTTGTGATGTCGCAATTTTAAAGAGGAAATGATGTCATAGGTCACACCTCTTATACTCGCCTCCTGTCATTATTAAAATTAAGATTATCTGTACACTAAAGCTAGCATAATCTTCAATTTTTATTTAAAACATGTATAACCCATCATTGATTCTTACATTTGGCAAAGGATGGAGACATTCCATTGCCTGCTGCAGACAGACTATTCCTAATTCAACTTAATATCTTCTAGTACAATTATAATAATAAACTAAACGTCCTCCCTTAATGGTGTTAAATAAGTATCCCACCCAAAACAGTATATATATAGATCTACAAGAGAATGTAAATAAGGCTTTTAAACAATAGCTACCAAGTTAGATATTATACCATCATATGAGAGAGCAAAGTGTTATAGGTAGAAGTGAAAATGAAAGGGAGGGAAGAACGAAAGAGAACAGGGAGGGAAAATACTCGCCTCCTGTCATTATTAAAATTAAGATTATCTGTACACTAAAGCTAGCATAATCTTCAATTGTTATTTAAAACATGTATAACCCCTCATTGATTCTTACATGTGGCCAAGGATGGAGACATTCCATTGCCTGCTGCAGACAGACTATTCCTCTCGCAAGCTCTGCATAAACCTTCTATTCGGCCACCACTAACCAATGCTCACAAGCAGAAACGGCTGCATTGGGCAGAAAAAAACATGAAGACTAATTTTCATACAGTCCTGTTCACTGATGAGTGCCGTGCAACCCTGGATGGTCCAGATGGATGGAGTAGTGGATGGTTGGTAGACGGCCACCCTGTTCCAACAAGGCTGCTACATCAGCAAGGCGGTGGTGGAGTCATGTTTTGGACCAGAATCATGGGAAGAGAGCTGGTGGGCCCCTTTAGGGTCCCCGAAGGTGTAAAGATGACCTCTGAAAAGTATGTGGAGTTTCTGACTGACCACTTTCTTCCCTGGTACAGCTTTCCGTAATAAAATCATCTTCATGCATGACAATGCACCATCTCATGCTGCAAAGAATACCTCTGCATCAATGGCTGCTATGGGGATAAAAGGAGAGAAAGTCATGGTGTGGCCTCCATCCTCCCCTGACCTCAATCCTATTAAGAAACCTTCGGAGCATCCTCAAGCAAAAGATCTATGAGGGTGGGAGGCAGTTAACATCCAAACAGCAGCTCTGGGAAGCTATTCTGAGATCTTGCAAACAAATTCAAGCAGAAACTGTCCAAAAACTCACAAGTTCAATGGATGCAAGACTTGTGAAGCTGCTATCAAATAAGGGGTCCCCTGTTAAAATGCTTAAAAAGTTAAAATGTTACAAGTTTGATTAAAATAGCTTTTGATTTCAGTAAATATGCTGGAAACACAACAAACGACAATTTTCAGTTCTTTACAACCTATAAAGTGTTTTGAAACTTACTGTGCATAATAATTTGGAACAGTGCATTGTAAGTTTTTTATGTTTAAAAGAAATACTGTTATCATTAGGAGGTTTGTTCAATAAAATTTTAATTGTACTCTTAATAGTTGATAACATGAGAATTATGCTGACTGTTATTTCCATCAATTATTTAGGTAAATTAGAAAAATATAATTTGCATAATAATTTGGAACAGGGTGTAGTACTAAGCTTGTGCGAGTGAGGCCTTAGGCATGTATGAGGATCTACATGATGGAGCACCTCCATAACCCCAGAGCAAGAGCATAGCGGAGGGGAGGGGAGATAGGGTTGTTGCCGAAATGAGGCTTTGAGTGGATTAGAGCTACGGCACCTCAATGGTGCTCCGTAGTCTGGGCTCACAGGGGCAGGGTATGCAATAGCGAGGCGAAGCCTCCTGTCGTATTACGTTACACATACAATAAAGCAAGTGAAGACTGATAAAATAGCGATCTACAGAGAACAGAATTAACAAAAATACAAATAAAGCATCTTGATAGAGGTAGATAATGCACTATATTCCTTTGGTGTATGAAATCTTTGGGGCCATGTGGACTGCAGCGTCATTTCTTCCTGGGGCCGTGAATCCCAATGGGGTGAAAGCTGCAATATTGACGACATCCCACTGATGAGGAAGCACGGCTGTAGTGATTTATATTATGTTCAGACTGCATTATTTTATATAGTTTTGTGTCATCTGCGAACACTGACAAGTGACTTTTATGCCCACTTTATATTCATTTATAAATATATTAAAGAGAAGTAAACCCAGGACAGACTGTGATGCACTCCGATGATGACCACTTTTGTCCAATTTGACAATTTGCCTTTTACAACTACACACTGCACTCTTTCTTTAAGCTAATGTTTTATTCAAGAACACGATTTTCACTTAAACAACTGATTTCAGCTTTAATAGTAACTTTGTGTTCAACTATATCAAATGCTTTAGCAAAATCCAAAATCCACCGATTTATATATCTACTAATTTCTTCCTAAAACACCATTCAATTTGTTTCACATTACATTTTTCATATAAAATGATGTGAGCCCTAATAATGAGATTGTTGAAGATTATCCTTTAACAGCCCTTTAAATAATTTACCAGCCACAGATGTTAAGCTCATATGTATGTAATTTCTGGGTTGAGTGTTTAACCCCTTAAGGACATATGACATGTGTGACATGTCATGATTCCCTTTTATTTCAGAAGTTTGGTCCTTAAGGGGTTAAATCCCTTTTAAATATAGGCACCACATAGGTTCCCTTATTTCCACACTTTGCTCCTTAATGTTTTACACTGTTTCTACACTAAGCCCCCTAAGAATTTGTAGGTGAATACCATCTGACTATGGAACTTTGTAAACATACATTTTAGTTAATTGCTGTAAAACATTAGCCGGTGTTAGCCAATCACCTGTTTGCTGTAAGGCTTCTGTAACGGTGGTTTGCAATTTACAACCATAGATTCGACTTTACTATATACTGAAGAAAAGAAAGTGTATAGGGATATTTACCATTTGAAGGCATGCTTTAAGGACCAATGATATTGAAGATATTGTGGTCATTGTTTAGGTTGCAACTATTTATAAATATAGGTATGCACAACTGTGTGTAGCTTCAGTCATAAAACAATACATGTTGACAGTCTCAAGAGCAGCTAATTTGAAGTGTTTGTACACAATACAAACAGCATTTCCAGTCCTAAATTTTAACTTTCAATGGCTCACTTTTGGAGAATAGGTCTTAATGCTATTAAGATTAGTATAGTAATAAGGGCTGCTCATAAATAGCATTAATAAAAAAAAAGACAAAATATAAATAAACTTCTGTCTTGAACTTCACAAATAGCTACAAAAATTTTGTAATGGATGATTTAAAGGGACGCTCCACTGCCCCCCCCCAAAAAAAATCCACTGTTTAGTAGATATACTACTAATGAAAATATACCTGCATTTAATTATAGTAGGCTGCACTGCCATTCAGCGTCTCCACGCTCTGCATGGGGACGCTGAATTTCCCTCATAGAGATGTATTGATTCAATGCATCTCTATGAGGAGGTGCTGATTGGCCAAAATTACATTTGGCCTGGCCCCCTTGCAATTTTACCCATGGGAAAGCATTGGATTGGCTAAAAATCAGCAATTCTGATGATGTCACCAAGGGGGTGAAATAGGGTGAGTTTTAATTCCTTTTAGGGAGGATAAGAGGGGGGGGGGGGGGCAAGCCACCTAAATGGTGGGTCTAGCATTATTGGGTCAGGGATACGTGTTTGTGTTCCTGACCCTATAGTTCTCCTTTAATTTATAAAAGTGTCAATTTCAATTGAAAGCTGCAGTTTTTGTAAAATGAAAAAAGAGGACTCACTCTTGATACCGGAGAAACTGTGGTGTCAGGATCGGGACAGGGATCCAACACGCAGAGTACAAAGAGTAGCAGATACGTATACCGGACCTTAGAATGGCCGGACTTAACGTAAAACTACGTATAGAATGGTCAGGGACAAGCCGAGGTCGAGGGAACGAGAAGACAGGTAAGCGAGAGACAAGCCGGGTCAAGGATAACAGAGAAGACAGGTAAGTAATAACAAAGCCGGGTCAGAACCAAAAGACAAGAGAATACAAGAGCACTGTGTGACTAGGCTGGCTAGAACCACGACAGGGCAATGAGCAAATGCTGAGAGCTCCCTTAAATACCCTGGTTCTAGAGACTAATCACGCCTCCGCCGAGGCCTGATTCGTGTCCGGGATTTGACTGACAGGTCGGGCTAGAATAGCGTCATGACGTCGACTATTGAGCGTCACGTTACAAAAAGGCATAGTTCTCTCGCGGCCGGCGTTTACATGCGCGAGGGGACCGCGAGGAACGGGAGAATCATGCCGTCTAGATGGAAAAACGTCCAAGTCTCTACCCGTCTCAGGGGTAGAGACTACAGGTACCCTGACAGTACCCCCCCTCTCAGAAACGCCCACCGGGCGGAAGGAACCGGGACGAGATGGAAAGCGGGAATGAAAAGCCCTGCGAAGACGAGGAGCATGGACATCCTCCTGTGGTACCCAGGTCCTCTCTTCTGGACCATATCCCTTCCAGTCAACCAGGTATTGGATTTTCCCCCAGGAGATTCGAGAATCGATGATGGAGTTGATTTCGTACTCCTCCTGACCCTCAACCTGAACAGAGTGAGGAGAGGAGACCTTGGAGGAGAATCTGTTACAGATCAGGGGTTTTAGCAAGGAAACATGAAAGGAATTAGGAATACGTAAGGCAGAGGGGAGCGCTAGGCGATACGCAACAGGATTAATTTGATTCAGAATCCTATAGGGTCCAATGTAGCGAGCAGCGAATTTCATAGACGGTACTTTCAAACGAATGTTTCTAGTACTCAACCATACCCTATCACCAGGTACAAAACTAGGAGCCGGCCTTCTGCGTTTGTCAGCGTGTTTTTTATACAGTATAGAATTATGTAGGAGAATTTGTCGAGTCTGATCCCACAACTTCTTCAGATTGGCAACATGAGTATCAACCGACGGTACCCCCTGGGAAGAAGGAACCGAGGGAAGAATGGAAGGATGAAAACCATAATTCATGAAAAAGGGGCTAGAGCGAGTTGAATCGCAAACAAGATTATTGTGTGCGAACTCTGCCCAAGGAATCAGACCGACCCAATCGTCCTGGTGTTCAGAAACAAAACAACGCAGATATTGTTCAATCTTTTGATTGGTACGTTCAGCGGCTCCGTTAGACTGAGGGTGATAAGCAGAAGAAAAATTCAATTTAATGCCTAGTTGAGAACAGAATGATCTCCAGAAACGTGAAACAAACTGGGAACCTCTATCAGAAGTAATCTCGGAAGGTATCCCATGTAAGCGAAAGATCTCTTTAGCAAAAATCTCCGCTAATTCAGGCGAAGTCGGAAGTTTAGGTAAAGGCACGAAATGAGCCATCTTGGTAAACCTATCCACCACTGTGAGAATAACAGTGTGCTTTTTCGAAACAGGCAAATCCACAATAAAATCCATCGCCAAACAGGACCAAGGTTTTTCTGGAACTTCCAGGGGATGTAAGAGACCACAAGGAAGCGAATGAGGTAGTTTAGTCTTAGTACAGACCTCACAGGCTCCGATAAAATCCTTAATATCCCTCCGTAAAGAAGGCCACCAGAAATCCTTAGAGATCAAGGAATATGTTTTGCGAACGCCCGGATGACCAGCCACCTTACTCTCGTGAAGACACTGTAAGAGCTCCAGTTGGAGTTCAGGGGGAACGAAGTGTCTAGACGCAGGAGTCAGTCTAGGTGCCAGATGCTGCAAGCTCCTGATCTGATCAAGAAGCGGAGAATGGATTTTGAGAGTTGTGTTAGCGATAATATTACACTTAGGTACTATAGAGGATAAAACCGGCTCAGATATGGCAGAAGGTTCATGTTGGCGAGACAAGGCATCAGCTTTAGAATTCTTAGAACCAGGCCTATATGTGAGTATGTAATTGAAGTGAGTAAGGAATATAGACCAACGGGCCTGTCTCGATGATAATCGTTTAGCCTCCCCAATATATGATAAGTTTTTATGATCCGTCAAAATGGTAACAGGATGCAAAGTCCCCTCCAATAGATGTCTCCACTCCTTTAAAGCCATGATAACCGCTAGGAGTTCCCTGTCCCCAATGTCATATCTGCTCTCAGTACCCGATATTTTTTTGGAAAAATACCCACATGGATGTAATGGTTTATCCACACCCAACCTTTGGGACAGGATGGCACCTATACCCGTCTCAGAAGTGTCAACCTCGAGTAGGAAAGGCAGAGTAGTATCAGCGTGAACTAAAATTGGTGCGGAAGCAAACAGCTCCTTGAGAGTCTTAAAAGCCAGAAGTGCTTCAGTAGACCAATTCTTAGTGTCAGCCCCTTGTCTGGTCATATTGGTGATAGGAGCAATAATAGAGGAGTAACCCTTAATGAAACGTCTGTAATAATTAGAGAAACCAATAAATCTCTGAATGGCCTTGAGACCCTTAGGTAAAGGCCAATCTAAAATGGATTGGAGTTTCTCCGGATCCATTTCAAACCCCTCTCCAGAAATCACGTAACCAAGAAAGATAGTCTTGGATTGGTCAAAGCTACATTTCTCTAATTTGCAGTACAAGCCATGTTGAAGAAGTTTGTGCAAAACCCTTCTGACCTGTCCGTGGTGAGTCTCAATATCCCTGGAATGTATAAGTATATCATCGAGGTATACAATAACACAGTCATGTTGAAACTCCCTAAGAACTTCATTAATTAGATCCTGAAATACCGCCGGGGCATTACAGAGACCAAAAGGCATTACTGTATACTCATAGTGCCCATAACGAGTATTGAACGCAGTCTTCCACTCGTGTCCCTGCTGAATTCTCACCAAGTTATAAGCACCTCTGAGGTCTAACTTAGTGAAAATCTTGGAACCCTTTAATCGATCAAAAAGCTCGGTGATCAAGGGGATCGGATAGGCATTTCTAATGGTTATCCTGTTCAAACCTCGGTAGTCAATGCAAGGTCTTAAAGAACCATCCTTCTTTTTAACAAAAAAAAATCCAGCCCCAGCAGGGGAGGAGGATCTCCTAATGAACCCTTTGTCTAGGTTTTCATGAATATACTCCTCTAAGACTAAGTTCTCATTCGTAGACAAAGGGTATACATGGCCCCTGGGAGGCATAGTACCAGGAAGTAAATTAATTTTGCAATCAAAAGGCCTGTGTGGTGGTAAAATTCCCTTGGAAGAATGGAATTCTAGAATTAATGCTGTCAATGCCAAAAAAGTGCAGGATGTTTGCTCAAAATATCTGTATGACAAATGCCCTGCTGTTGCTGGAGTTGGTCCCATTGAACAGCTTCCAGACTACAATCGTATCCGCAGTGCTATGTATTGGCTGCGATTCTAATTTTCATATTTCAGTCACACCAGTTATCCAAACGTCACAGTTGGAGGAACTTCAGATGTGTCATTATTTTTGCGTACCATTGGCTGTTTCTACAAGTCTTCCTCTGGCTTTTACCGATCTTGGGTCACAGAGCTGAACATTTTACCTAATATATGGCCCAGCAGGGAATGCTGTCTTCAAGTCGCAATTTAATTATTATTTTTTTTATGTTGCGCAATACACATACCGTAAAAAGATACATAAATAAAATATAACTTAAGTGGTAGTCTCAGGGGTAGAGACTACAGGTACCCTGACATGTGGGAAGCCAAGCACAGAGAAGTGGACACAGGTTTCTTCAGGAAGGAAGAGATTCTTTATTCGATTCACCGACCGGGGCTCAGAGGGACTAATCTCACCAAAATTCAACAAGATCTGAGCCCAGAACTGGCTGTGTAAATGCATAATATAGACATATAGCTCCTCCTATAGTTAACTCTACCCACATATACTCTTTACCCAATCAGCTGAACAAAGCCTAACTTCCCTTACCTGTTAGACCACATGGCTCACCCAGAACAATGGAGGAGGGGAAGTGTTTTCAGTTTCTACATTCCTGCACTTGCTCAATACAGTGTTGATTGTATCTTAGCTACGTGTAACTGACTAACTGATACACCAACATTTATACATATGCCACATGGCAATCTTGTCCTAGTAAATTTATTTTTACTGAGATTCCACCACATTCCCCCCTTTGATGCTTCTGATATTTCACAATTCCAGATGCATCACTTAACCATAGTTTGCTTACACCTCAGGTTGCCATGAATCAGAACAGACCTCTTAAGCATCTTAGCATTATTACAAATTCCTTCAGCACTCCTCATTCTGAATATATTCTCTCTGGGCTAAGGGTTCATACTTGCAAACAGCCATTACAAGCGCAGCTGTTTTCCTTTCTGTCGTGCTCTCTATGACACTCTGTATGGACCTAATTACCAATGGAACCAAACATGGTAGAAAGAGACACACTATAATCAACATGACTCCTCCTACCAATGTCTTGATCCCTCCAAGCTGCTCGTACTTACTTCCAAACCAACTACTAGAATTGTACCCGTTCCAGGCTTAAGTCGGTACATGCGTCAGTTTAGCCATGTGGCTTGTGAGATCAGCCACTGCCTGCCCTTCATCATCTATGTGCAGACAACAGTTGCTGAGATTGAACTTTCCACATACACCTCCTTCTATTTGCACTGGAAGTGAATGGAGGACTTTATCAACAGCCCAACTGGTTTACCTGGTAAGAAGGCTATGTGCTTTACAGAGGAATCCATAATTGCCTAATGGTAGAATGAGGCTTGAATCCCTGTATTAGAATACAATAACACTTCATGGGCATACAGTTTGGCTGTTAACCAGTTCCCTCACATATTACATCCCTCCTATTGGCAATGAAGCGCGCTAAGGTAGCCAGTGCCACTCATTATCTTCCCAGCTACCTACATTCAAGGATGCTAGCTTCTTTTTATGATTCACATCATAAACTTTAACTCCCAAGGTCTCTCCTGTTTCAATTGGCAACAAGAAGAAGGATGGTTTGAGCATACCTAATACACATGCCCCGTCCCAGTCCTGTGGTAACTCCGAATAGGCTTTCTTACCACAGATCCAGTACAAATTTGCTGGGGCTTTCCAACTAGATGTAGCAGATAGGTCAAACCACACATCCTTTAAATTGGTATAAATTGCAAACGGATTAGGTGGTTCTGAGACATTTGAAGCTGACCACCAATTTGTATCTTTTGTACTATCATTATAAGCTTTTTGCCCTAGACAAGTTAGTTCTCCTACAGATGTGTTAAACATTATTCCTTTTCTTGCTATGCAAACATAACCTATAATGGAGGTCTTTAATCGCCACTCAGATTTACCTCTAACACTCACTTGATAATCAGTTTGAGAAGATATTAACTGTTCAACTGTCTCAGAACCGGAATACATTACCTCCTTTGCTTCCCATGGCCATTGGTCTCCCATGTTAGTACCTCCACACACATAGCAGTTGGTTACATTAAGACTACCAGCAATACTCTCGGCTAAATCAATAAACAGGTTCTTAGCATTATGGGGGATCTTATTTTCTACACTCATATCTTCATAAAAAGAATGGAAAACCTGATGAGTTTGGGATGCTACGGTATCGGTCTCTATTCATATAAATAATATTGTCCCAGGATCCAAACCTGTTCCATATATCTGGAACCCAAATAAGTTCCCAAACCTATCTATGAATTGTTCTGGGTCATTGATAAGTATATGGACTGGGTTACACTCCCTAGACTTACAATATGGCTTGGTAGGCAACTTAGTGACGATCATATCCTTATCTACTGTCTGTCCCCAGGTTGCCCACCCTACACAGGACCAATACGGACAATAATTACCGTATATACTCGAGTATAAGCCGACCCGAATATAAGCCGTGGCCCCTAATTTTATCCCAAAAAACTTATTGACTCGAGTATAAGACTAGGGTGGGAAATGCAGCAGCTACTGGTAAATTTCTAAATAAAATTAGATCCTCAAAAAAATATATTAATTGAATATTTATTTACAGTGTGTGTATAATGAATGCAGTGTGTGCGTATGTGTGTGTGTATGAGTGCAGCGTGTGTGTATGAGTGCAGCGTGTGTGTATGAGTGCAGTGTGTGTGTATGAGTGCAGTGTGTGTGTGCATGAATGCAGTGTGTGTGTGCATGAATGCAGTGTGTGTGTGTATGAATGCAGTGTGTGAATGCAGTGTGTGCAGGGCCGGTGCAAGGATATTTGCCGCCGTAGGCAAAAAAAATGTTGCCGCCCCCTCCCCCCCCCATATGTCCTGACTCCCCCCCCTCCTCCCTCAGTGGTCCTTACCTCCCCACCCCCGTGTTCCTTCACCCCCCCCCAGTGGTCCTGACTCACCCCTCCCCTAGTGGTCCTTACCCTCCCCTCCCCTAGTGGTCCTTACTTCCCCCTCCCCTCCCATAGTGGTCCTTATCCCACCCCCTCCCTCTCATAGTGGTCCTTATCCCCATTCTCCCTCCCATAGTGTTCCTTATCCCCCCCCATCCCTCCCATAGTGGTCCTTATACCTCCCTCCCTCCCATAGTGGTCCTTATCCCCCCCCTCCCTCCCATAGTGGTCCTTATACCCCCCTCCCTTCCATAGTGGTCCTTAACCCACCCCATCCCTCCCATAGTGGTCCTTATACCCCCCCCCCCCTGCCTCCCATAGTGGTCCTTATACCCCTTTTTTTGTTATTATTAATTTTTTGTATTATTATTATTTTTTTATTATTATTTCTTATTTTACTTATATATTTTTTTTTTCGTCCCCCCTCCCTGCTTGATATATGGCAGGGAGGGGGGCTCTCCTTCCCTGGTGGTCCAGTGGCAGTTCAGTGGGGGGGAGAGGGGGGCTGGAAGAGCTGTAACTTACCTTTCCTGCAGCTCCTGTCAGCTCTCTCCTCCTCTGCGCCGTCCGTTCTGCTCTTCTGTCAGCTTACACTGTAAGTCTCGCGAGAGCCGCGGCTCTCGCGAGATTTACACTGGGAGCTGACCGAGGTGCTGACCGGACGGCGCAGAGGAGGAGAGAGCTGACAGGAGCTGCAGGACTGGTAAGTTACAGCTCTGCCAGCCCTCCTCTCCCCCAGTCTGTATTATGGCAATGCAAATTGCCATAATACAGACCTTGACTCGAGTATAAGCCGAGTTGGGGTTTTTCAGCTCAAAAAATGGGCTGAAAAACTCGGCTTATACTCAAGTATATACGGTATATCTTTATTTGGGCACTTTGGATCCATATATTTGTACTTACTACTGGGGCAAATATATTTATCATTAGACCCATACGTTCTCTCCCACTTAAGATCCCCACATACATTCCACGGCTTCTACCACTTGATATCGCTTTACATGCATCAAATAGCAGAACACCCGAAGAATGTACGGTTTCTAATACAGTCTTATTTATTAGGGTCCCCTGTTGATCTCCATTCCTGAGGGTCAACCAAATTGTACGGGGTTGATACTCTGGATTGAAGCACTTAGGTTCTCCTACTCCTAAATGGCATACACTATATTCTATACCTAGGTATCTACACCTAGACACATATCCCTTACACTCATATTGTGAATGCCAAATTAGGGTCTGGGAAATATGATTACCTGTTATAGTAGTCTTAATGCAAACCTCACAGCTAGGAGTGTCGGTACCTCTACCTTCCTGAATATAAAAAGACACAAAAATATACATTATCAAAAGCACTTCTTTCGACGTCTTCATCCTCAGTCTTCGTCCGTGCGATGGCACCTCAGCTTCCAGGATGTAAGGGCTGCAAGGAATGGAGTTCTGCTCTTCTTCACAGAGGACCCTGGCTATGATACGTGGGTGAGTGGTCAGGCTTTATTATGGCCGTCAAAAACACTCACTTGTAGATCTTTGTTGATGTTCCCTTTTAACAATATTATCTTCGCAAAAAACACTTTTAATCCAACTCGGTCACACGCTTCAACCGGATCTTGCAAGGATTCTCTGGATCTATGGTAGCTTGTCAGGAATCTGCCGCTGTTTTTTTTTTTTTTTACCCTAGAGTGATGAATCCACGGAGTCACTTCTACAACCTTTACAACTGTTGGGGTAGATAAAAGAACAACATAGGGACCTCTCCACTTGGAACCTAATGGAACAGTGTTCCATTCTTTTATCCACACTTGATCCCCTGGATGGTAAGAATGAACAGGTTGATAAATATTCACAGGTAATCTATCTTGCACCCATTTCTGTACCTCCTCCATAGTTTTACCCAACTCTACAACCTGCTGCCGGGTAATTCCTTCTCCCAACTGACTCAAATCCCCCCTTAAGTTACCAAGTATGGAAGGTGGATGCCCATACATAATTTTTCAGCAGTACCCCAGAAACAAAAGAAAGCATCTTTGAGGTCTAGGAAGGTATAGTAGGTTGCCCCACCTGGTATTAAAGCAAGCAGATTATAGGGGATGGGTACCACTGGGTGTATATTGACTACTGCATTATTAACTGCTTTTAGATCTTGTACAGGATGATACTCATCTGATCCCGGCTTCTGAACAGGTAACAATGGAGTGTTCCAAGGGGAGGTACAGAATTTTAGGATGTCATACTTTACACACTTATCCACATAGGTTTGTATATTTTCCTTAGCCCTCTATAATACATGGTACTAACTAAGGCTAACAGGATACGCTCCAAGCTTTAATTCAATGTGTATTGGTGGAATATTGCGAGCAAGTCCTGGAGGATTATTCTCTGTCCCTATTCTTGAAATGTCAAATAAGGATTCATCACTCTTAGGGTCTGTATTTGTTATTATAGAGTAGAAGTGCCATTCTTCTTCCCTTTGCACCGATACTGATATTATGCCTGGTGATCTATTAAACTTCAGAGACGTTGATCCGTTGTGTTTAAAAGTTATCTGGGCTTGAAGCTTTGATAATAGATCTCGTCCTAGAAGCTGAACTGGACACTCCAGCATATATAGGAACTGGTGCTTAACAAAATGGCCTCCTAGAATACAAGTATGACTCCTGAGAATTGGTCTAGCAGCGCTTTTCCCAGTAGCTCCTATCATAATTATAGTCTTCCTGAAGGAGGAGCAACTAGGTTAGTTACCAGAGAGTACTCAGCACCAGTGTCAATCATGAAAGAGCTCCTCTTTCCCTCTATTGATACATCGACCATAGGCTGCACTCGGCTAAAGGGGGATGGAGCCCAGTCGGTATCAATAGTCTTCCATGACAGTGTCAGCCAGACCGAAAAAAAATCTCTATCTTCTCTATCCCTTAATCTCTGGGTAGGGGAATAGTATCTACTTCCCTGAACACCTCCTCTGTTACTACTGTCATTCCCTCCAAGACGTTCTCTATAGCCACCTCTGTAACCATCTCGTAACCTTCTCTCTTGTCTTATCTATAACTTGCTTTATATTCCCTCTGTGGGCAGTCACTTTTCCAATATCCTTCCTCTCTACAATACGCACAGTGATTCCTACTTCCTCCCTTACTCAGCCTATTCTCAACTCCTCTATTCACCTCCCTTCCCTGTCTCTCTACACTTATGATAGCTACAGCTAGCATATCTGCCTTCATCCTCATTTTACGTTCTTCCTCCTGCTTTGTTTCAATCTCCCTGTTCATATACACCTGACTTGCAATTTCCATTAACTGTGATATGGACATTCCTACAAACTTTAGCAATTTTCTTTTGATATCACCTTGGGTCTGGCTGACAAATGCTGAGTTGTTCATTCGAGAGTTCTCAGGGGCCTCTGGATTAAAAGGAGTATATAATCTATATGACTCCAGCAATCTCTCATAGAAAGCACTAGGTGACTCGTCGGCTTTCGTAAAGGAATTATGGGTCTTCCAATTAAACAGATCAGTCATGGTGAACGGGACATAAACAAATACAGGGTCTGCCAACTGTAATTGACCATTAATATCAATGTGTGGGGGACCAGGGGTAAGCTGCAGTGGCATTTATAAATGTCAAAGTTGGAGGGCACCGGTCATTTGTCAGGTTAGGGTGGGACTTAGATAGGGTTGTTTAGTCATAGGTTCCGGTTGGGGAGTGGTGAGGTAGGTGGAAATGGATAAATTAATTTTACTGGTCAGTAACTTGGTTAACAAAATGTTTCGGACAGGGCTAGGAGGAGCCTGACCAGTAACCAAAAATGGTAAAAGTGTATTCCAGCGTCCTATACCATTGACCATTTCCTCCAGTTGTATTTCAAAACTAATTTACTGTTACTAAAGGCACACAAGGCTCAGTAATTATAGTGTTATGTCAGTGGTTATGGTGTTATCAGTGGTTATGGTGTTTTCAGTGATTATGGTATTGTCAGTGGTTATGGTGTTTTCAGTGGTTATGGTATTATCAGTCGTTATGGTGTTTTCAGTGGTTATGGTGTTATCAGTGGGTATGGTGTTTTCAGTGATTATGGTATTGTCAGTGGTTATGGTGTTTTCAGTGGTTATGGTATTGTCAGTGGTTATGGTGTTTTCAGTGGTTATGGTATTATCAGTGGTTATGGTATTATCAGTGGTTATGGTATTGTCAGTGGTTATGGTGTTTTCAGTGGTTATGGTATTATCAGTGGTTATGGTGTTGTCAGTGGTTATGGTATTATCAGTGGTTATGGTGTTTTCAGTGGTTATGGTATTATCAGTGGTTATGGTGTTGTCAGTGGTTATGGTGTTGTCAGTGGTTATGGTATTATCAGTGGTTATGGTGTTATCAGTGGTTATGGTATTGTCAATGGTTATGGTATTGTGTAATTGCTGAGAATTATCTGATTCAGTGGATCAGAGTTACTGTTATTAAGAATTCTCCTCACAATTTTGACTGCTAATAATAAAACTGAACAATAATAAAAAAACACTAAAATACCCTTCCACCAAAAATGGCCTCAGGGTACAAGAACCAGTTGGGGGGGTAGGTAGGCACAGAGAGCACAGGTGGACATACCAGCTGCACCAGTTCTTGCTAAAGAATTTAGTTGAGGGATGGTCAGATGGGTCAGATTCCATTGGGGATGGACAAACCAGCTTTGGTAACCATCTAGTAACACAAACTGTTTTAACAGTCAAAATATGGAAACTGGTCATAGAATTCAAACATAATAGATACAGCCACATGTACACGCTGCACTAAATTTAAATCAAGACAGAATACCACAGAGGCCATTCTCTACTACATAAGGTAGCCAATTTAACCCCAAAATCACACACATTATATCCCTTTTTAAAGTTATTTAGCATACATTCTAAGGGATCAACAATCTTTGAATTCTGGCGCATCCATACTTAGCAACGGAGCGTCTAATTCAAAGAAACACAACAAACACACCTCCAACAGTCACACTCGTTTCCCTGGCAACAGCACCATGTGGCACAGTTACTAGGTCAAACTCATACAACAAAATATACAGGGAATTCCCGTACACACAGCTGTTACACCAGTCAGTAAATAACTAATACTGTGCCCTTTGGCGAAACTATACAGTCACCGACGCTATAATTCCCCATATCTTAATTACCCGTCTATAACATACCCCAGTAACATCGTCTTTACAAACAGTAGTTATAGTACGGTTAGCATTGGTTAGAGTACAATTTAAAGTCACAGTTCAATTAGTAGTGGTTATGGTGTTAAACATACAACATAGACAACAGTTATTAGTAGTTATTTACAATATCAGTAGTTATTATACATGGTTATGGTACCGTGCGCTATAATACAGTTACACACTATTCACACTCTCGCTAGACGGCAGAGCTCACGCTATCTGGCAAGATATACACTCTACTACAACAATCTTTAACACATTTACAATTCCCAACTAATCTATTGGCCAGTACCTTGATGGACTACCTAAAACAATTTACATCCGTTTTGGTTAGCCATGCTGCCCAAACACCACATATAGCGAACTAGAGGGCGGAATTTACACAGAACCCTCTTAGTCTATATACTCTATCAAAAATCTAGTGGGTTCCAAATTTACACGCCTTCCCACTTAGCCAAGATAGGTTGAGATCTAGCGGACCGAATTTACACAGACGCCGCTTAGTCTCCCGGTCCCTCCGACCTAGCGAACGTAATATACACCCTAGAATGCTAGTCTAGACAAGACACCGGTGTCCGGCTAGGGCTATTTACACCAGAACCCCGCCTGACTCCAAACCAAAATTAAACGGGCTTACTAAAGGGCGTTTAATTGAGCGGTGCGCCTTCGCTCCTTCCCTCCACTGGAGGGGGCAGATTCCATACACAAATAACCCCTTATGAGCCTACCGCACAATCGGTATCCAATACCCCTATTGGCTCCACCGTCTAAAACAGTAGTCGTCTTACCTCCTCGTTCCTGAACCTGGGTTCACACTCATCGACTGGGGCACCCCAGCACTTACTACGTAGAGGCCGATGATCTCCTGGACAACAGACCAGTGGCGCCGAGACGAAAGGAGGTCCACGCAGAAGTTCAGGGGTGCAGCCGTAGAGAACGTGGGCAAAGATAGACCGTCTCACGCCTCTGTTTCTCAGCTACCGTTGAACGATGAGCTTCCCGGCCCAATGCACCAAATGATACCGGAGAAACTGACGGAAGCCAAGCACAGAGATGTGGACACAGGTTTCCTCAGGAAGGAAGAGATTATTTATTCGATTCACCGACCGGGGCTCAGAGGGACTAATCTCACCAAAATACAACAAGATCTGAGCCCAGAACTGGCTGTGTAAATGCATAATATAGACATATAGCTCCTCCTATAGTTAACTCTACCCACATATACTCTTTACCTAATCAGCTGAACAAAGCCTTACTTCCCTTACCTGTTAGACCACATGGCTCACCCAGAACAATGGAGAAGGGGAAGTGTTTTCAGTTTCTACATTCCTGCACTTGCTCAATACAGTGTTGATTGTATCTTAACTACGTGTAACTGACTAACTGATACACCAACATTTATACATATGCCACATGGCAATCTTGTCCTAGTAAATTTATTTTTACTGAGATTCAACCACACTCTTAACGTGTAAAGCATTTCTGCAAGCTAAAGTACATTAGCAGTCTCAAGTGACTTTTTAATATTACTTAGATGATATGATACCAGTTTCAATAAGAAAACCACTTCCTAATGCTGATAGAAATGTTTATTGAGGGTTTGTCCCCATGTTATTACATACGTGATACAGATGTTTAGAATATGCTCATCATGAATGTTGAAGAATGTATTTAGCCATGTATTTAACAGCCCGTGTTGTTTCTTTGCAGGTGGGTTCAATCTGAGCCTCAGGGAGAAGAAACCCATATTTGCCTTCATCCCGCAACTCAAAAGTGAAGGAATATTTGACACCCTGTGTGTATGCCCAGTCAGTAGATGAGCCTGATGTACGATCTAAAAGGCATGGAGACAAAAGGAATATGTATGAATGAAACCAAAATGGCTATGGATTTTTAGAGTTAGAAATTAATTTCTTACATATCTACAATAAATAAAGTCTTCAGCTACTCAAACTGTAAGAAAAAAATCTTGATTTGTTGTGGTCTTTCATATCAGCCTCCCATGTTAGTAAGAGTATCCTTTTGTATAGCACATAGTGGCACTGAATATGCCAGTTTATAAATGAGAGCTATTAACAAGACAACAAAACATGCTTACATAATGTGGATGCTGTTTGCCCGTACGCATATTGTGTTCCATAAAGTTTACTTAATTTAGAAACTGCAGCTTTGGAAATTGAATCCTGATTAAGAAAAATAAGATAATAACGCATAATTATTTTTATTTTGCTAAATAATAATTGCATATAAGAATATACTTTCTGACAGTACATGTCTCTATTTGCAGTAATATGTACAAAGGCTCAATATAATCACTTATAAGGGGATATATATATATATACTGTATATAAAAAAAACAAAAAACAGTTTTTACCCAACTTGGGATTTGCAATTGCGGATTTTTGACATTACATAATACCTTCCTGATTGTTTGTATATGTCTGTGTATGTTTGTGTATGTGCCCTTATATGTCTGTGCTTGTGTAACACTATCTGTGCGTGTCTGTCTCTATATGTCTGTGTTGGTGTTCATGTTTATTTGTGTGCTTATGTATGCATCTGTGAATGTGTGTGTCTTTTAATGTGTGTATATGTACATGTCTGTAAGGATTAAACTGCAAATATTTGTATTTATGTGCATATCCATGTGTGTCAAGATGCATATATTGCAGGTGTAAATGGACATAATTTGTGAAGGACCAAATGTGGGGCTTAGCATCTGACTATAATAAAAACTCACCAACTACTGCAGGTAATCAGTTGAGAGCAGGGATAGTAAACCTTCAGCACTCGAGATGTTGTGAACTGCATCTCCCCTGATGCTTTGTCAGCATTATGGCTGTAAGAGCATAATGGGAGATGAAGCCTCAACATATGGAGTGCTGAAGGTTGCCTATCCCTGGTTTAGATTGACCAACCTAGTCCTCTAGTATTCAAATGACTGATATGAACCAAGTGGTTAATTCCTGTATTTAAAACATATTACATAAATGCACATATAACATTGTTTTTCTATTATCAACATCCATGTGCTTAAAGCCTTGGTAAGATAAATACATTTCTATTTACCAAATTTTTTGCATTCGGAGCCAGGTCAAATGTATAGGCGAAAGGATACAAGAGCAACTGGGAGTATGAGTGGATACTTATGTAGGCTTTGATGGAATCTAAATGACCACGTATAAAATTTGCTACATTCTGGGTTTCTTTCTCGGACTCAGGAGAAGGTCCACAGTAGATGTTAGAACAGGGATCATCTGATGAGCCTATATCTGCACATATAAAAATGTGTAAAATATTAAACAGAGATTTAACAATTGTAGATATACACAAAGAATATATAATGCTTATACTGGATAGTGGTCCTGGGCAGTTGGTTGTGGATTGAGGGTTCCAGACTATTGGGTGCCCACCTGTGGTAGTCATCCGCAGGTTGAGGAGATCAAAGAACCCTCCTTTAGTCATACTAGCATTAAAAAGTACTGCGATTGTAGGGACTCCTTAGCTAAAAACAATATGTACTTTTTCTCCCCTTTGTTTACTATGTGACATGACCAGTTATGGTTGGTAGCCAATATGTTCAGCCTCAGGCCCTGGTTTGTGATGGATGTAGTGCAGCTAGACGTGATAACACAACAAAATTCATGTAACTGCTATGTTTCTCACAGTGTGGCTAAATATAAGAATTTTGAGTTTCAAACTGGGCAGCATAAAAAAAAAACATAGTATGGATGCAGGTAAATTCCATGTAAAACAGCCATAGCACACAGTAAAAGAGGTAGGATGGAGTGGCATTGAAATTATGTAGCTAATTATGAAATTAGAACTTCAAGACCCGACACAACAAACCGTAGGAAATGGGTCGACGAGAGTCGGGACTCCGACCTTTCTTCCAACCCTTCAAAACCCGAGTCACGCAAAATGCCTTTGTCACATCCTGCCACCCGAACCACTGAAGTAAAAAAGACAGCACCACCAAATACCGTTCAGCCACAGAGGAGGACTTACCTGAAGCACAAAGTGATTCCAATAAGGCCAGCGTCGCCTCCAACCTACCAGCATCCGGGGAAGTGTCCCTGTAAGCACCGATCTCCCACTGTCTGCACCACACAGCCCCATAGGACTTCCATGAAGACTCTGAGAATTACCCCATAACCAACCGCCTCAAATGTTGGAAACATGGTCCCATAAGTCTGACGGGCAAGGGGTTCCTGCCTCCGGAGCAGCCACTCGAAAACGGTCCCACTGAAACCGAGAAAGAGAATCGGCTATAACATTCAAGACCCTAGGGACATGACACGCAACAATCCAGACATTTCGTGCCAAATTAAGCAATACCAAGCGCCTAAGAAGTGCCAACATCGGAGGAGATGCAGACGTTAAGTGGTTGACCACATGAACTAGACTCATGTCCGTGTGAACAACCACCTTACGATTGGCAAACTCCCTACCCCAAAGTTCCTCTGCCACAACTACAGGGAAAAGTTCCAAGAATGCAAAATTTCCCAACAAGTCACTATCCTGCCATCGACGCGGCCAAGCCTCTGCGCACCACTGCCCTTGAAAGTAGGTACCGAAGCCCATAGAACCTGATGCATCGGTATATAAATCTAAATCCCCATTGGACACAGCGGGCCATAACCAGCATGATTGCCCATTATACATACCCAAAAAGGAACTCCATACTTGTAGATCTTCCCGATGTCGTTGAGTGATATAGATAAAATGAAAAGACTGCTTGACCCAAACCGTCGACAAGGACAGCCGCTGATATAGCGCCCTGCCCATGGATAAAATCCGGCATACAAAATTCAAATGCCCTAACAAGACCTGCAACTGATGAAGTTGCACTTTCTTGGCTTCCTTAACCGAGTCCAGCATACGAAGCAATTGAACCAGTTTATTCTCCAGCAGACGAAAAACCATGACCTGAGAATCCACTTCCATCCCCAGATACGACAAAACCCTAACTAGCCCCACTGTCTTGTCCCCCGCCACCGGGACACCAAAGTCCGACGCGAACTCGCAGTCCTCCCGCGGACCCACACACAAAAAAACACGCTGATAGTGAGTCAGCGACGACAGGCCTGCCACCTGAGAAACCACCCATTCGAGAAACGATGCAAACATTTCAAAGTACGAACACGAAATCGCGCAACCCATTGGCAAACACATATAAAAAAAAGAACGACCCCTGAAAGTGGCATCCCAGCAGGGTGGACCAGGAGCAAACGAAAATTGGACTCAATGTCCGACTTGGCTAGCAGAGCACTCATCCCAGCCTCCCTCACCAACTCGATCAAAGTAGGCATATTGGACCCGAGACACCTCCTCATCAATACCATCATTCACCGAACCGCCCGATGAGTAGGACAGGTGATGAATGAGGCGAAAAGCCCCCGGATCCTACTCGGGCATCAACTCTAGGGAAGAGACCCATAAATTGGGAAAGGGCAATGAGACGAACGGCCCAGCAATCCTACCTAACAGAACTTCCTTTCTAAGCTATCCTCCAAAATCAATTCCTTACCACCAACCACCAACCTCTGAACATAAATTTCCCACAAACGACGGGGAATCCGAATGAACAAACGGTATCCAAAACCCCACTGAAAACGTGTCATGGTTCTCACCGTGACATCCAGGACATGGTCCTGAGCCAGCTTTACTACCTGTAAGCCACAGCAGCTCCTATTCCTTGGTGTATTTCTAGCCCTGTTCTTTCTGACAATGTCTCCACTAGGGGGTTGGACTTTTCCTGTAACTGCTCCTGTCCATCTCGGTCCACCCGAAGTAGCTGCCTAATCAGCCAGGTATAAAACACTGCCTTTCTCTGGTTCCTGTATTTGTGTTCTTGAGCCAGTGTTCTCCAGACGGATCCTGACTTGTTTATCTTATCATTTATCCTGACCTCTGGCATCCTCTGACTTTGGCTTCTCCTTGACGATCCTCCTGCTTGTGTCCTTGCCTGTACTGCGACTTGGAGCTATATCCTGCATATCCCCCATGCACAGACTCACAGGCCAGGTGGCTTCTTATCTGGTCACCTTGGTCTGTGTTTACTTGCAAGGGTGAGCATATATCTCTGCATACTGGACTCCACATCAGGTAAGCTTCCTGACAAAACCCATCTAGCAAAATTTGCTTGGGGTACTGGTCGAGCTACGGCTGCATCCTTACCACGTGCACCGACGTCCTCCGCTCTAGGTACGTCCTCTCTGGAAAACCTACTTCCTTGCTTTTATAAGCACCGCAACGCAGGGTGGGCTCCTCCACAATGGCAGCATTCGTGTTTGAATCTGCAGGATCCATACCACCTGCAGTGGCTCTCATTAAAGAGCCAACAAACCCCCTTGTGCTGCCCCCCCAGCGCACTGAACTCTGCGCCGGCTGCTCCTGGAAAGGGGGACGGCTGAAAGGGAGTGATTAACAGCAATCATAGGCTCCCATCCTGGATCCCAAAATGCAGGCCTCGACTCACTGCCAGTTTTGAGCAAAATTGCTGGTCATACATGCTGGTCATACTTAAACCAGCATTGACCCCCATATATCTTATACGCCTCCTAAATCAGGTCTAAGAACCCGAACAATGCTGACATCCAGCGACAAATGCATTCCTAATGGGGACAATTCGCAACCCGGTGAACCCTCCATACTCCTACTCTGGCTCAGCGACTGGGCAGGAAGGGGGGAAGGAGCAGAGGAAGAGAGAGGACCAACCCCAGGAAGCCTATCTAGCACTGCCTTAAGGAAACTTAGCCCCACCTGACTCTGAAACCCAGGCCTAATACCCAGGGAACCCTCTCACCCAACCATGGGCCCAGCCAGTGTGTCCTATGCGCTGGCGCAATACTCCTGGTTGGCTGTCTGAGGAACTTGGGCAGGAACCACCAAAGCCTCCTCATCCGAAGTGGAACTGTCTGACAGAGAAGTGGTGACTGCTGATCCGCAGCCAGCCACTAGGCCTGAACGCAATCCATTCCTGCAGTTCCTTTTTCCGATCTCCATAAAATCCAGCGTTGAACGCAAGGATGGCCTCGCTCTTCTGCGCGACAACGTCATGTACTCGCCATGTGCGATGACATTGACATCCGGCATGCGCGAGCTGCCTGGCGTGCATGATTACCTAATTTCCTGCTGGACCAGAAGAGAAGCGCATTGCTCTCAACGCCATCTTGGGCCTGCACCTCATTGACATCTCCACCCCTAGTTCATTGCCTCTTGGACATCGATGGCTGTTTCGTGGGCACGGCCCGGCCGCCACTGCCATCCCGAATCATCCGTCTCCTCCGTTCTCTTTGCCACACCGAGCTGGGGGATAAGCGTGATGGAGGCCTCGATCTTCTGGCCCTTCATCCCCCAGGTCCGTCGCTCCGTCGCTCCCATCCTCCGCTGGGCTAGCCATGGTCCTCACACCCGAAACCAGGGAATCCAGGGCACTCTGGCCGTGTGACTCCAGATAGGACTGCAGAAGTCTCTGCAGGTCAGTCTCTGGGCAATCCTTACAGCCGTAAGAACAAGGAAGGGAGAAAGTGCCAGCAAGTGTTAAGAAAGGGGAAAACTGCTGGGAATTTAAGTGAGCTAATGGATGATGTTTGCTTATTTCTCAGGGTACAGTCAGCCAGAAAACAGTCAGGAGCCCTCAAATGATCCTGCCGACTGGTAAGTCTGCTCCCTCTCCCTCTCCACCAAACCCTTCAATTTGCAGCATTTGTTTCACCTTTAATTCAGCCCACAAGCCTGGGCACCAGTCATGCCCCCCCTTCCCTAGTTGTCCAGGGGAAAACTTACTTACAATTCACAGAAATAAAAACCACAATCACAAACTGTCAATCCACAGAAATACACCCCCATATTTACACACTGATTTTTACACATAAATGGACTCCCATATTTACACATTGATACTCCAAATAATATAGCACAAGAAAATCGATGCTCCAGGACTAATATATATATTAAGACGCAATATTTATTAAGTGTAAAATCTCATTGTAGAAATGAGACACTGTATATCATCTGCTTTCTATACAAAAATGTAAATTACAGGGTGCACATGTAAAAATATTGATTATATAAATGTCAACACTACAAATGTGATATCAAACCAAGAGAATATGTAGTGCGAGTGCTCCTAAATAGAGTTGAGCGGACACCTGGATGTTCGGGTCCGGCGGGTTCGGCCGAAATTTGAAAAAAAGTCCGGTTCGGGCTCGAACTTGACCCCGAACCCGAACCCCATTGAAGTCAATGGGGACCCGAAATTTTGGGCACAAAAATGCCTCTAAAAAACTCCTGGAAAGGGCTAGAGAGCTGCAAAAGCAAGTAGAATGGGGATAAGAGTAGGACAAGTGCCCTGCAAATAAATGTGGATAGGGAAATCAAAAATTAAAATAACATAAAAATTAAAAATACAGCTGAGCCATGAAATAGCACTAGATGGAATCTTTGATTTTAGCTTTGGAAGAACATAAATCAAAATCTAAAGCATGGCTGTCAGGAGGATCAACAGAATTATCCATTTGAGAGAGGGTTGGAGTGCAGGGTTTTCTCTTTCATTGTTCAAACTGAGCTCAACTCCTGATGCATGGAGAAAAGGCATTCACAAGCCTCTGCTATTGTGTACATATTTTATACTAAGTGACCCATAGGTTGAGGAGGCGGTGACCGTGGCGGTGTAGGTGGAAGCACCGGTGGAGGAGGAGGATGAGGTAGCCAACACTGTTTTCTATGTTTTTTTTTTTTTTATTGTGGTAGCCCACAAAATATTGGGACATACAAAAAAAGAAACATTTGCGGCCTGCGGTGCATTTCTTGCAGTCCTGATGCATGGAGAAATGCTCAACTCCTGATGCATGGAGAAAAGGCCTTCACAAACCTCTTCTAATGTGTACATAGTTTATACTAAGTGACCCATAGGTTGAGGAGCCGGTGACCGTGGCGGTGTAGGTGGAAGCAGAGGTGGAGGAGGAGGATGAGGTAGCCAACACTGTTTTTTTTATATATATTTTTTAATTGGGGTAGCCCCCAAAATATTAGGACATATAAAAAAAGACAACTCTGTTCCGCAGAATAGCTGTTGACCATTATAGTTGCGCAGGCACTTTGTTGACTCTAGAGAACCTCGGGCCAATCGCACATCCCTGTGGCGGCGGCTTTGCATTTGGATGTCATCTATTTCAACTTTCGATGCCAGTTTCTGCGCCTACCATGGTGACCACGGGTAACAGGGAATCAGGGTTCCATTCCATACAGGGATCCTGAGAAATGGCTACCACATGCAAGGAAGGCAGCAGGCGCGCAAATGACCCACTCCCGACGCGGGAAGGTAGTGACGACAAATAACGTTACAGGACTCTTTAGACAGGGCTGCCATCAGAAATTTTGGGGCCCCTGACAAAGCACAAGGTCTGGGCCCCCCCCCTCCCCCGACCCCTCCCTCCCGGGCCCGCCCACGCCCTACCTAGTCCGCTGACAATGATGCGGGACTGAATGTGGTGTGTATAGTGGAAGTGAATTAGAATGTGTGTAATGGATGTAGTGTTTGTGTGTATTAGATACTGTTTGTGCAGTGAATGCAGAGTGTGTTAGTGTAGCGGATGCAGTGTGTATATTGAACGCAGAGTGTGTTTGATTAGTGGATGTAGTGTGTGTACAGTGATGTAGTGTGTGTTTGTGTAGTGGATGTAGTGTTTGTATGTACTAGATGAAATGTGTTTAGTGGATGCAGTGTCTGTAGTTGATGTAGTGTGTGTATTAGACACAGTGTCTGTGTATAGTGAATGCAGAGTGTTTCAATTTGTGGTGGATGTAGTGTGTGTACTGTGAATACAGGATGTTTGTGTAGTGGATGCTGTGTGTACAGTTAATGCAGAGTGTGTGTCGGTATAGTGAATCCAGAGTGTGTGCATAGTTTAGTGAATGCAGAGTGTGTGTTAGTGTGTAATGAATGCAGAGTGTGTGTTAGTGTGTAGTGAATGCAGAGTGTGTCAGTGTAATGAATGTAGTGTGTGTGTTAGTGCAGTGAATGCAGAGTGTTTGTAAATGTGTAGTGAATGCAGAGTGTGTGTTAATGTGTAGTGAATGCAGAGGGTGTGTTAGTGTGTAGCGGATGCAGAGTGTGTGTTAGTGTAGTGAATGCAGAGTGTTAATGTGTAGTGAATGCAGAGAGTGTTTGAGTAGTGGATGTAGTGTGTGTACAGTGATGTAGTATGTGTTTGTGTAGTGGATGTAGTGTTTGTATGTACTAGATGAAATGTGTTTAGTGGATGCAGTGTCTGTAGTGGATGTAGTGTGTGTATTAGACACAGTGTCTGTGTATAGTGAATGCAGAATGTTTCAATTTGTGGTGGATGTAGTGTGTGTACTGTGAATACAGGATGTTTGTGTAGTGGATGCTGTGTGTACAGGTGATGCAGAGTGTATGTTAGTGTAGTGAATGCAGAATGTGTGCATAGTTTAGTGAATGCAGAGTGTGTGTTAGTGTAGTGAATGCAGAGAGTGTCTTAGTGTAGTGAATGCAGAGAGTGTGTTAGTGTAGTGAATGCAGAGAGTGTGTTAATGTGTAGTGAATGCAGAGAGTGTGTTAGTGTGTAGCGGATGCAGAGTCTGTGTTAGTGTAGGGAATGCAGAGAGTGTGTTAGTGTGTAGCGGATGCAGAGTGTGTGTTAGTGTAGTGAATGCAGAGTGTGTTAGTGTGTAGCGGATGCAGAGTGTGTGTTAGTGTAGTGAATGCAGAGTGTGTTAATGTGTAGCAAATGCAGAGTGTGTGTCAGTATAGTGGATGCAGTGAGTGTGTTAGTGTGTAGTGTATGCAGAGTGCATGTTGTATTAGTAAATGCAGTGTGTGTATTGTATTAGTGTATGCACTGTGTGTGTTAGTGTATGCAGTGTGTGTTGTATTAGTGTATGCAGTGTGTGTTTGTGTATGCAGTGTGTGTTGTATTAGTGTATGCAGTGTGTGTTGTGTTAGTGTATGCAGTGTGTGTGTTGTGTCAGTGTATGCAGAGTGTGTGTTGTTTCAGTGTATGCAGTGTGTGTGTTGTTTTAGTGTATGCGGTGTGTGTGTGTTGTGTCAGTGTATGCAGAGTGTGTGTTGTGTTAGTGTATGCAGTGTGTGTGTTGTGTTAGTGTATGCAGAGTGTGTGTTGTGTTAGTGTATGCAGTGTGTGTTGTGTCAGTGTATGCAGAGTGTGTTGTGTCAGTGTATGTAGAGTGTGTGTTGTGTTAGTGTATGCAGTGTGTGTTGTGTTGGTATATGCAGTGTGTTGTGTTAGTGTATCTAGTGTGTGTGTGTTGTGTCAGTGTATGTAGTGTGTGTGTGTGTTGTGTCAGTGTATGTAGTGTGTGTGTGTTGTGTCAGTGTATGCAGTGTGTGTGTTGTGTCAGTGTATGCAGTGTGTGTGTGTGTTGTGTCAGTGTATGTAGTGTGTGTGTGTGTGTGTTGTGTCAGTGTATGTAGTGTGTGTGTTGTGTCAGTGTATGTAGTGTGTGTGTGTTGTGTCAGTGTATGTAGTGTGTGTGTGTTGTGTCAGTGTATGTAGTGTGTGTGTTGTGTCAGTGTATGCAGTGTGTGTGTGTGTTGTGTCAGTGTATGTAGTGTGTGTGTGTGTGTTGTGTCAGTGTATGTAGTGTGTGTGTGTGTGTGTGTGTTGTGTCAGTGTATGTAGTGTGTGTGTGTGTGTTGTGTCAGTGTATGTAGACAGTGTGTGTGTGTGTTGTGTCAGTGTATGTAGTGTGTGTGTGTGTGTTGTGTCAGTGTATGTAGTGTGTGTGTTTGTGTGTGTGTTGTGTCAGTGTATGTAGTGTGTGTGTTGTGTCAGTGTATGTAGTGTGTGTGTGTGTGTGTTGTGTCAGTGTATGTAGTATGTGTGTTGTCAGTGTATGTAGTGTGTGTGTGTGTGTGTTGTGTCAGTGTATGTAGTGTGTGTGTGTTGTGTCAGTGTATGTAGTGTGTGTGTGTGTTGTGTCAGTGTATGTAGTGTGTGTGTGTGTAAATATCCAATGAGGAGGGGGAGGGTGGGCATTTTAACATTATAAAAAAAAAAAAAAAATGAATTAATTAAATTGTTTCTCCCCCCTCCCTGCTTACCTGTGTCTAGGGAGGGGGGAGATTCCATCCCTGGTGGTCCGGTGGCATGGTGGGGCCCCGGCTCCCTGTTACCACAGAGGGGGCCCAGGCAGCACACAGCTTCTCCTCTTCTCTCCTCCAATAACTCTTGCGAGACCCGTGAAGCGTTGCCATGGCAACCGGGTCTCGCGAGAGTTATTAGCAGAGAGGAGAAGAGAAGAGGCTGTGTGCTACCTGGGCCCCCTCTGCGGTAACAGGGAGCCGGGCGCCCGCGGCTGCACACATAGATGGCGATATTCGCGATCTATGTGTGCAGGGAGGGAAAGTGGGGCCCAGGACTGCCAGAGCAGTCCGGGCCCCCCAGGGCCGCCGGGCCCGTGACAACTGTCACGGTTGTCACCCCCTGATGGCGGCCCTGTCTTTAGAGGCCCTGTAATTGTAATGAGTCCACTTGAAATCCTTTAACTCTGATTAATTGGAGGTGAAGTCTGGTGCAGAGCCACTGACCAGTGCGTGCTGCAGCTGAAACTTCACTATCGCCTGCTGCTGCTCGCCCAGTCTCATGAGGCGGTGAGCGGGAAGGCCGAAGTCACGCTGCAGCGCAGACAGGCGAGCAGCAGCAGGGTGAGAACGCCAAAAGTGCGCACAGCAGCTACAGTGAATGTCACATCCTGTTCCATGTTGCAGATCAGTCTGGTGATTGCTTCTGGTATCCAGTACTCTTTTTACTGAAGCTGCATCACGGTCCTGGTATGTGGCCGCACAAATGCTGGTGCTCAACACCAGGGGGCGTGCGGTTACCCTGCACCAGACTCTGCTAATCCATTCCACACTGTGACTCCTAACTTCAACATCAGGCATAATGGGTCCCGGTCGTCTGACCGCCGCCCAGACAGTGTCTGGGTCCTGGTCACCGGACTGCCCACCTTACTGTGATACTACAAATGGATCGTTAAATCTGGTACGAACCCGAACTTTGCAGTTTGGGTTCGTTCAACTCTATTATGGATCCTTTGATCGCTACATGTATTACTTGGATAACTGGTAATTCTCGAGCTAATACATGCCGAAGAGCGCTAGGGGACGCCCGCTCCGCTTTTGCAGCCTGCTCCCTCTTATGCTGTGCTGGTGCCTCTGTGCGACCAGCGCCTCTTCCTCCATACTGCACACGTCACTCGCATGACCTTGATTCCATGTGGGGTCTAGAACCTTATCATCCTCCACATCATCTTCCACCCACTCAACAACCCTGCCCTCCTTGCCGGTATGCACACTGCAGAAAGCCACAGCAGTTGGCACCTGTGTTTTTCCAGCATGTAAAGTCTGCAAAGGACATATGGATATTGTTTTAGAATTGTATCCAGGCAACAGTTTTCCCTATAAACTGACCTCTCAGTTTGACTTGTGAGGGTATTGCCCCAGAATTGCAATATTGTTTAAGTACCTCTTAGCTATTGAAAACTGGTTTAAATATAGCAGCTTGTTATCTGGTAGTTTCTAGTGTAGAAAATATCAATCTGTTTTCTATCACTTAGATCTGTGTAACAAGTGTTGTAGGTGTGAAACAATATTCCAAGTGACCGATGTAGTAAATTAAAATCAAAGTTACGCTTCGATTTGACTCTCAGATATGAAGTGAACACCCCAAATATACTATTTAGCACCAAAGAAAAAAAATGTATTTTTAAAACTCCAATGTAAGCAGCAGATTAGCAGCAAAACAATTACCGTATATACACGAGTATAAGCCGACCCGAATATAAGCCGAGGCCCCTAATTTTACCCCAAAAAACTGGGAAAACGTATTGACTCGAGTATAAGACTAGGGTGGGAAATGCAGCAGCTACTGGTAAATTTCGAAATAAAATTAGATCCTAAAAAAATTATATTAATTGAATATTTATTTACAGTGTGTGTATATAATGAATGCAGTGTGTGTGTATGAATGCAGTGTGTGTATGAGTGCAGCGTGTGTGTATGAGTGCAGTGTGTGTATGAGTGCAGTGTGTATGAGTGCAGTGTGTGTATATGAGTGCAGTGTGTGTATGAGTGCAGTGTGTGTTTATGAATGCAGTGTGTGTGTATGAGTGCAGTGTGTGTGTATATGAGTGCAGTGTGTGTGTATATGAGTGCAGTGTGTGTATATGAGTGCAGTGTGTGTGTATGAATGCAGTGTGTGTGTGTATGAGTGCAGTGTGTGTATGAATGCAGTGTGTGTATGAATGCAGTGTGTGTATGAATGCAGTGTGTGTATGATTACAATGTGTGTGTATATGAGTGCAGTGTGTGTATATGAGTGCAGTGTGTGTGTATGAGTGCAGTGTGTGTGTAGGTAATTTTATTATTATTTTAAAATTATTTTAATAATTATTTTTTATTGTTGTTTTTTATTTAATTTAATTATTATTATTATTATTATTATTATTTTATTAATATTTTATTATTATTTATATTACTATTTTTTTCGTCCCCCCTCCCTGCTTGATACATGGCAGGGAGGGGGCTCTCCTTCCCTGGTGGACCAGTGGCATTGGCAGTTCAGTGGGGGAAGGAGGGGGGCTGGCTGAGAGATTACTTACCTCTCCTGCAGCTCCTGTCAGCTCCCTTCTCCTCTGCGCCGGTCCGTGCAGCTCTTCTGTCAGCTCACACTGTAAGTCTCGCGAGAGCCGCACTATGACCCCGCGGCTCTCGCGAGACTTACACTGGGAGCTGACAGAGGTGCTGAAAGGACCGGCGCGGAGGAGAAGGGAGCTGACAGGAGCTGCAGGAGAGGTAAGCGCTCGCTGCCAGCCCCCAGTCTGTATTGTGGCAATGTAAATTGCCATAATACAGACACTGACTCGAGTATAAGCCGAATTGGGGTTTTTCAGCACAAAAAATGTGCTGAAAAACTCGGCTTATACTCGAGTATCTACGGTAGAATGTTTACAACTGCGCAGTAAGCGCACTATTAGACGCTTCTATTTGACTCTCAGATATGAAGAGCACGCCAAAAAATTACTATTTAGCAGTTTAGCACCCATACAATTAGAATTTTTTCAACTGCACTGTAAGCGCACTATTAGACGCTTCTATTTGACTCTCAGATATGAAAAGCAGGCCCCAAAATGTACTATTTAGCAGATTAGCAGCAAAACAATTCGAATGTTTACCACTGACTGTGATGGCTTCTAAGGGCACACGAAAGCCCTGCAGCCTTTCAAAATGCACCATTAAATCGCTGAACACCGAACTCCAACCCGAACATACAGTGATATGTCCATGTTCGGGTTCCAAAAAACTTAATGTTCGGTACGAACCCGAACTTTTCAGTCCGGGTTTGCTCAACTCTACTCCTAAATAATAAACAAGATAAACATACACGTATAGTGTTTACTTTATTAAATACTTCCAGGACACAGAAAATAGAGCATAAAACATAAAATGACACTGAAGTTTAATGTAGTATTTGATAATCAGTGTAAGAATAAAATCACCAAAAGATATGGGTAGAAAAAAAAAGACAACAGGCCTGTTATACCTTTCTGTGGAGGGCCCCTACCATGGATCCTAAATACGATGATAAACAAAGTGATGCTGCAGAGAATGGTCCAGAAATGTGGGAAAATTAGTAATTGGCAAAGGACGAAGAATTTAGTAACTCTTTGTGAAGAATAACCCCAAGAGGCAAAATATTCCCTCTTAAAAAATACTTTCACTGATAGAGCATTCAAGGATAAGGATAGGAAAACAACAAAATATTATGTGGAGTTGTGCAAAGCAATGCAATGCATAACTATATAAAGAAGAAGGAGAATCCACAAGAGATCTCAGATTGAGAAACCTAATCGTATTCCCATACTATGGTTACACAGTCATTTGTGTCCTGTGAGCATGGTTAGGGGCAATTCTGAGTGTAGGCTGACCGATAATCTCAGGGCGCGCCTCAAAACTAGGGCTCCAAGAGTTTCTATAGAGAGATTTTTTTTTAGGGGTGGAATTACCCAGCACCTCCAAACCTTTTTCCACTGTTTATAAACACAAAAACAGTCTGCAGAAAGAGGGACCCCCATAAGTGAACACAAAGAAGGGGATATCTATCCAAACAAGATAAGGTGCCTTCCATGAAAGGTATCTTTACTATTTCGTCTTACACCCTGAAACTAGCTGAAGTTCCCCTTCTAAATAAGGGGTTGAATTTTGCTCTCTTGAGGAATCCTGTGATAGTTGATCTATTCAAATATCCTACTTATTTTATCAGGAAACTAACAATAACCAGGATTTTTAACATAAAAGGGGCAAATAGCCTGGAGAATTGCCCCAGTTTTTTGAACAATCCTTAAGATAAGATCGTGTTAAAGGGATTGATATCCCTTTTTAAATGATCAAGAGGAAGGGACACAGAATGTGGATGCACTGAGGGTGGTGAATGATAAAATCTTCTCACGTCTTAACACGCCTATTACCCTCTAGCTGATAAACACTGGCGGAACTACCGCGGTCGGAGATGGGACCAGGCCCGCCACTCCAGGGGGCCTGACCGCCTTGCGGACCCCTGCGACCAGGTGCCCGCCACCATGTGTTGGGGGCCCGGTCAGCGCTGCGGCGCTTTAACAGCGCGACCGGGCACCCTGAGATGATGTCAGCCGCTGGGAGCCCCCGTCACTCCTCCTAGCAATCACACAAAGCCCGCGTGGGAGGAGGGAGTCAGAGTGAGAACTCTGACTCCCATCAGGCTGAGCCACCACTGGACCCCAGGGAAGTTAAAACATTTTGTGTATGTGTGTCTGTGTGAATATAGTCTGTATGTATATGTGTGTGTATATGTCTGTCTATGTGTTTGTATGTGTGTGTGTGTGTGCAGTGGCGTACACACAATCCATGGGGCCCCGGTGCATAACTGATCCATGGGGCCTCCCCACCGCCACCCCATACAGACACAGACAGATACAAACACACATACACACAGATACATGCAGACACATACACAGACAGACACACATACATACAGACACACACATACACTAACACACACATACACAATATTTTAGTCACCCTCCTATTACCTACCTTTTAGGTGCAGGAGGGTGACTTCCCTGGAATCCAGTGGCTCAGGTTGATGGGAGTCAGAGTTCCCACTCTGACTTTCTCTCCTTCCTCCCGCGCGGCTCCCGGTGGTTGCTGGGAGGAGTGACTGGGGCTGTCACTACCTCCCAGCGTCTGACATCATCAGAGGGGGCCCTCATCGCTGGGTGTAGTGGTTATATCAGTATATACCTGGATAAAACTAGTTTGTATCGGTTCTGTACTTAGTCCTTCCACAATATAAACTTTACCACTATCAGCTGGAATTGCCCTAATTTAAATTTTAAACTAGAACTGTAATTTCTCTAGGAATCACACCACCGATCACTGAAAACAATGAAAATCACTTATAACTTATGTTAAAGGGACACTGTAGGCACCCAGGCTACTTCAGCTAATTGAATTAGTCTGGGTGCTGTGCCATTTTTGCACTTAGTGCTGCAATGTAAAACATTGCAGTTTCGAAGAACTGCAATGTTTGCATTGCAACTCTAACTCTGCGCTCCACTGGAGGGCTTCCAGAAACCAAACTGACTTTTGGTCCGTTATCTGTCGCTCGACGTTCTCACGGACCTTCAGCGTCAGATTTTCCCCGTAGGAAAACATTGAATAATGCTTTCCTCTGAGGAGGTCTTATGGTCGCGGCCATTGCCAATGAGGAGGCCAATGCGCGCGCATTAACCTCCCCATATGAAAGCATTGTTCAATGCTTTCATATGGGGAAAATCTGATGCTGGAGGTCTGTGAGGACATTTAGCATCAGATAACGAACCAAATGTCTGTTACAGATCTCTGGAACTGCAATGTTTTACATTGCAACACTAAGTGCAATAGGGGCACAGCACCCAGACCACCTCAATTAGCTGAAATGGTCTGGGTGCCTGAAGTGCCACTTTAAGTCCAATAGGGGAAAGGGAGTGTGATAATTTCTTAAATTGGACCCTTGGCTTAGATTTAGTATTCAGAGAGCCCCAGGGTCATCTTTAGAAAAATAAATCTTAAAAATATTTGGCACCCTCTAAACTTAAGTCTATTAATAGTTCCATTAGTAGGGAGGATGGTTGTGTTGGGACACTATTCTTTCATGAGAGTGATCCCTCCGTTGGAATTAGTGTAGGACCCACTGATATTTGGGTACTTGGAAGTAGTGGTGGGCTTGACGCAATATGTCCATATGGTGGAACTGAAGCTCCATATTTGTTGCTGAGATTGGTGATTTTAAAGGATCACTATAAGGTATCGTTTATTATATAGGAGTGTTCACACTACATATTTTCTTGGTTTGATATCTTTAGATTAAGTTGCTCTTGTTAGTGTGAAGCATCCCAATATTACTTATATATTTGTTCATCTTGATTACCTTCTTTTATTGAATCTTTGCTTGTACTACAAATTTTATAGACTTACTCGTGTACTCATTGCAGAAAACAATACCAATAAAAGTATAAAATTAACTTCATGAAAATGAATGCCTTTATTCTTTCAAATCTACATACAGCTCAGTACACCAAGGGGAGAACTATGTAGGAGATGTTAATTTATTTGAGTCTGTTAGACATGTGCATTCGTTTACCGAAACGTAAAGGAAAGTCTTACATACAAAAAAGAAACTAAACGAAAGGGCAAATGCTGAATGCATTGCCTTTTGGTTTAAGTTCTTTCATTTATTGGACACACTGCACATGTGCAAAAAAAAAAAAAAAAAATGCAAGGAGGGAGCCAGCGGTGCTACCAGCTCCCTCCTGGTAATAAACATCCCCCCCTCCCCACATTAACCTATGGGGGTCACTATGACCTTCATATTAATAAAAGAGAGGTTAGATCCTCCAGCATGCTCCTACTCGCTGCATGCCGTGAGTAAGGGCATGTCACCTAAACTGTCATTCAAAACTACTAGTGACTGGGCAGTGGATGAGCATGTTTGTTTTATTTGTGATTTGGAATTCTGCTCATGGCGCCAAAAAAGGAGATGATTGTTGGGAAAAAAATATGATTGATGGCTAATGGACAGACTCTAAATACTGATTTTATTCACCGATCAATTGAGAAGTGTCTAATATGGCATGAAATTTCTCCTATCAGTGTACCACAAAATATATACATGATATACACATTAGACACAGGGCCGACGCTACCTGTAAGGCGACCTAGGCAGCCGCCTAGGGCGCACTTTAGCAGGGGGCGCCGGATACCTGTGCCCGGAGTCACCGGTGCGGCTCCTCATGCTGCGCCGCCTGAGTGCTTTTGCAAGCATCAGGCGGTGGAGCACTGCTGTATGGAGGGTGGCCGGGTTTGAGTGACTGGCAGGAGGGAAGCGCAGAGCCCTCCCTCCTGCCGGTCTCTCAATGTAGAGTGGCCGGGCGGCGCAGAACGTGGGACAGGAACCTCTGTTTCCTGTACCCGGCTGTCGGCGGAATGACAGGAAGTGCTGAGGCGGAATGACAGGAACACTTACAACAATCAAGTAACACACATTCATATAAAATGTAAGTTACTTGGCCAGTCAGTGTAATGACAGGAATGAATAAGTAGATAACTCCCTAATTCCCATGGTATTAGGGAGCTATCTACTAAAAGGCTGAAAGACCTTACTTGGTCTTTCAGCCAAATTTACTAATACTAAGTAGAGATTACTTAGTATTAGTAAATTATGCCCCTACTCGCTATACCGCGAGTAGGGGCATGTCTCTTAAACAGTGAGCAGCCTGTGGCTGCTCACTGTTAAAAAAAAAAAAAAAATTAAAAAAGGGGCCCCCTCCCTGAGCGGGTGGGGGCCCTAAAGTAAAAAAAGGGGTGAGGACCTATTGTCCTCCCCACCGGCCCCCACCCCTGAGTGGCGGGTGGGGGCCCTAAAGTAAAAAAAGGGGGGATGACCTATTGTCCTCCCCACCGGTCCCCACCCCTGAGCGGTGGGTGGGGGTCCTAAACAAGAATAAGGGGGGTAGACCTAATGTCCTCCCCCGTGGCCCCCACCCCTGAGCGGTGGGTGGGGGCCCTAAACAAGAATAAGGGGGGGGACCTAATGTCTCCCCCCTGGCCCCCACCCCTGAGCGGTGAGTGGGGGCCCTAAACACAAATTGGGGGGGACCTAATGTCCTCCCCCCTGGCCCCCACCCCTGAGCGGTGGGTGGGGGCCCTATACAAAAATAAGGGGGGACCTAATTTCCTCCTCCCTGGCCCCCACCCCTGAGCGGTGGGTGGGGGCCCTAAATACAAATTGCGGGGGGGGACCTAATGTCCTCCCCCCCTGGCCCCCACCCCTGAGCGGCGGGTGGGGGCCCTAAATACATATTTGACCCCCCTCCCCCCACGTGACTAGGGGTCCAAAAAACCCTAGTCACCCCCTCACCCCAAAAAATAAACTCCTACCTACCCCCTCACCCTAAAAATAATGAGGGGAGACCTTTAACTAAATACCTGTAAAAATAAATAAAAATAAACTTACCATTCAATGTTTTCTTTCTTCTAAAATCTTCTTTTTTTCAGCCCCAAAAAAGGCTAAATAAAAATCCATAATAACCGACGCAATTAAAAAAAAAACAGAAAAAAAAAAAACGAGCGCAAAAAAAAAAAAATCCATCTTCACCCGGCGAGGGCTCCGCGCAGATTGAGCTCTGCAGGGCGGGGGAAGGCTTTTAGGCTCAGAGCATTTAAGTCTCTACATTTACCTGTCACAGCACTTTGATTGGTTGGTTTGAAATCCACCAATCAGAGTGCTCTGTGTCATTTTACACAGCGTGGGAAAGTTCTTTGGAATTTTCCCACGCTGTGTAATTTGACTCATAACTCTCTGATTGGTGGATTAAGTAACCAATCAGAGAGTTATGAGTCAAATTACACCGCGTGGGAAAATTCCAAAGAACTTTCCCACGCTATGTAAAATGACACAGAGCACTCTGATTGGTGGATTTCAAACCAACCAATCAGAGTGCTGTGACAGGTAAATGTAGAGACTTACCTGTCAGTCTCTTCATTTACCTGTCAGAGCACTCTGATTGGATGGCTTAAACCCACCAATTAGAGTGCCCTGAGCCTAATTGCAGGGCAGGGCAAGGCTTTATAAGCCTTCCCCCGCCCTGCAGAGCTCATTCTGCGTGGAGCCCTCGCCGGGTGAAGATGGATTATTGTTTTTTGCGCTCTTTTTTTTTTTTAATTGTGTCGGTTATTATGGATATTTATTTGGCCTTTTTGGGGCTGAAAAAAGAAGATTTTAGAAGAAAGAAAACATCGAATGGTAAGTTTATTTTTATTTTTACAGGTACTTAGTTAAATGGTCCCCCCTCATTATTTTTAGAGTGAGGGGGGTAGGTAGGAGTTTATTTTTTTGGGGAGGGGGTGACTAGGGGTTTGGGGACCCCTAGTCACCTGGGGGGAGGGAGGGTTAAATTTTAATTTAGGGCCCCCACCCACCGCTCAGGGGTGGGGGCCAGGGGGGAGAACATTAGGTCCCCCCCTTATTATTGTTTAGGGCCCCCACCCACCGCTCAGGGGTGGGGTCCAGGGGGGAGGACAATAGGTCCCCCCATTTGTATTTAGGGCCCCCACCCGCCGCTCAGGGGTGGGGGCAAAGGGGGAGGACATTAGGTCGTCCCCCCATTTGTATTTAGGGCCCCCACCTGCCGCTCAGGGATGGGGGCCAGGGGGAGGACAATAGGTCCCCCCCCTTATTTTTGTTTAGGACCCCCACCCACCGCTCAGGGGTGGGGGCCAGGGGGGAGGAAAATAGGTCCTCCCCAGTTTGTATTTAGTGCCCCTACCCACCGTTCAGGGGTGGGGGCCAGGGGGAGGACAATAGGTCCTCCCCCCTTTTTTTACTTTAGGGCCCCCACCCGCTCAGGGAGGGGGGACCCTTTTTTTTTTTTTAACAGTGAGCAGCCACAGGCTGCTCACTGTTTAATAGACATGCCCCTACTCGCGGTATTGCGAGAAGGGGCACAATTTACTAATACTAAGTAATTTTTATGTAGTATTAGTAAATTTGGCTGAAAGACCAATTTAGGTCTTTCAGCCTTTTGATAGATAACTCCCTAATACCGTGGGAATTAGGGAGTTATCTACCAAGCGACTGCAACAAAAGTCCCGAAATGCCGGAATTACGAAGTTGCCGAAGTGCCGAAGTTCCGAAGTTGCCAAAGTGGTGAAGTTCCTAAGTTGCCTAAGTTCCGAAGTGTCGAAGTGCCGAATTGCCAAAGTCCCGAATTGATGAAGTCTGAATTTCGGAATGCCGATCCGAGCCGAATATTTTCCCCATGCACATGCCTAATGTGCACCAGTGAAATTTTCGTTTCGTACAAATGATTTTGTACTAAATAACAATGTCATTAGTCGATCCCGAATTTCGTCCACAAACCATTAGTTTTTGACTGAAATTCGTTAAAAATCATTCGTTTTTGACGAAAATAGCAATGCACATGCGAAAAAAAAGCAAGAAGGGAGCCGGCAGCACTACCAGCTCCCTCCTTGTAACATTAACCATTCAACCCCCCTTCTGCATTTACCTATGGGGGTCACTATGACCCCCATATTAATAAAAGGAAGGTTAAATCATCCCGCATGCCCCTACTCACATACCCCATCCCGCATACCCCCATCCCGCATGCCCCTAGCCAGTAGCTGCTCACTTTCATTTAAAACTACTAGTGCAAAACTACTTGTGCAATAAGGGGGGACCTGGCACTGCTTATATCCCCCCAAAATGCCCCAACTCACGGCATGCCACAAGTAGGGGCATGTCGCCTAAACAAATTTAAAATTACTAGCTGCCCAGTCACTAGTCCAATAAGGGGGGATCTGGCATAGTTTATATCCCCCCACATGCCCCCACATGTTACAAGGAGGGAGCTAGTAGCGCTGCCGGCTCCCTTCTTGCTTTTTTTTTTGCGCATATGCATTACTGTTTTCATTTAAAAAAAAAATTTTTTTTTAAGAATTTTGGTCGAAAATGAATGGTTTGTGGACGAAATTCTGGATCGACTAATGAAATTGTTATTTAGTACGAAATCATTCGTACGAAATGAAAATTTCACTGGTGCACATGTCTAGAGTCTCTGCATCACTTTCTCAGAGAAATGTGTTAGTGTCTAATATAGATATCATGTATATATTTTGCGGTACACTGATAGGAGAAATTTCATACCATATTAGTCACTTCTCAATTGATCGGTGAATAAAATCAGTATTTAGAGTCTGTCCCTTAGCCATCAACAGTGTCGTACTAAGAGGGGTGTGGGGGGGCGGTCCGCCAACCGGGTGCCAACAGGCAGGGGGTTGCCACCAGGGCTGGCCAGGCTTGGGAGTCCATGAGCTGTGTGGCTGCACCGGGTCCCTTAACAGCAGGGGCGCCGGGCAGCCGACACAGCTCACACGCAGGGGCTGGGACTGGGAGCAGAAGACCTGGCTGCACGGAGAGTTGGGGGTGGAGCTAGAACTGCCATGGGGCGGAGCCAAGCCAGATGCGGGGGCGGAGCTACATGCAGCCTCTTACTGCTGCACACAGAGGGGAAGCAGGAAGGAGTCCCTGCTTCCCCAACTACAGCACAGGAGGGCAGGGCCGGACTGGCCCACCGGGATACCGGGAAATTTCCCGGTGGGCCGTCGGCACCTGGGGCCGGGGAGACATGTGGATGTCCTGCGGCCGCATGGAGAGCTTGGATGGCAGCTGCAGGGGAAGCTCTCCTTGCGGCCGCAGGGGAAGCTCTTCTTGCGGCCGCAGGGGAAGCTCTTCTGGCGGCCGCTGGGGGAGCAGGCTGTTCTGTCTCTGCTCCCCCTCCCTCGCGCGCTAGAAAGAGACCGGCGCCGGAATATGACGTCATATTCCGGCCCCGGTCTCATTAAGCTGCGCGCGAGGGAGGGGGAGCAGAGACAGAACAGCCTGCTCCCCCAGCGGCCGCCAGAAGAGCTTCCCCTGCGGCCGCAAGAAGAGCTTCAGGAAGGCTGGCTGGGCTGGAAGGTGAGCACAAGAGGGGAGGGGGTGGGGTGGGGGGGAGTAACAAAGGGCACAGGAGGGGAGGGGGCTAAGAGGTCACAGGAAGGGGAGGGGGGTAACAAAGGGCACAGGAGGGGAGGGGGCTAAGAGGTCACAGGAAGGGGAGGGGGGTAACAAATGGCACAGGAGGGGAGGGGGCTAAGAGGTCACAGGAAGGGGAGGGGGGGTAACAAAGGGCACAGGAGGGGAGGGGGCTAAGAGGTCACAGGAAGGGGAGGGGGGTAACAAAGGGCACAGGAGGGGAGGGGGCTAAGAGGTCACAGGAGGGGAGGGGGCTAAGAGGTCACAGGAAGGGGAGAGGGGCCAAAAGATGAGCACAAAAGAGGCTGAAGAGGGTACAAGTCGGAAGGGGGACTAAAGAGGGCACGGGATGGGGCTAAAGAGGGCACAGGAAGGGAGGTGGCTAAAGAGGGCACGGGAGGGGGCTAAAGAGGGCACAGGAAGGGAGGGTGCTACATAAGGGCACAGGAGGGGAAGGGGCTAAAAAGCACACAGGAGGACAGGGGGCAAAAGAGGGCACAGAAGGGGAGGGGCACCTATCAGTCTGCCCACCCACCCACACAGGTAGCAACAAGTGTTTTGTGTGTGTCTGTCTGTGTCATGCTGTGTGTGTTTCTGTGTCATGCTGTGTGTGTGTGTGTGTGTCATGCTGTGTGTGTGTCTGTGTCATGCTCTGTGTGTGTGTGTGTGTCATGCTGTGTGTGTCTGTCTGTCTGTGTCATGGTGTGTGTGTGTGTGTCTGTGTCGTGTGTGTCTCTGTGTCACTGTGTGTCTGTATCATGGTGTGTGTGTGTCAGTCGTAGTGTCTGTGTGTGTTTGTAAAAATAGTGTTTTACTCACTTTTTTTTTCCAACGTCATGCTGGTCTCTGCCTCTATGACTGAGATCATCAAGCTTGATGATCTCAACCAATCCGCACTGACACAGGAAGCGCCTCTAGTGACCGTCTGAGTGTCTGTCACTAGAGGTGTCACTAGGAAGCAATGTAAACACTGCCTTTTCTCTGAAAAGTCAGTGTTTACATTCAAAAGCCTGCAGGGACAGGCTATAGACACCAGAACCACTACATTAAACTGTGTGTGTGTGTGCGCCTGCTAGTGAGTTTGCTTGCTTGCATGTGTGTGTGTGTCTGCTAGTGAGTGAGCTTGTGTTTTTATGTCAATGAGCTTATGTATATTAGTGAAATTGTTTGTCTATGAGGCTGTGTATCAATGAGCTTGTGTGTGTCAGTGAGATTGTCTGTGTCTGCATGTGAGTATGCTTACTGTATAATTAAATGTTTTACTCTGAAAGGACCAATATATTATATTAGAAAAAGCAATATATATATATATATATATATATATATATATATATATATATATATATATATATATATATATATATATATATATATATATATTGATAGATATATACACACACATATATATATATATGTATATATATATATATATATATATAATTACTCAATCATCTGGGGTGGCAAGACATAGCCTTACATATTACATACGACAATATATGGCGCAATGACTTATGGGGCTGGCATAGATTTTTTTTCCCAGGGCTGCTTTGTATCCCCAGTCCGGCCCTGCAGGAGGGACTGAATCCACTCCTCCTCCAGCCCAAGCTTACTGTAAGTGAGAGAGAGTGTGCTGTGTGTAACTGTGATTGTGACTGTGTGTATGAGTGTGTGACTATCTGTGACTGTGTGAGTGACTGTCTGCCTGTGATTGTCTGTGTGACAATGTGTGTATGTATGTGTGACTGTCTGCCTGTGATTGTCTGAGTGTGTGTGTGTGTGTGTGTGACTGTGTGTGTATGTATGTGTGACTGTCTGCCTGTGATTGTCTGAGTGACTCTGCGTACGTGTGTGTGTGTGTGTGTGTGACTGTCTGTGACTGTGTGTGTGTATGTGTGACTGTGTGACTGCCTGCCTATGATTGTGTTTGTGTATATCTGTGATTATGTGTGTGATTGTGTGTATCTCTGTGTATGTGTTTAGTAGATAGCTCCCTTATTTGGTGACTGTCTGTGACTGTGTGTGCGACTGTCTGCCTGTGTGTGTGTGTGTGAGAGACCGTCTGCCTGTGATGGTGTGTGTGTGTGTGACTGTCTGCCTGTTTGTGTGTGTGTAAGAGACCGTTTGCCTGTGATGGTGTGTGTGTGTGTGTGTGACTGTCTGCCTGTAATTGTGTGTGTGTGTGACTGTCTGTGACTGTGTGTGTATGTGTGATTGTCTGCCTGTGTGTGTGTGTGTGAGACCGTCTGCCTGTGATAGTGTGTGTGTATGTGTGTGTGTGACTGTTGCCTGTGATGGTGTGTGTGTGTGTGTGACTGTCTGCCTGTGATTGTGTGTGACTGTCTGCCTGGGATTGTGTGTGACTGTCTGCCTGTGATTGCATGTGTATGTGACTGTCTGCCTGTAACTGCGTGTTTGACTGTCTGCCTGTAACTGTGTGTGAGTGACTGTGTGTGGGACTGTGTGCATCTGACTGTGTCTGACGGTCTTTGCCCTGCAGTGAGACGGCAGCTGGGATATGGTGTCATCGTGGCCTCGGCGTCATTACAGGGCGTGCTAATCTGGGTGGCTAATGTGAATTATATGCAAATGTGTTGTCAGATGCCAGCATGCAGATCACAGTGTTTCTGCGTGTGCTTATATGTATCTGCATGTGTGTATGTCCGTGTATGTGTATATGTGCAGACATCTCAAAATCTCGCCAACACTACACACAAATACACTCATGCATTTCAACGTCAACACTACATACAAACCCCACCATTATATATAACCACTTCACTGCATTCAAACACCACACAACACACAAATGCATGCTTGCACACACACCCCTACATTCACTCACACATACTCCATACAAAAACATGCATACATTCACACACAAACACTGCTCAGTGCTAAATACATTAAAAAAAGTTTTGGTTGTTTTTTACATTAAAAGTTGAGGGCGGGGTGCCAAAAATAGGACCCGCCCCGGGTGCCCCTGGCCATCAATCATATTTTTTCCCAACAATAATTTCCTTTTTTGGCGTCATGAGCAGAATTCCAAATCACAAATAAAACAAACATGCTCATCCACTGCAAAGGCAGTCTATATGGCAGTTCCTAATTTAGACGATCACCTAATTGGTAAAATTAGAATGGATTGCAGTTCGTAACTTAATAAAGTCTAGTAAGTTGTATACTAGACAGAAAATGGTTATTACGCTATAGTGAAAGTAAAAGTTTAGTCATATAGTTAATATAGTTAGAGTGACCGCCAGAGGGCTTGATTTGATAAGTAGTGCCACCAAAAAAGGTGTTGCCACAAATGGATTTTTGAAACCAATTCTATTGTCATCATATTTAACCTTATGGAGCTCTGTGTGGAGCTCTGTGTGTTACTCCTGTCACATGTGCTTTATGGCAAATAACTCCAAAACTATATAAGTGGCCCTTGACTCTTATTACTCCAAGTGAGGGTTTGGCTGTGGTTCTTAAAGTAGTGGCTTTCTTACCGCACCACGATACATTAAAGTTCCTGTTTAGATCAGCGCCAAAACAATTAGAATCTGGTACAGGGGAACGATTCTTACGCCACATACGATTCTGATTTAAAATAAAGTTGGTTAAAAGCAAAAAATGACATATACTATACATTGTAATGTAATAAATGAATTCTCAGAACACATATTGGACTGTACTAAATAAACTAAACTAAAAAAAGTAGATACAAATCTGAATGTTAACACAAACCGAGAAGGTCTTATTCTCTTTCCCTGTCATGAAGTGTTTCAGCCAAAAATCTTTTTTTTCTAGGTGTCATGAAGGGCCCAATTTGGATGCTATAGGGAAGACTTCTTTGAAAACAGCCAGCTTATTTAAACGAGGAATGCAAGACCTTGCTTTTTTCAATCCACTTTTTTGGTAAATATACCTCTAAATATGCTCCATGACCACAAGTTGCAGTTACATTATTGTCTAGCCACACACATTAGTGTTTATGTGGTTAGGAGGATAATAACATTAGATTATGGTCCTATTTTATATGTATTTTTTAATCTGTTACATGTAACACTGCAATGTTTGAGACGTGTTTGCAAATTAACCTTTTAAAACCTCCCACTGCTTGTGTGTGAAAACAACTCACTACATCTAGCCTACTGCTATATTTTGAAGCTATTCATTTTAATAACTATATTTGCCAGAAGCTCACGGAAGCAAGGTGAATGGCTAGAGTTAGGACCCACCTGGGAGGGGGGCTGGGGCTAGGGGAGGGGGGGGGCTCTGCCTTGACGTTGGCAGGTGGGCTTATCCTCTTATGGCCATTGGAGGTAACTAAAAAAAACTCCATTTGTTTAAAAATACATAGGGATTAAGGAGAGAGCACAGGTAATTTGTTTTTCTTTGGTTTTTACTATATATTGGGGCTGATGTGTACTGTAGTCATTGCTGCCGCCCAATGATGGGAGTGAGCGCAGGACTTATCTTTTTGCATAGTTTATTATATAATCTATTGTATCATTGTACAATGTGATACATATACTGTCATATATTCCACTGGTCATACCATCCTAACTCTTAAAACCTTGTGCACAGCAACAAAATTAGACTCAGACAAATCCTTTTTCGGAAAATAGAAAATGTTTCAGGACACCTGAATATTGACCATGTGAAAGTTTGGCTTGGCAAATTCCAATTTGCGAATTGAATCAGAAGATCAAAAAAGGCTTGAAAATGAACCAATATGCTGCAATATGTATATACATAAAATTATCAATATATTTTGCAATACACTGATGGGAAAGTTTTGTTCACAGATCGAGTGTGAAAAAGTAGCCGATAGAGGGAAAAACAGAAGTTTATAATTCTATATTTATATGACTAGTACATAGACCTACAGTTGCAAGAAAAAGTATGTGAACCATTTGGAATGATATGGATTTCTACACAAATTGGTCATAAAATGTGATCTGATCATCATCTAAGTCACAACAATAGACAATCACAGTCTGCTTAACCTCTTAAGGACACATGAACCCCTAGACTAATGACATCTCCAAGAGCTAATTGGAGTGAGATGTCAGCCAACTGGAATCCAATCAAATAGATGAATGGCAACATTTCATTCTTTGTGTGTTATTAGTTTAAGCAGACTGTGATTGTCTATGTTGTAACTTAGATGATGATCAGATCACATTTTATGACTAATTTGTGCAGAAATCCATATCATTCCAAAGGGTTCACATACTTTTTCTTGCAACTGTATATTTATATAAAGTATATAAATGTTATTTACTGATCTTTTTTTCCTAAACAGCTCACTTCTCACTAGATCTGTGAATAAATCAATGTTTAAACACTGTCCACTAGCCATTAATCACCTTTTTTGGTGCCATGGGTAGAATTCAGAATCACGAAAACATGCTAACATTGGGCAGCTCAGTTGGTCCGTGATTCAAGAACATTTTGGCTCAGAGTTTACTATTTATACTATTTATGTGAAAAACAACTACAAAAGGGTCGAACTACTTCAAAAGAGTTGTGACAAGTTTGTTGTTACTTTACCTTCATCCATGAATATACATATCCATCAACGTTCAGCACAGGAAGTATGTAGAAGGTGAGCTCATTCAGTAGTTTTTGGATGGCTTTGCCCTTTGAATATCCTTTAGTTAACTGATAAAAAAAGAAAATTGAAATGTTGTCATCACAATTGTGAACTTATAGCGCCATTGGATATTTACAGCATGACTGCAAACCAAACCTAACTAAAAAGTCAACATTAGGAAAAATAGCTAGGCCAAAGCTTTATTTACAGGGTTACTTCAACAAAAAAACAGTGTTTTCATAAAACACTGGTTTTGGTTAGAGTAATCCTTTCCGAGGTGGTCTGCGCCTCCAAAAGTTAAAATAAAAGAAAAAAACTAAACTCACTTCCATTCAATCAACTGTTCCCACTGGAAGGGGAAAGAGGTCAGGGAGGATTGGACTGAGTAGAGGACAGAGGCCTAATGGAGGGGGAGGCTTGCCACCACTTGCTGCCTGGCATCAGCATGCTCTGTGTTTGCAATTCATGTGCCAATTTTGCACAGACATGTCATTATCCAGCCTGGAACTTTGTTCTGGACTGGGTAATGATGGTGCAGGAGGTCGAATTACACCTCCAGCAGCTAAGAGATTATTCTCTGCACGTGCAGTGTTTCAAAGTGAAACTCTACACATACAGGCTACAGGCACCATGGCCACTTTACATCTATTAAGTGGTCATGGTGCATGGAATAACCATTTAAATATCACACATAAGTAATGTATATGACTAACAAATGCCAGGTGGAGGCCGCCGCCCTGACAGGCAGTTATTAGATTACCAGAGTTTGGTTCCCATCTTTGCAATGTGACTGGAAAATCCCTCTCCCAACCCTCTAACTTATCTATTACTACTACGGATCTCTTCAAACTCTAGCAGTGGTGACAATAATTTAACAAAAAGAAAACAAATAACACAAAAGAAAAGGGGAGGAGGAGAAAGAAATGAAAACAGGAAGAAGCAAGTAGGTAAAGGAGAGTAATAGTGAACAGAACAAAGAATTAGGAGAGGTAGGGTGGGACAACAGCTGAGGGCAATGTGTTACCCAGGAACCAAGAGGAGGAGTGGTGGAACGTAGTAACAGTTCTAGTGTTTGCAAACAGCAAAATTATACAATACACAGCCAACCCACAACTGCCTTGCATAAGGCAGTCATGGCCCACATCACCTTAATGGTATTAGGCTTTCTTTCATTGTGGCACCGCCTGATGATGGAGACCAGAGGGTACCACACAGTCAGGAATGGTTTCCCCACAAGCAGATCTATTGAATCGCACAAATCAGTATTTCAACTCTGAAAAGAGTCATTATCATGCTACAGCTTGGTCATGGAGCGCAGGTACGCTCATCCTTACTGCTCTCATAATATCCGCAAAAGGTTGTAGGAGGAATTAATTGCATCCAGCATCTAATCTAGTTCTGCACTTTCTTGTTATGATTTGAAGATATCATGCCTTTGTGTGCAAATTATAGTGGCTCAGAAAACAAAGCCTATGTATCCAGGGCATATTATATTATTATTGTCAAATGCACCTGTATGATTAAAGTGACTATCAGATTAAAAAATATTCCTACTGTTAATCCAACCAGTAACAGTGTTTTTAATTCTTTCTCCCTGCAGCTGCTTTGCAAATCACTAAAAACTCCTTTGTCTTCATCTATAAACTAGAGTTGGTCCAGGTGCATTCAACTTAAAAATGGAGACTGTCTACAGACACAAGTGTTAAAAAAAAAAAAAAAAGCCACATATGGTACAATTCGAAGTATGAGAATAAGTTACAGACTCTGCTCTACAAAAAGGTATATATGCATTTAGCACTAATAATTACTTAGGTGATGGCATCTATGTGACTTTTAATAAATGCCTCATGTTTCCGTAAAATCATGATGCACAAGAATTGTGTGTACTTGTCGACCACGCATTCCACTTATGAATCTCTCAGTGAACACACTACAATGCACCGTATTTTTCCATTGAAGGGAAGTGTGCTTTCCTGCCATATGTAAAATTGTAAAGGTACAGTTCTGAAAAGTACGAGTGTAAAAGTTGTTCCTGACCTCTTTAACAAACCACTGACAGAATGCAGGAGAGATCCATTCCCGAGCATGTATTCCGCAATCCATGAAAACCGCTTTTGATTTTCCACTTGGTTTTCCAATCTAATCATGCAGGAGAAAAATTGAATGTATTTTAAGTCACCCAGCATTATGCAACATCAAAAACCAAGTACAAATCTTTACTTCAAAATCTTTACAGGTTTACTTCTATTTCAGTATGGAGAGTTGCTGTGCTGTGCATATATTGTAATAGAAATATTAATATTAATAGAACTTTAAAAGTTACATCTCCAGTGCCAGACTGTCTAATATAATCTCTTGTTTAACCCCTTAAGGACCAAACTTCTGGAATAAAAGGGAATCATGACATGTCACACATGTCATGTGTCCTTAAGGGGTTAATTATCAGTCACTATGAATGACTTCAGGATCTTTTCCCATTATTTATTTTCTATTACTTGCATAACCCATCCATACAATTTCATAAATACAATTAGCTATCTCTAAAGGTTATTTGCAAAAGTGTGAGTTATCGGGAATTCAAAGTGATTTCATACTGAATTTCAACTTTTAAGCCAAAAAGGCTAAAGTGAAAACAACTTGGAGCATTTTTCCAGTTTAGCTTTTTTTTGGACTAAAATTTAAAATTTACTTAAAATTCCTGACAATTCACATTTTAGTGAATAAGCTTGTGTGATGGTTTTTCATTTTTTTAATGCCTAATTTTTTAGATCAGCTTATATTTCCAACATACAACCCCCATTTCTCACCTTTAGGACATACATAGGGCGTCCTTCACCGGTACAACCGATATCAAGCCGAGTCACTAGTTTAGGATATTTAGCAACTATTTTGCCAGTCCACTCAGCAATCTAAAATGACACACAAAAAGATATAAGAAGAAGATATAGTCAGAAGGATATGACAAGCAAGAACAAGTAATTTTTGGGCTGGGTTAACACAGAGGCGCCCTACTGTGTTAGGCCAACACTACTAGCTAACCTGTCAATCTTACGGCTGGCTCCTCCCCTGATTAAGTGAGTTGCAAACCAGCCCTCTGTTGTCATCAGAGATTTCTTTGCAGTCAGCAGCCAATCAGGCCCCTTAGAAATGCAAACGGTTGAGACTGTAGGGACGGGAGGGGTACAGCCAGTGTTGTCAGGATCGGGACAGGGATCCAACACGCAGAATACAAACAGGAGCTAGGTACGTATACCGGACCTTAGAATGGCCAGACTAATGTAAGGAGAAAGCAAAGAATGGTCAGAGACAAGCCGAGGTCGAGGGAACGAGAGAACAGGTAAGCGAGAGACGAGCCGAAGTCAAAGGACACGAGAGTTAAGCAGGAACGAAAATACAAGCCGAGTCAGAACCAAAAAGACAAACAGTAATAAGAGCACTGAGTGACCAGACAAGCTAGAACCACGACAGGGCAATGAACCATTACACACATCCCTATTTTATACCTTGGCTCTTTAATTGATGACTCCGCCCCTGCCGAGCCCTGATTCGTTGTTCGGAACTAGATTGACAGGTCGGGACGTGATTGCCGTCATGACATCGGCTCCTGAGCGCCGCGTCATAAAAGGAAGCAGGGCTATCGCGGCCGGTGTGTAAACGGCTATGAGAGCTGTGAGGATTGGGTGAATCAGCCCCCCTGAGAGGACGGCCGTTTGAAAGTCTAACCTCCTCCGAGGTAGAGACTTCAGGTACCCTGACATTACCCCCCTCTCAGAAACGCCCACCGGGCGGAAGGAACCGGGGCGAGATGGAAAACGAGCATGAAATGCCCTGAGGAGACAAGGGGCATGCACATCTTCCCGGACCACTCAAGACCTTTCCTCAGGACCATAACCTTTCCAGTCAACAAGATATTGCACCCTCCCCCGAGAAACCCGAGAATCGAGAATGGACTTGACTTCATACTCCTCCTGACCCTCAACCTGGACAGAACGAGGGGAGGACACAGCGGAGGAAAACCTGTTACAAACCAAAGGTTTCAATAAGGAAACATGAAAGGAGTTCGGGATGCGCAGGACAGGCGGAAGAGCCAGACGATACGCAACCGGGTTTATACGAGACAGAACCCTGTAAGGACCTATGTAACGAGGAGCAAATTTCATGGAAGGAACCTTCAAGCGGATGTTTCTGGTACTCAGCCATACCCTATCACCCGGGGAAAAAAACTGAGCCACCCGTCTGCGTTTGTCAGCATGTCGTTTGGACACCGTGGAATTATGAAGAAGAATTCGTCGAGTCTGATCCCACAACTTCCTCAGATTGGCAACATGAACATCAACCGACGGTATCCCTTGGGAAGGGGAAACCGACGGAAGAACGGAAGGATGAAAGCCATAATTCATGAAAAAGGGGCTAGAACGAGTAGAATCGCAAACGAGATTGTTGTGCGCAAACTCCGCCCAAGGAATCAGACCGACCCAATCGTCCTGGTGTTCAGAAACAAAACAACGCAAAAATTGTTCAACCTTTTGGTTGGTGCGTTCGGCAGCTCCGTTGGACTGGGGATGATAGGCAGAAGAAAAATTCAATTTGATGCCAAATTGAGAACAGACGGACCTCCAAAACCGGGAAACAAATTGGGGCCCTCTATCAGAAACAATTTCAGAAGGAATACCATGTAAACGAAAAATCTCCCTCGCGAAAATCTCAGCCAATTCGGGAGAAGAGGGCAATTTAGGCAGGGGTACAAAATGAGCCATTTTAGTAAACCTGTCAATCACCGTGAGGATAACAGTATGTTTTTTAGAAACAGGCAAATCGACAATGAAGTCCATAGCCAAACAAGACCATGGTTTCTCGGGAATTTCTAGGGGGTGCAAAAGCCCACATGGAAGCGTATGAGGTTGTTTAGTCCTCATACAGACCTCACATGCCCTGACGAAGTCCTTAACATCCTTACGTAACGAAGGCCACCAGAAATCTTTAGAAATCAGAGAACACGACTTGCGTATGCCAGGGTGTCTGGCAAATTTACTGTTAGGAAAACACTGCATCAGTTCCAGTTGGAGTTCAGGAGGAACGAAGTACCGATCCCCAGGAACAAGTCTGGGAGCCAGATGCTGTACTTTCTTGATCTCAGCAAGCAACGGGGAGTGAATCTTGATGCTCGTGTTGGCAACAATATTACACTTGGGAACTACAGAAGAAAAAAACATATCAGACATAGTAGAAGGTTCATGTTGGCGGGACAATGCATCAGCCTTAGAGTTCTTAGAACCAGGTCTATAAGTGAGCACGTAGTTGAAATGAGTAAGGAACAAAGACCAACGATCCTGCCTGGCGGACAAGCGCTTGGCTTCCCCTATATAGGACAAATTCTTGTGATCCGTCAAAATAGTAACCGGGTGTAAAGTCCCTTCCAACAAATGTCTCCACTCCTTTAAAGCCATAATGACCGCTAATAGTTCCCTGTCACCAATATCATATCTGCTTTCAGGCCCAGACAATTTCTTGGAAAAAAAACACATGGGTGCAGCGGTTTATTCAAACCTAGCCTTTGGGACAAGATAGCGCCTATACCTGTCTCTGAGGCGTCTACCTTGAGTAAAAAAGGCAAAGAGGTGTCAGGATGAACTAATATCGGTGCTGAGGCAAACTGTTCCTTGAGTGTTCTGAAAGCAACAAGCGCCTCATGAGACCAGGTCTTGGTATCAGCACCCTGTCTAGTCATATTGGTAATAGGAGCAATAATAGAAGAGTACCCCTTAATGAAGCGCCTATATTAATTGGAGAATCCGATAAACCTCTGAATGGCCTTGAGTCCCTTGGGCAATGGCCAATCTAAAATTGATTGGAGTTTAACCGGGTCCATCCTAAACCCGTCTCCAGAAATAACGTAACCAAGAAAGTTTATCTGAGATTGGTCAAAGCTACACTTCTCCAATTTGCAGTACAAACCATGTTGTAGAAGCTTACGCAATACCCTTCTGACTTGTTTGTGGTGAGTCTCAGGCTCTCTAGAGTGTATTAGTATATCATCCAAATAAACTATAACACATTCATGTTGAAATTCCCTAAGAACCTCATTAATTAGGTCCTGGAATACAGCAGGAGCATTGCAAAGCCCGAAGGGCATTACCGTATACTCATAGTGGCCATACCGGGTATTGAAAGCCGTTTTCCATTCGTCACCCTGCTGAATTCTCACCAAGTTATAAGCTCCCCTCAGATCTAACTTGGTAAAAATCTTGGAGCCTTTCAGACGATCAAATAGCTCAGTAATCAAGGGAATAGGATAAGCATTTCTGATCGTTATCTTATTCAAGCCCCGATAATCAATGCAAGGCCGTAGAGTGCCGTCTTTCTTATCTACAAAAAAGAAACCGGCCCCAGCTGGAGAAGAGGATCTCCTAATAAATCCCTTGTCTAGGTTCTCCCGTATGTATTCCTCTAAGACTAAGTTCTCCTTAGTGGATAGAGGATATACAGTACCCCTCGGAGGCATAGTACCAGGCAGGAGTCTAATCTTACAGTCAAAGGACCTGTGTGGGGGTAAAGTATCAGCCCTCTTTTTATCAAAGACTGCCTTTAAATCCAGGTACTGAGATGGTATCCGTAAATCTGTGGACTGGTTAGAGTTACTTGGTGCGTCAACTACGCAAACCGGTGAGATTTTCTGTAAACAACCTCTCTGGCAACCCTGACCCCAGGAGACTATCTCACCTTGTTCCCAATCAATAATAGGGTTATGCTTCTTAAGCCAGGTATACCCCAAGACTATTGGAACTGAAGGAGATGAGATAAGCATGAGAGATATTCCCTCCTCGTGTAGAATACCAATGGTTAACTTAACTGGTATAGTCTCACGAAAAATAACAGGGTCTGATAATGGTCTACCATCTATGGCCTCAACGGCCAAGGGTGTATCCCTTAGCTGAGATGGGATAGAGTGGTTCGTGACAAAGGCTTGGTCAATAAAGCTTTCAGCTGCTCCGGAATCTATCAATGCCATAGCATTAAGTACTCCCTTTTCCCAAGCTAAAGAAACAGGTAACAGAAGCCTATGATCCCTGTAATCATATATAGAGGACAAGATAGAAACACCCAAGGCCTGTCCTCTTGAGAAACTTAGGTGCGAGCGTTTCCCGGACGGTTAGGGCAATTTAGGCGTAGGTGACCTCTTACTCCACAATACATACACAGACCCTCCCTTCTCCTGTATTGTCTTTCACTTTCTGAGAGAGGAGTGTTACCTATTTGCATAGGTTCTGGGAGAGCTAGAGTTGTAGATTCAGAATTCTGAAATGCGGGAGCTAGTCTTAAGGAAGGTCTATGAGTTCTATCTCGAGTGTTCTGCCTCTGTCTCATACGTTCATCTATTTGAGAAATAAATGAAATTAATTCTTCCAAATTTTCAGGAAGATCTCTTGTGGCAACCTTGTCTAGGATCTCATCTGATAATCCGTTCAGAAATACGTCCATATAGGCCTGTTCATTCCACTTGACCTCTGCCGCCAAGGATCTGAACTCTAACGCATAATCCACAAGGGTTTGGCTATGCTGTCTAAGACGTAATAGTAGTCTAGCTGCATTGGCCTTTCTTCCTGGAGGGTCAAAAGTCCTCCTAAAAGTAGCGACAAATGCATTATAATTATAGACTAATGGATTATCATTTTCCCACAGAGGCTTAGCCCATCTAAGAGCTTTGTCAATGAGTAACGAGATTATGAATCCAACCTTCGCCCTGTCTGTAGGGTAGGCGCGGGGTTGTAATTCAAAATGAATCCCTATCTGGTTTAGGAAACCTCGACAGGTATCCGGAGAACCGCCATAGCGTAAAGGCTCCCACTGTGGCTACCTCTAGGCCTGTATTAACAAGAGAGATGGATGGTGTACGCATCTCCTCTGATTGATTACTAGGATGGGATAGCAATGCTTGCAGCGCCAGAGCCATCTGGTCCATTCTATGGTCCATGGCTTCAAATCTCGAGTCAGGAGAACCAATCTGAGCGTTTGTACCTGCAGGATCCATTGGCCCTGTCGTAATGTCAGGATCGGGACAGGGATCCAACACGCAGAATACAAACAGGAGCTAGGTACGTATACCGGACCTTAGAATGGTCGGACTAACGTAAGGAGAAAGCAAAGAATGGTCAGAGACAAGCCGAGGTCGAGGGAACGAGAGAACAGGTAAGCGAGAGATGAGCCGAGGTCAAAGGACACGAGAGTTAAGCAGGAACGAAAATACAAGCCGAGTCAGAACCAAAAAGACAAACAGTAATAAGAGCACTGAGTGACCAGACAAGCTAGAACCACGACAGGGCAATGAACCATTACACACATCCCTATTTTATACCTTGGCTCTTTAATTGATGACTCCGCCCCTGCTGAGCCCTGATTCGTTGTTCGGAACTAGATTGACAGGTCGGGACGTGATTGCCGTCATGACGTCGGCTCCTGAGCGCCGCGTCATAAAAGGAAGCGGGGCTATCGCGGCCGGCGTGTAAACGGCTATGAGAGCTGTGAGGATTGGGTGAATCAGCCCCCCTGAGAGGACGGCCGTTTGAAAGTCTAACCTCCTCCGAGGTAGAGACTTCAGGTACCCTGACAAGTGTCGTCTTAACGGATGGGCACACTTGGCAGTTGGCCAGGGGCCACACTTGCCAGGGGCCCTACAAGCATATGTGTCACTATGGGGGGATTACTTCAGTGCACTGCTAGGAGCCTATAATGTTGTTAAAATGGCTCTGGGTACAGTTACACCATGGTTAGTTGGAAAACAACTGTTACACATTTACACACTGCAGCTACATGTCCCCATCCATTGTAAGGTTTGACTGTTTAGACCTGCAGCTGCCATTTGAAATTTGGCAGAGTTTAGGGGACAGGGACACAACACGCAGGCCACTTCAATGAGATGAAGTGATCTGGATTGTTATAGCAGTGGTTACCAAACCAGTCCTCAAGTCCCACCAACAGTTAAGGTTTGGTCAATTGGAATAAAACAGGGAAATACAAAATTCCTGGACTGTTGGTGGCCCATGCATACTAGCTGGCTTGGGAACCACTGGCCTATAGTGTTTCTTTAATATGTTGTAAGTGAAGCATATGCTGTATGTCAATATATTTTGAAACATATAAAACAGCCAGGAAAAATAACAGTTTTCAGACTGACATAAAATATGACAGGAAACTGTGCTAGCTAGTGTATTAAAGATAATTGCATTAAAATCAGTTGCATTGAATATCCAAAGTAAACCCAGAAATGAAAAAAGAAAAATTACTTTAACATTTGATCATCATCACCATACCTTTTCCCATTCATTATAAACTGTGTACTGGTGCTTTCTCGATTCCTGAACAGTCTGATTATTGATCGACGCTGCTATACCTTTCTGAAGGTCATGGAATAAAACTCTAAAGGAAAAGCCAAAGATAGATATTTATTTCTGTTATTTACTTAATTTGTTTTGGAATATTCCATTGAATACATTTAGAAAAAGGTCAATACCTCTCCATGAAATACATTTGTGCAGTTTATATAATTTAAAAATAAATAAATATATAAGATGAGTTTTAACCCCTTCTAAGGGAGCTCAGGGGGAGCCGCATAAATGGTGGTTTTAACACTATAGGGTCAGAAATACATGTTTGTGTTCTTGACCCTATAGTGTTCCTTTAATAGATACAGCAATGCTTACATTGCAGGGTAAATACACCTCTAATGGCCGTCTGGTTGACAGCCACTAAAGGCACTTCTGCTGTGAGAAGAGAGACAGACTAACATGGTTATTCACTTAAGTGAGTATTTAAAGTGAATTCAAAGTGAATATCAAATTCAAAGGAAAAATAGCCAAACTGGAGACAAGTCTGCTATGTTTCTAGCTCAACTAATTTAGTCTTAAATGTGAATTCACTTTGAATTCTCACTTTAGTGAATAACTCTGTAAGTTCTCACAGGTAACCATTTGATTGGAGGGGGAGCAGCACTGTTCACTCATACGTTTTTGATGGGGGTAGGAGAGAAGGAAACTAAATTCTGAGAAAAACACAAAAGTTTCTAAGCTATAGTGTTTTCTTAAAATAATGTTTGTTTTGTCTATAGTTATACATGTTATTGGAAAGTTGTATTATAAGTTGCTTTTTATTGTCTAGGCGTTTTATAAGACAATCAACAATTAAAGACAAAATTGAGTTGTAAGAGAAGTATATGCCATATATAGATATTTTTTTAATCATATAAAACAGACAGGAAAAATAACGGTTTTCAGACTGACATGAAATATGACAGGAAACGTGCTAGCTAGTGCATTAAAGATAATTGCCCTGGAAGCAGTCAAAATATCCCACAGTCGCATTGGATATCCAAAGTAAACCCAGACATTAAAACAGAAAAATTACAACAACATTGGGTCATTATCACCATATATTTCCCATTCTATTATAAACCCCAAACAATGACCAAAAACAACAACAACAAAAAAAGAGAAAGATAAGACTGTAGCGTTTTAATTAAAAAGCATCTTTCACTTCCAGAGTGACAGTTCCCGGTTCCTTCACCCCGGTAAATACTTGAAAAATACAGGACATACTTGAAAACGAGATAAATCTCAATGTATCTTTCCTGGTAAAATATTTTATAAATAAATAAAGAAATGCTATTTTAGAAAAATACTATTTATTTTCTTCGCCTCATTTGCAGTGGTTACCTTGACTGTTCCTAGACGTACATAATTACATAGGCTGAAAAGAGACTTGCCTCCATCAAGTTCAGCCTATGGAATGCTGGTGAGGAAGCTCAGTTGGTACCTGACTACAGAGCCTGTTCAAAAACATGAGGGCATAGGTTCAAATCCCAGCATGATTTATAAATAAATCACGTGTGTTTATATGTACCATCTGCACTACCTTTTGTTCTCTGTTCTTATTACAAGCAAAGAACATAATTATGCTGGAACTGAAAAGGAGTCTGCCTACATACACTTCTACGCTGATATTTATTTGATGGGCTTACTTATATCCAAGTTCCTGTAAGTGCAATTTATAATTTGCAGGTTTATTGGTACCTGATTACATTACCCTATGTTGAGTCTGTTTGCCTTTTACATAAAGTGGGACCTCGGTTTATGAATTTAATGCGTTCTCCGGGACGTTTCGTATTGCGAAAAATTCGTAAACCGAAACACGGTTTCCCATAGGAATGCATTGAAAACCAATTAATGCGTTAACCGAGGTTCCACTGTATTTGGATATATTTTGCCTATTGTTTCTTAAGGTGGTATTACCTCCTTTATATTGTGGAAGGACTAAGTACAGAACCGATACAAACTAGTATTAACCAGGTATATACTGATATAACCACTACACCCTGAGGTGAAGGGTATTTTTAAATTAATTTTATGGTAAGAAAAAAAGATATAAATATCATGAAACTCACTCATAGTCTACTGTGTTCCATGCTAGGAGACGTTGGATTGAGTCTGTATGCTTGGCATTAACATGAAAATCTACGGTCATCTGAGGTTTTATATTTTTGACTGAATCGGGGTTCCAAAAGTCCAGCTAGAAAACCAAAGTTTGTTTAGGTTATTATTCACATAATATACAACAGTGATAATACAAAAAAGAAATAAAGAAAAAAATGTAATACAACAAAAACAGAGTATGAGAATGGACAAAAGCTTAGAGAAACCCAATAGCTTGCATTTCAGGTAGTCCCTGCTTAGGTCTCAATAATGTTTTGGCTCCCTTGCATCATTACCAAGAATACTTATACCATTAATACATTCAGTGTATTTAGTGACAGGGCAAACTGTAAAACATGATTACATGTGACACTGCAATGTTCTGTCTAGCATTTCTATGACATCTAGGTTGATCTTTGGATTCTTAGAGCCTCTATCCTGGAAAAATGTTAGTAAATGTTGCACTGCATCCTTGAATAATTCTTTATCTTGGAGCTCTTTTTATATATTTTGATTTTAGAAACGGTTACTAAGAATTTTCTGAAATCTTGTTTTGTTTTGACATGTTGACACAGTGTATATATGCAGCCACTATATTTTTGGCATTCATTTTAAAGGAACACTGTTATGATTTGTTATTAATTTTAATACAACACTGTAATCACAAATGCATGTTTGCAAAGGTTTTAACTATCTAACTCCTTCCCAGTGCGGCTTACAAGTGCAGCAATATTAAAAAAAAATTAGTTTTACTTTCATTAGTAGTATTAGTTTTGTTCAGTTTGTGCTGCACACACAACTAGAGCATACTGCTTTTCTCCTCTGATGAGACCCAAGCAATGATCATTTTCATGAGCTGTACATGTTTCAGGAAATTACTGCCCACAGCCTGGTACACAAAACTGTGAATCGGACTGTGTATGAAATGATAGTAGCCGTCCTTTGGTGATATGCTGGGAGAGCATCAGGGGAGAAAAAAATAACATTATCTCTGTCTCCAGCTCTGTCTCCATACTGGTAATGGGGACTGAGGGACTGAGGGACTGAGTTAAGTTTATTTACGGCTGCAAGTCAGGGATTACACATCAAATATTACAATTTAGCATTGTTCTTAAGATAAGAAATGCAACATTATATTAACAATATATCAATAAAGACCTTCCATTTTCAGCTTTTCAATGTGTTTGCTTAAAGAAAGAGGCAGAATTGTATTGGTTCCGTTCCAAATGGAATGCGGAGATAAAACTGTCACATTCTCTTCATAAGGAACAGTCCCTTCCCAGAATTTGTAATATTCTGAAATATGTGTTTGTGAGGTCTTAAAAATAAAATTAATTGTAGAAGCCCACACAGACGTACTTAGTGCTATTCTGTCCCCATCTTGGCTCCCTATGCACCATTTCTGCAAAAAAACAGCTATTGTGACACCACAAAAAATTTAGGAGAGGGCTAAAAAAAGATATAGTTGCAGCACATGGAGAAAAAAAGGAAGGATGTGACTGTCTAATACATAAGGATGTGACATGTCTAATATGTAAAGCTGGAAGTAGCAGTTGCTTAATCATACATATCCCCACAAAGAACCAATGGACAGAGGAAAATCAGGTGACAACTGTCATAGAGTAGTTATTAGGGCAAAAATCAAATGGACACTTTGGTGTCCTTTTCCTTTGGATGCTCCTGTCTGCTATGTATTTGAAATGTTACAATAAAAATTACAATTAAATTAAATGTAAAAAAGTCAGTCAGCCTAGAGAGAGCATAGAGAGAGAAGGAGAAACAGAAATAAACGTTCCCCAATGCAATTAAACTCTGGCTGATGAAATCCGTCAAATCATTTGCTAAATTTACATCCATTTCAAGGAATATGGAGAAACACAATAAAAATAGTTAACAGCTCAGTCATTTTAATGTTTGTATTTGTTATTTGTCATAATGCACACTACACTGAAGATTGATAATTTCTTTCTTTTTTTCTATTGTAGAAAGTGTGCATTATTTGTTGATGTCTGGTCTCTGTAATACTCGTCGTTATATATTTTTGTTATTGCAAAAACATTAAATAAAGAATAAAAGAGAAATGAAAAAAAAATTGATAAATTGATGTTAATTTCAAGGAATTTATAGTGTAGTAAATGTAAATGGAGAAACAAATTAAACATGGTTAACTCAAGTCATATATGTAATTTTTAACGTTTTATTTAGTGATGGCATTTACAGAGAATTGGCAGTTCACATTAAAGTGATTACGGAGACAGGAGCAGTGATAAAGAAACAATCATGGCAGAAAAAGAATGGATCTCCCCCTTCCCCCAAAACATTATCCACCGAGTAGAAATATTATTTTGCTTAAGCACAGATTAACAAAAAACTATTCACTTAAAATGTTATTTTTTTCCTATCTCCTTTTTAAAGAATACTTCTAGCACAACACCATGTCAAAAACTGTAATCAACAAAAAAAGGATTCAAAGACATCACACAAAGCTTAACATATTCCTAATAAATAGGTTTATTCTTTAAACATTAAATTGTAATGAACTACTTGCAATGTGCTTTAGAATTCATTACAATTTCATATCTAGTGAATTAACTTATTTGTTTAAATATACATAAAAAAAACTTACCTTGAATTTATTGTCCATGATTTGAATTAATTTAATATGCTCTTCACTTTGCACTTTAACCCGAAATACTTTGTCTCTGAAATATATAACATTGCCATAAATCCATACAGTCACTATATGTAGTGGAAAAAGAAAATACTGCTCCAGAATCCAATTACAATTTGTAATATATCTGTTTTGGTCCTATGATAATGATAATAATAATAATAATAATAATAATAATAATATATTTACCCATGGTAAGTAAGCTTTGATGAAACTAAAAAGGCAGTGGTAACAAATATCCATATCCACAAAAACGGCATAACTACTCTTTCTTTCTTTATTTTTCTTTGAGATTTCAGTTTGCTTTTATAGACCATATCTAATACTGTTATCTGAAGAATGAAATCTCCTTCTAGCCGATTACTGTTAACTCACTTCACTTCTTACATGCAGCATTTTGCATATTTTCAAAGAATGATCTATACAATACATATAAAAAGTGTCAGTTCCACCCTAGAGTGTCACTTTAAAGGTACATGCCTTACGTTAGGACTGTGGTGGAATCTCGGTAAAAATAAATTTAGTAGGCCGAGATTACCACGTGGCATGTGTACGTGCATATGCTGACGTATCGATCAGTTGGTTGCACGAGGCAAGATACGATCAGTAGTGGACGGAGCATGTGCAAGAATACAGGATATAGTATTCCCCTCCTCCATTGTGCTGGACAGGCCATGCGGTCAAGCAGGAAGTTAATTCTTATTTGTATTGATTGGTCAAGAGAATGTGCGGGTGGAGCTTAATATGGGAGGAGTTATGTGCCTATATAAGGAGCCTGCACTATTGTCCGGGGCTCAGAACTTGCTGTATTTTGGTGACATTAGTCCCTCTGAGTCCCGATCGGTGATCCAATAAAGAATCTCTTCCTTCCTGAAGAAACCTGTGTCCATCTCTCTGTGCTTGGCTTCCGTCAGTTTCTCCGGTATCATTTGGTGCATTGGCCGGGAAGCTCATCGTTCAACGGTAGCTGAGAGGCAGAGGCGTGAGACGGTCTATCTTTGCCCACGTTCTCTACGGCTGCACCCCTGAACTTCTGCGTGGACCTCCCTTCGTCTCGGCGCCACTGGTCTGTTGTCCAGGAGATCATCGGCCTCTACGTAAGAAGTGCTGGGGTGTCCCCGTCGATGAGTGTGAACTCAGGTTCAGGAACGAGGAGGTAAGACAACTGCTGTTTTAGACGGCGGACCCACTAGGGGTATACTGATTGTGCGGTAGGCCCATAAGGGGTTTGAATTGTGTATGGAATCTGCCCCCTCTGTCGGAGGGAAGGAGCGAAGGCGCACCGCTCAATCGAACACTCTTTAGTAAGATCGTTTGATTTGGTTTGGAGTCAGGCGGGGTCCTGTGTAAATAGCCCTAGCCGGACACCGGTGTCTTGTCTAGACTAGCGTTCTAGGGTGTATATTACGTTCGCTAGGTCGGAGGGACCGGGAGACTAAGCGGCGCCTGTGTAAATTCGGTTCGCTAGATCTCAACCTATCTTGTCTAAGTGGGAAGGCGTGTAAATTTGGAACCCACTAGATTTTTGATAGAGTAAATAGACTAAGAGGGTTCTGTTGTAAATTCCGCCCTCTAGTTCGCTATATGTGGTGCTTGGGCAGTGTGGCTAACCAAAACGGGTGTACATAGTTTTAGGTAGTCCATTCAAGGTACTGGCCAATAGTTTAGTTGGGAATTGTAAATGTGTTAAAGATTGTTAGTAAAGTGTATATCTTGTTAGATAGCGCGAGCTCAGCTGTCTAGCGAGAGTGTTAATAGTGTGTTGCTGTATCATAGTGCACGGTACCATAACCCTGTATATTTACTGACACTGTATATAAGTACTAATCATTGTCGTCCATTGCATGTTTAACACCATAACCACTAATAATTGTATTGTGACCTTAAATTGTGCTTTGACCTATGCTAACCGTACTGTAACCGCTATTTGTAAAAGACGATGTTACTGGGGTGTGTTATAGACGGGTAATTCGTATATAGAGAATTATAGCGTGGGTGACTGTATAGTTTCGCCAAAGGGCATAATATTGATTATTTAGTGACTGGTGTAACAGCTGTGTGTGTACGGGAATTCCCTGAGTGTTTATTGTATTATTGTGTACGTTTCACTTGGTAACCGTACCACGTGGTGCTGTTGCCAGAGGAAACGGGTGTGACTGTTGAATAGAACGCGTGCATAGTATTCGTTGTCAACGACGTTCCATTGATAAGTATGGGTGCGTCGGAGTCAACGATTTTGGATCCCTTAGGTTGTATGGTAAAGCATTTTAAAAAGGGATTTAAAACATGTGATTTTGGGGTTAAAATGTCTCCTGTACGTTTGGTCACTTTGTGCACTAGGGAGTGGCCTATTTTGGTTGCGGCATGGCCGCCACGTGGTAGTTTGGATCCAACCCTGATACAGCGTGTACACGTGGCTGTGTCAGGTAGGCCTGAACTTTACGGACAGTTTCCATATATTGATTGTTGGAGACAGGCCGTAAACGACTCGCCAAAATGGATTCAGATATGCCACGAGGAGCAATGTCGCCTCATGGTGGCCAGGACTTGTTTGTCCACTAGGACTGTGGTTAGGCCCATTTTGGACACGCCCCCTGAGTCCGAGATCCCTTTGCCGCGAGTGCAGGAAGTTCTATACCCCTCCCCTCATTGCCCTCATCTACTTCCGCTTCCTCCTCCAGTACAGAATCCACCCCCCCTCGTATTAAACCTCCCCTTCCGGAACCAGAACCAACCCCCGTTAGATCTGAATATCCTGATTTGGCTCCACTTCAAACTTCCGGTCAAGCTTCTTCTAGCTCGGCTGGGAGTATTCTATTTACTAGCTTTTCCCAAAATCAAGCTCCCACATCCTCATGCCCTATTACCCCCCGACTGGAACCCATAACTGACGCCCCTCCACGTAGCCCTATACTAACCCGACAACTGACCGGTACCCAACAACTTAGACATTATCAGATGCCTCTTCGTCTGAATCCTGGGTCAGCCTATCTCGATGCCGCAGGTCAAATGGCACACGCTGACCCAGTCTTCGTATATGTCCCGTTCACGACAACCGATCTCTTGAATTGGAAGACCCAAAATTCTTCATACACTGAGAAACCACAAGCTATGACCGATCTGTTCACCTCGATAGTTCAGACACATAATCCGACATGGGCTGATTGCCAGCAGTTATTAATGACATTGTTTAATAATGAGGAAAGGACAAGGATTAACCAAGCGGCCATTAAAGCGCTAGAGGATAGAGCCCGTGCTTTAAATCAAGCCAATCCGGCAGCATGGGCCGCAACACATTATCCTAACACCGATCCCGACTGGAATGTTAATGGCGCAGATATGGTTCAACTCAAAGCCTATAGAGACGCTATAATTGCTGGCATGAAAGCCGGAGGGAAGAAAGCTATTAATATGTCGAAGACAGTTGAGGTGATTCAGAAAAGTGATGAAGCGCCCAGTGTCTTTTATGACCGATTATTGGAGGCATATCGCTTGTATACCCCCTTTAATCCGGAAGACGCAGATAATTCCCGAATGGTAAACTCCGCCTTTGTCAGCCAAGCTTACGGAGATATTAAGCGCAAGCTACAAAAGTTAGAAGGGTTTGCAGGAATGTCTATCACCCAACTAATGGAGGTAGCAAATAAAGTATATATGAATAGGGAAACAGAGACAAAGAAAGAGGAAGAGCGCAAGATGTGTAAAAAGGCTGATATGCTAGCGGTAGCGATCGCAGGCGTAGATAGACGGGGCCCAGATAGAGGCGATAGTAGATGGAATAGGGAGCCTTTGAGTAGGAATCAGTGCGCGTATTGCAAGGAAGAAGGGCATTGGAGAAATGAGTGTCCGCAAAGAGAGCAGTACGAGAGAGACCTACCCAGGGCAGGTTACGGAAACTTTAGAGGCAGAGCGAGAGGTAGAGGAGGCCCCGGAGGGAGCAATGGTAATAGAGGGAGTAATGGGAACAGAGGAAGTGTAAGGGAAGATAGGTATTATCCAGCAGCGCAAAGGTCCCGCGATAGAGAAGGTAGGGACTTTGTGGGATTGGCTGACACGGTCATGGAGGACTATTGATACCGACCGGGCTCCATCCCCCTTGGTCGAGCGGAGCCTATGGTCGATGTATCAATAGGGGGAAAAAGGAGTGCGTTCATGATCGACACTGGTGCTGAACATTCGGTGGTGACTAACCTAGTTGCTCCTCCATCTGGAAGAACTATTACTGTAATAGGAGCAACTGGAAGAAGTGCTGCAAAACCGGTTCTTAAAAGTCGACTCTGTACATTGGGAGGCCACGTAGTAAAACATCAATTCCTTTATATGCCTGAATGTCCAGTCCAATTGCTGGGACGTGATATGCTATCTAAGTTACAAGCGCAGATTACGTTCCTACCAAATGGAACAACATCCTTAAAGTTTAATGGACCTTCAGGTATTATGACATTATCCGTACCAAAGGAAGAAGAGTGGCGACTTTATACAGCGTTGACTATCCAAAACCCTAGGAGTGATGAATCCTTATTCAACATACCAGGAGTTTGGGCAGAGAACAACCCACCAGGACTGGCCCGCAATATTCCACCTATTAAAATCGAACTAAAACTTGGGGTTTATCCAGTGAGCCTAAGACAATATCACATCCAGCAGAAGGCTAAGAAGAACATCCAATCTTATCTGGATAAGTTCATATGGTATGGTATCCTAAAATTCTGTACTTCCCCCTGGAACACCCCATTGCTGCCTGTTCAAAAGCCAAGTACAGATGAGTATCGACCTGTACAGGACTTGAGAGCAGTCAATGATGCGGTTGTTAGTATACATCCAGTTGTGCCCAATCCATATAACCTGCTCGCTTTAATTCCGGGCGGGGCTACTTACTTTACAGTCCTAGACCTCAAAGATGCCTTCTTTTGCCTCCGAATTGCCGCAGAAAGCCAATGTATCTTTGCTTTCCAATGGTAAAACGCTGTAACGGGCTCAAAACGCCAAATGACCTGGACAAGACTGCCCCAAGGGTTTAAAAATTCACCTACCCTATTTGGTTCAGCTCTAAGTCAAGATTTATTGGATTTCGAGTCCATCCCAGGAGAGTGTGTATTGTTACAATATGTAGATGACTTGTTGATAGCAGCAGTTACAAAGGAAATATGTCAGCAAGCAACACACGATCTACTACACATTCTCTGGAAGGCAGGATACAAGGTGTCTAGAAAGAAGGCTCAGTTGTGTTTGCCAACTGTCAAATATCTGGGATTCCATATCTCTGAAGGTCAAAGAATTATGGGGCCAGAGAGAAAAGAAGCTGTGTGCCAAATACCGATACCCAAGAATAGAAGACAAGTGCGAGAATTCTTGGGGGCAGCAGGCTTCTGTAGGATATGGATTCCCAGCTACGCGATACTGGCAAAACCTCTGTATGCAGCTATCAAAGGTACAGAGCACGACCCCTTCTTATGGACTCAAGAACAGCAAACGGCATTTGAAGATGTGAAGAAGGCTTTGATGAGTGCCCCAGCATTAGGTCTACCTGATCACACACGACCATTCTACCTGTATGTACATGAGCAAAGAAGAATGGCTGTGGGAGTATTGACACAGTACTTGGGATCATGGCAAAGACCTGTTGCCTACATGTCTAAGCAACTGGATGCAGTGGCCAGCGGACTTCCACCTTGTCTAAGAGCCGTGGCTGCAGCTGCCCTGCTAGTAGCTGAAGCCGATAAACTCACTCTGGGTCAAGAACTTTATGTACGAGTCCCACATGCAGTACAGACGTTGTTGGATTACAAAGGAAATCATTGGTTTAGTAACAGCCGTATGACCAAGTATCAGGCAATGTTGTGTGAAAACCCAAGAGTGCATTTAGAGACTGTAAATACCTTAAATCCAGCTACCCTTTTGCCACAACCTACTGAAAGTCAACATGATTGTTTGGAAGTAATGGATGAAGTATTTTCAAGTAGACCAGATCTTCGTGATTTTCCCATCCAGAACCCCGATGTTCAATATTACACCGACGGCAGTAGTTATGTGAAAGAAGGGATCCGTTATGCAGGCTATGCAGTAACAACGATAGACAAGGTGATAGAAGCTCGGCCACTGGCAAAAGGAACATCAGCACAAAAGGCAGAATTGATAGCACTGACACGAGCGTTACAATTGGCTGAAGGTTTAAGAGTGAACATCTACACGGACTCCAAGTATGCGTTTTTAACCACTCATGCCCACGGAGCTTTGTATAAAGAAAGAGGACTATTGAATTCAGAAGGCAAGGAAATCAAGTACGCAGCTGAAATCCTACAACTATTGGAAGCAGTGTGGGAGCCAGAAGAAGTCGGTATTATACATTGTCGAGCGCATCTGAGAGGAGATGGTGATGTAACCAAAGGAAATCGGATGGCAGATAGTGCAGCTAAGCGTGCCGCTGAATCGGGAAGACAAGAGTATGTGGGGCATATAGCTGCTCTTATACCAACTCCACTATCTCAATGGACTCCAGTTTATACAGCTCAAGAAGAGGAGTGGTTAAAGACTGAACCTGGAAAGTATTTGGAGAACAAATGGTATCAGTTAGAAGATGGAAGAATAGTCATTCCAGCATCACTAGCGGTAGAAATTGTCCAAAACTATCACAACGGGATACATTCTGAGAGAGACAGCACAGAAGAATCTCTCAGAAAACATTTCTACATACCAAGATTGTCCAACTTGACTCAGGCCATTGTACGAAGATGTGTAACGTGTGCTAAAAATAATGCAAGGCAAGGACCAGTAAAGCCACCAGGAGTCCAGTTTATGGGGGGACTCCCCATGTCCGATTTACAAATTGACTATACAGTGATGCCTAAATCTGGTGGGCATCGCTACTTACTGGTAGTTGTGTGCACCTATTCAGGCTGGGTAGAAGCATGTCCTACTCGTACAGAGAAAGCAGGAGAAGTTGTGAGATTCCTGCTACGAGAAATAATACCCCGATATGGACTACCCTGCTCTATAGGATCGGACAATGGTCCAGCTTTTGTTCATCAGTGCCTACAACAACTGACTCATATGCTTGGTATAAAGTGGAGGCTTCATACGGCATATAGACCCCAGAGTTCTGGTAAGGTAGAGAGAATGAATAGAACTATTAAGAATCAGTTGGCTAAAATGTGTCAGGAAACCCAACTTAAGTGGAACGTTCTCTTGCCCATAGCTCTATTGCGAATCCGCAGTACACCTACCAGAAGGATGGGCCTCTCTCCTTTTGAAATCATGTACGGGCGACCACCTCCCGTACTTGGTAACTTAAGGGGGGATTTGAGTCAGTTGGGAGAAGGAATTACCCGGCAGCAGGTTGTAGAGTTGGGTAAGACTATGGAGGAGGTACAGAAATGGGCACAAGATAGATTACCTGTGAATATTTATCCCCCAGTTCATAGTTACCACCCAGGAGACCAAGTGTGGATTAAAGAGTGGAATAATGTACCGTTAGGGCCCAAGTGGAGAGGTCCTTATGTTGTTCTTTTGTCTACCCCTACAGCGATAAAAGTAGCCGAAGTGACTCTGTGGATACATCACTCCAGGGTTAAACCAGCAGCAGTCGATTCTTGGCAAGCTACAGCAGATCCAGAGAATCCCTGCAAGATCCGGTTAAAGCGCACGACTCAGTCGGAGTGACGAGGAACCTTGTGGATTACAAATTTTATTGTTTCAGAGATTTGGTAAGTGAGTGAGAAGGCCATAATAAAGCCTGTCTGCTCACCAACGAGTGTATAAGCCAGGAAAAGCAAGAAAAACTCCATTCCCTGCAGCCCTTACATCCTGGAAGCTGAGGTGCCTTCGCACGGACGAAGACTGAGGATGACGACGAAAGATGTGTTTCTGATAATGTTTTTATATGTGTATTTTTATATTCAGGAAGGTAGAGGTACCGACACTCCTAGCTGTGAGGTATGCATTAAGACTACAAGAACAGGTAACCATATTTCCCAGACCCTAATTTGGCATTCGCAATACGAGTGTAAAGGAGATGTATCAAGATGTAGATACTTAAATATAGAATATAGTGTGTGCCATTTAGGAGTAGGAGAACCTAAGTGCTTCAGTCCAGAGTATCAACCTCGTACAATTTGGTTGACTCTCAGGAATGGAGATCCTCAGGGGACCCTAATTAATAAGACGGTATTAGAATCCGTACATTCTTCGGGTGTTCTGCTATTTGATGCGTGTAAGGCGATATCAAGTGGTAGAAAGCCGTGGAATGTATGTGGGGATCTTAGATGGGAGAGGACGTATGGGTCTAACGATAAATATATTTGTCCCAGTAGTAAAAATAAGTATGTGAGCCCTAGATGCCCAAATAGAGATTATAACTTTTGCCCATATTGGTCTTGTGTGGGGTGGGCAACTTGGGGACAGACAGTAGACAAGGACATGATTGTGACTAAGTTGCCTACTAGTCCATATTGTAAGTCTATGGAATGCAATCCAGTCCATATACTTATAAATAACCCCGACAAGTTCTTAGATAAATATGGTAATTTATTTGGGTTTCAAATATATGGGACGGGTTTAGATCCTGGGACAGTATTGTTTATAGGGATAGAGACTGATACGGTATCCTCCCAGACTCATCAAGTATACCATTCCTTTTATGAAGAGATGAGCATAGATAAAAAGATCCCCCATAATGCTAAAAACCTGTTCATTGATTTAGCCGAAAGTATTGCCGGTAGTCTTAATGTTACCAACTGCTATGTGTGTGGAGGTACTAACATGGGAGACCAATGGCCTTGGGAAGCAAAGGAGGTAATGTCCGGTTCTGAGGCAGTTGACCAATTAATATCTACACAAGCCGATTATCATATGAGTGTTAGAGGTAAATCTGAGTGGAGATTAAAGACCTCCATCATAGGTTATGTTTGCATAGCAAGGAAAGGAATGATGTATAATACTTCTGTAGGAGAATTAACTTGTCTAGGGCAAAAAGCTTATGATGATGATACAAAGGATACAACTTGGTGGTCGGCTTCAAATGTCTCAGAACCATCTAACCCGTTTGCTAGATACGCCAATTTAAAGGATGTGTGGTTTGATTTATCCATCACATCTAACTGGAGAGCCCCAGCAAATTTGTACTGGATCTGTGGTAAGAAAGCCTATTCGGAGTTACCACAGGACTGGGAAGGGGCATGTGTGTTGGGTATGCTCAAACCATCCTTCTTCTTGTTACCTATTGAAACAGGTGAGACTTTAGGTGTTAAAGTGTATGATGTGAATCATAGGAAGAAAAGGGGACCCATAGAGATAGGCGCCTGGGAAGATAATGAATGGCCTCCCCAGCGTATTATAGATTACTATGGGCCAGCCACGTGGGCAGAGGACGGTACCTTTGGTTATAGAACCCCAATTTATATGCTCAACCGTATTATAAGATTACAGGCAGTGGTTGAGATCATCACTAACGAGACATCACAAGCGCTCAATCTTCTAGCGAAGCACAATACCAGGATGAGGACAGCAGTATACCAAAATAGATTAGCCTTGGATTACCTTTTGGCAGTAGAGGAAGGTGTATGTGGGAAGTTTAACCTGAGCAATTGCTGTCTTCAAATAGATGACGAAGGGCAAGCAATAGCTGAGCTTACTAGCCATATGGTTAAACTAGCGCATGTGCCTACTCAGGTATGGAAAGGGTATAATCCAAGTAGTTGGTTTGGTAGCTGGTATGAGTGGTTTGGAGGGCTTAAGGCAGTGGTAGGTGGAGTCCTTCTAATTTTAATGTTGTGTCTACTCCTGCCGTGTCTTATACCCTTAGTAGTTAGGTCTGTGCAAAGCCTGATAGAAAATATAGCAGAGAGGAAGGCTGCTGCACAGATAATGGCAATTAATAAATATAAGGCTCTAGATCAGGGAGAACCAATGCAGGAAGATGAGTGTTGAAGATTCACATCATAAGATAAGTCTGGTCTGGTTCAAGGTAACTTGCAGGGGGATGCAAACCAAGGTTAAGTGATGCCTCAAGTAATTGTGAAATATCAAGAGGCATCAAAGGGGGGAATGTGGTGGAATCTCGGTAAAAATAAATTTAGTAGGCCAAGATTACCACGTGGCATGTGTACGTGCATATGCTGACGTATCGATCAGTTGGTTGCACGAGGCAAGATACGATCAGTAGTGTACGGAGCATGTGCAAGAATACAGGATATAGTATTCCCCTCCTCCATTGTGCTGGACAGGCCATGCGGTCAAGCAGGAAGTTAATTCTTATTTGTATTGATTGGTCAAGAGAATGTGCGGGTGGAGCTTAATATGGGAGGAGTTATGTGCCTATATAAGGAGCCTGCACTATTGTCCGAGGCTCAGAACTTGCTGTATTTTGGTGACATTAGTCCCTCTGAGTCCCGATCGGTGATCCAATAAAGAATCTCTTCCTTCCTGAAGAAACCTGTGTCCATCTCTCTGTGCTTGGCTGCCGTCAGTTTCTCCGGTATCAGGACAACTGTCTCTCCCAAAAGCTTCAGCTGTTTAATTTTGCAGGCTGAAAAAAATGACAACTATTTTTTTCCCCAAATATACCTGTTTCTTCTTTCTTGCACTTTCCATGCTCACCTAAGGGGAAAAATGATCTAACCAATCAGTGTCTGACCCTAAGGTATTTTGAAAAAGGGCACTGCGCATGTGTGAAAAAGTCACAGCTGTTTGTTTAGCTAGGTACATATAACTCACTGAGATATGGTCCCGATATAAATTATAAACTGCTTCTTGAATTCTCTTAAGAAGCGTTTTGCTATTTACTTTTGCGTCAGACTTAAAACCTCCATCGACCATTGTTTCTTGCAAAACCAGCATTAAAAAAAACTGTAGTTCGAGAAGATATAAGGCAGTGTACAGTGTGTTTACACACTTCGATGAAGGCTGCTTTAATGTTGTTTTCCAGTGTTTAACATATGTATTTGAATCTCCAGCATGCACATGCAAAAATACACATTTGTACATGTTCTTACAGATGTTCATGTTGTACATGTTCTTACATTCACCTACAAGACACAATGAAAAGTGTTTATAGTGTATCAATGATAATCAGGATGAATAATAAATACTACGTACAATTTATAGAGCAATGCAGGTGCTATTATGGATAGCTTTGTAAGTAAGTAGGTTCAAGAACGTTGAACCAAATCATTAATTAAATAAAAAGCCAGTGTAGAGACGGACAGAAGGGTGAAGTTTTGTACAGATGTATAGTACATGATCTGGCAGAAGCGTTCATTATGGAATGTGCAAACCGGCCATTATTTAAGCCAGTAAGCTGAGGTTGCAATAATCATGGAGCGAACAAAAAAAATAATTTTGGTCATGTACTAGAGAAAAAGGCAAACACGAGAAATGTTTTAAGTTAAATTCAATAAGGTTTACCTTAAAGGTAACCTGTAATTACAATTTTCACTTACCTTAAATTGCTCCCATATCACAGGGTTACATGGTGTATTCAAAGCAAAATATATTGATTTAATCACTTGTCCTCTGTTCCAGCGCTGCCATCGTCATGCTTTGCGGGTGTTACTCTTCGTGTAACACTCACCTCCAGACAGTCCTCCGCTCCATTTCTGATCTTTATTGATTTGCCCTGCTTGGGACTCAACACTCATAATGAGTGTAGTGGAGCTTTCTGTACCCCGGCAGTGTACCTCCGCCAAGGACTGCTTCCTAGCTGGAACCAGGGAAAATCTCAGCACTTCTGCCCCAGTCGCCGTGGCTTGACTGGCATCCTCCTGGAGCCTCTCCGTCCTGGAGCAGAATAGGGGACTAGCGATTCTCTCCAAGGGACTGGATGACACTCAGTCCTGGAAGCCATAGTCCATGCAAGGACTTTAATATATACACACGGTGGAGTATCTTACATAAAGTTTGCAAATGGTATACAGTAAATCTTTGAGGAGTGTACTCAAGTGTGGAGCCAGTAAAATATCGTCTCAAAGTATCAGCTTGATGGGATATTTGGGGTCCCACTCCCTCTTCTATAGTTGATAGTAGCCTCTCTTTTTGATTGTAACCACAAAAACAGGTTTAGGTAAAGTGCTTTATTCTCCATAAAGTGCACAAAACATATGTAAAATCAACAATTAAAATCAAATAGAATAAAAGTTCTTACAGTCTGTGTAGTAAGTCTTTCAGTTAACAAAACGCATTTCGCCTCTTAAGGATGCTTCCTCAGTTGCTGTGTTTTGATATGCTGCTTTTCTTCTTTTTAAAGGGTTGATAATTGCCGGTTTCAGTGTTTTACGGTCCCGGCTAGGGATACCTTTCGCTTCCGGTTCCGGTTTTGCGTCTCACCACTGCAACGCAATGTCTATCGCCGTCTGACATGTTTCCGGTTAGATTGTCAATGTTGGAATGCAACCTTGCATTCTACTGTAGCTATATTCTCCTCCTGAATCCTGTGTGATCATTTCCTTCTATGTCAAAGTTAAAGAGCACAACAAGACACTATGCCTGTGGGGAAGATGTTAAGATAGCAATCTTGACCTGAAAGGATACAAGGACAGACATAGCCTTAGAGGGAGGAAAGAGAAGAGGTTCGGTCTTGGAGCTGTTGAGTTTTAGGAATTGTGAAGTCATCCAATCAAGGACAGAGGGTAAAAGAAAAAATATTGCTTCCTCTGTAGTGTTGTTGGAGAATTAGTTTAATCACCCAGTTGCCTTAAAGGTAACCTGTAATTACAATTTTCACTTACCTTAAATTGCTCCCATATCACAGGGTTACATGGTGTATTCAAAGCAAAATATATTGATTTAATCACTTGTCCTCTGTTCCAGCGCTGCCATCGTCATGCTTTGCGGGTGTTACTCTTCGTGTAACACTCACCTCCAGACAGTCCTCCGCTCCATTTCGGATCTTTATTGATTTGCCCTGCTTGGGACTCATCACTCATAATGAGTGTAGTGGAGCTCTCTGTACCCCGGCAGTGTACCTCCGCCAAGGACTGCTTCCTAGCTGGAACCAGGGAAAATCTCAGCACTTCTGCCCCAGTCGCCGTGGCTTGACTGGCATCCTCCTGGAGCCACTCCGTCCTGGAGCAGAATAGGGGACTAGCGATTCTCTCCAAGGGACTGGATGACACTCAGTCCTGGAAGCCATAGTCCATGCAAGGACTTTAATATATACACACGGTGGAGTATCTTACATAAAGTTTGCAAATGGTATACAGTAAATCTTTGAGGAGTGTACTCAAGTGTGGAGCCAGTAAAATATCGGCTCAAAGTATCAGCTTGATGGGATTTTTGGGGTCCCACTCCCTCTTCTATAGTTGGTAGTAGCCTCTCTTTTTGATTGTAACCACAAACACAGGTTTAGGTAAAGTGCTTTATTCTCCCTAAAGTGCACAAAACATATGTAAAATCAACAATTAAAATCAAATAGAATAAAAGTTCTTACAGTCTGTGTAGTAAGTCTTTCAGTTAACAAAACGCATTTCGCCTCTTAAGGATGCTTCCTCAGTTGCTGTGTTTTGATATGCTGCTTTTCTTCTTTTTAAAGGGTTGATAATTGCCGGTTTCAGTGTTTTATGGTCCCGGCTAGGGATACCTTTCGCTTCCGGTTCCGGTTTTGCGTCTCACCACTGCAACGCAATGTCTATCGCCGTCTGACATGTTTCCGGTTAGATTGTCAATGTTGGAATGCAACCTTGCATTCTACTGTAGCTATATTCTCCTCCTGAATCCTGTGTGATCATTTCCTTCTATGTGGAACACATCCTTGCTTTCCACCGTTCCGATAGGGAGTTATAATGTTCATATTGTCCATAAAGTCCTCAATAATATACATAGATAGGAGAAAAAAGCAGATGGGGAATCAATATGTTAAAAATGAAAATTTAAGCATTCAAATATTTAGGAGAAAAGATTTAGCATTTATTTTTTCTTGCAAGGACTTTCCCTGCTGAATCCTCCATGGGCTGGAGCAAGGTGCTGAGCAGTGAATTACCCTTTTCCCTCCCAGTAACTAGAAGACACATAGTTCTGGGAGTACAACTGATTTTAATGAGCCAAACTTGTCCTTTTATGCACAGACTCCAGCATGGGGTCTATAAACAATAAGGGGTCTTCAGGAATCTCTGGGCCTGGGAGATAATTGAGTTAAAGACGGGTAAGCTAATTATCTCCCATGAACAGAGAGCCTAACACAAAACATAAACACATAAAAGTACCTCAAAACATGATAAAACAATGCTTTTGCCAGTCAACTTTCGGGAGCTCCTGCGGCCGAAATCTAGGGTGCTCTCAGGGAGCGTTTGTTCCCCTTAGTCTCAGGCACCTTCCCTCCTAAAAGCGCTCTCCTGGCGGGTTGCAAAGTGGTTCAAAACTCAAAACCAAGTTGTCTGGGAACCGCAAGTACACCTCATGCCAAAAACAGTTCCATAACATTCATGTCTAAGTATCGCTGAGTTGACCGGGAACCACAAAGTCCTCATGTTGAAATTAGTTCCACAGTGATCACGGCTAAGTACCGCTGAGGACTATTCGTGGGTCTGGTTTATGAGAACGGCCACCATGGAGCTAGCATTTGGTTCCATTCGAAAGAAGAGAAAGTGCCGAAGCAGGAGCACTGAGGGAAAGCTGCTAAAGGCGGCTGGGCAGGGCAACTCCCAAACGGGGTCTCCGACCTGGACCATAGTCCGTGGGCAGGAGGTCAGCTTCCACACTGCTCTAGGAGTTCGTGGCAAACGTTCGTGGGAAGAAGCATTTGTCACAATGAGCATAACAAGGCCCCTTTAACACCTAGTTAGCATAATAGAGTTTGTTTTCCCCATTATTAACTGGCTTTACCATAATCTGATGTTTGTTTCCCAATGTGTTTATTGCTTTAAATTCTGTCAAATTTGAGTGTATCTTAGGTCCAGAACATGTTTAAAGATGGGAATCAACTTCTTTATGCCAAATAAATGTCTGAGCAAAGTTTATTGGTATAAATTTACACTTGTTCCTCACATATGTATCTTTGAAAATCAAAAAGGCTGACTCCATCTCAGATTCTTCCTCACCCAACTTAAAAATATCAAAAAAAGATTTTAGTTTAATACTTTATTGACACGGATTTATGTTCTTTTAAATTGCATTGGCTACCTGACTGCACTATCTCTCCATCGCCAGTAGAGGAAGGAGAATTTAGTTGTTCCTTTTTTGAACTGCGTAGCCACATTGTCATGGCAACTCATTTGTGGTAGTAATAACAGTAAATGTTTATTTTTTTTACCTTTTACTATAGTTGCCTATAGTGGCTATAATAATTTTATGCTTGAAAATGGATACATGTTTTAACAAACAAGTTAATAGAGCTAGATGTGACAGACATGTCTGATGTCACTTTTGCTGTCCATGACAGCATACTGGGAGTGGGAGCATGACTATGTGTATATGGAAATATTCCATCGAATATTTTCTTTGGTTTGTATCGGGGGGACCAGCAGCAAGGCCACAAGGCACCTCACATAGTATGGTAGTTCTGCAGTGGTGAGGTCTTCAGGGATACCCCAAGCTGATTTTCAATCTGTTGCGCCTGGAGCGGTCATTTAGTCTTGCGAGTTGCAGGGAGAGCGTTTGGTGTGTGTTCTGTATGCTGTGAAGAGAATCCTTTGTAGTCAACATTGTTTGCCTCATTTCCATTATGTCCTCATCAGTGGTTTGGACCCTGTCAGTGACCACCTGTACATCGGCTTGGATCATGGATATATCAGCAGCCAGATTCTGCCTAAAGTCAGTCAGGAGATTCTTAATATCTTGCTTAGTGGCCAGAACTGAGAGGTCTGAAAAGCCAGGGACTTGCTGCTCTGGTCCCTGTGTTAAGGGCTGTAACTGAGGGTCTTCATTTGCAGGCTTATGCTGGTCAGCAAAGACCTGTTGGACCTCTTGAACTGCCATTTTGTGTGGGGGTCTATCATTGGAACATGGCTCCGATATCTCGGGTATCGTTAGGTGTAGTTAGGGAGTGCCTCCCCATTGTCTTTGGTGGTTCTGGTATGGTGGATAGGGGTACAAGTTCCTGCTCTAGTGCACTCCGTGATTTGGCCGGCCGCAAAAGCTCATTCAGCCCGAGTCTCGCGGTTAGATAGTAGGCCGCAGATTTTAAAAAGAACTGCATATGCCGGTGCCAGGAGCCACCTAGAGGTGAGTACTCTGTTTATAGTCGTTAGATGAGCCAGACGGGAAGTGCTATTTAGAAGATTAATCAGATTTCTGCCGGAGCTGTAAAAAATGGCGTCTGTTTCATCCCACTGTTAAACCCTGCCCCCGTGCATTTGCATCTTTGTCAGTATGTGAGTGTGTGTCAGTGTGTATGTACATCTGTACGTGTGTCAGTGTGTGTATCTGTGTCAGTATGTGTGTATCTGTGTGTGGCAGTGTATGTGTATATGCCAATATATCCAGGCATTCAAAGACCAACACAATGCACAAAGACACCCCTGCATTCAAATGTCAACACTACACACAAATGCACACCTACTTTAAAACGCCAACAATACACACAAATGCACAAGTGCATGCAAATGCCAACACTGCATACAAACACACTACAAACACAGCACTACATTCAAATGGTAACAATACATACGAATACACTACTACATTCAAAAACACAAATACTCCATGCAAAAACATGCTTACATTTAAACACACACACACTGCTCACAAATACGACCCTGCAAAGATGGGATCATAGATGTACAGCTGGCAAAGCATTGTGGGAGCTGCACAATAGTTAAGGATTTACCTTTTAGCCATCCTTGCACTAGAGGAGGCCCAAAAACATTTCTTGCACCAGGGCCTCCTCTACATTAGTTCCGCCACTTTTCATTACTTACAACATTATGGCAACAAACACAACCAATGCTTCTCTATCAGAAGCTTTGTATTCAGTGCTTCTATATGAAAGTGCAGCATGCCCCCAATACTTAAACTACACGATAAAATTAATATTGTAGTGCGAAAAATAAATGTACTTATTTTGAACATTAGAATGTTCCTTTGAATAATTATCTGATGGAGATCACTGTCGTTTGACTAAAATATATATTATTCAGAAACATTTAGATTTAAACCAAACCACAGTGACCAAAGTTTGATAACAATAACAGTGTCACAATAAGAAGACTGTTTGTGGTTTAACTTTTAACAAACTGATAATGTTTAAAACGGACAAGTATGCATTACAAATCCCCCCTATCTTGTGTGATTATGATAAACAAGAAACAGCTGACATTTTATCAATTCTCTTTTCAGTTAATCACACACAATGATTAATTAATTGATAAAATGTTGAATAAATAACCAATCCTAACCATTTATCCTGTCACCAATGCGCACACAGGCAGGCCATCTGCTTTGCACCTCAAGGAAGCAGTCGCCACTGATGTCTACATGTGTTTTTTTGTTTGTGCAATACTATCGCCCCATGATACTTCATGCACATTAATGTACATTCTGAAAGTGTCATATGAGTGCATTCTTTCCATTGTGTTCTACATGGTCATTCATCCTCAAAAGCTTGCAGATATTTATTAATGCTCACTCAATGAAAGTATACTACATACCTCCCAACATTGGAAGGTAGGGGTTTGGGAGAGGGAGGCAGATCCTGGGGGACATTGCCTGTGTTGCAGTTTGTGTCACTGGTGATGCCCACAACGGACAAGCTGGACAGGAGGATGGTCTGCCCTTTGAAGGAATGTGCCAGTGTGGCATCAACCCATACCAAACTACCTGAGAGCCTCCCATCTAGCCCATGAAGTCAGAACAGTCCCGCCGAAATTGGGACAGTTTGAAGATTGATATTGTTATATGGAAAGCATTGACCTTTTTTTTTTTTGTAATTCTTTATTTTTGCGTGCAGTGTTAGGTTACAAGCTTTCTTACTGACTTTATGACTTATGACAAAAGTTATACTTATAGTGGTAGACAAATAAGGTCAAGATGTACTGCACATTTTTTTTTTTTTGTGTAAGATAACAATCGTAGTCATAGTAAGGCATAACATTAGCATAGGGTACAGAAAAAACATGTAAATTGCCCGTAGATTAAACTAGAAGTAGGTAATGTTGTCAAACGTGCTTAGTGAACGAGATTATGTTCGAGTTTTAAACTTAGGAGGGTTAACAACTAGACAAGCATGTAGCCGCTGGAGTTGAGTGGGTTCCTGCGAAAGCAGGTGTTAGTGTTAGGCATCGCTGTGTTAGGCATCACAATATGGCTGCGGTTTATACCAGGGTATTGGGTGGGAAATTAGTCATGAGAGGCTGGTGCCCCCTGCTGAATCTATGGGGTAGAGAGAGTCACTGTGCTGGCAAAGCACAGTATATGATTGATCCAACAGGAGCAACATAAACAGGCTAAGGGATTAAGGATGCTAAACATTACTTAATAGGAGGAAATCACCAGGTCTTTTAAGAACTGGGTGCCAGACAGTAGTAGGATCAAGTGGGTATTACAGTAGTGTAAGCAAAAAACAGTATATCAGAACACATGCTGTTATTTTATATCAGAGCTGTGTGTGTAAGAGGGAGCAGCAGATCTTTGCCCTGACATATCTAGTGTCCCCTTGTGCTTGTTCTACTCAGCCTATGCCCATGGCTGTCAGACACAGTCCAGACCCATTTGCAGAGTAGTTGGATTCCCTCAGTGGGTGTTTGGTTCTGGCTCAGTGTATCTTGGGTGCCTCCTGTGTCGCCACGTGGCGGTTGTCTCCAGCCCTGGGTCGTCGCGTGGTGGCTTGTTTGTCCAGAGTGCCTTGCTTTGACGTGTTGCAGGGCCTTTGGGGCTGCTTTGCATCCTCCCTACTGCACTGATGGAGGTAGGTGTATGTGCCCGGTTCGGCGTGCTCCACTTCTCGCCCTCCTGTGTGTTGGGGCTTACGTGGTCGGGCGGCTGCTCCGAAGGCCCGTAGTGGGGTTCCATAGTGGCGTCGGCGGGTCACCGGGCGAATCCACGAGACCACCGTCCGAGCGGCATGGAGGTAGGACATACCCCTGTCTCGCAGCATCATACAGAGGGTTGAGCAGAGCCGGTCCAGGGCCTCCACGGGGTGCGTGTGGGACTGGGCGCATGCGTTCTGCTTCCATTGCTTTCGTTGAGAAGCCATCTTGGATAAGCACCGACAGTCTTTTGCTACTGCCAGTTGTCTCTGCTCGCTTTGCGTCGTTTGCCCGCTTGTCTAGCTGGGACCGGGATGACCCCCGCCGGTCCAGGGGGGGGGGTTAGGAAGTCGGTATCGATTCTTGGGGTGCCTGGTGCTGTAGAGAGCGGCCGCCTCTCCCCAGCTCCAACTCCTGTAGGCCTCAGGGTACGGCCCGGTCTGTGTGCCCCAACAGGCTCCAACCGGCTCCAGAAAGGTATCCCCCGGTTCCCCGGTGCACCCCCGACGTGGGTAGTGCACTCTGCTGGGTCTTTGGGCTGTATAGCTGGCTATATTGCCCTAGTTTTGGGTCACCCAGCAGGAGCTCCGTCCCCACACGTCTTTGCAGCTTGGCGGTCAGACTCCGCCCAGCATTGACCTTTTGACTGTGATGCTTATTTAAAATGCAGCTGGAGGCACAACTTATCCTGTGGTACATTCTCACTACTGTGTACACTTGGATTTAAAAAATACACTGTACTCACCCAGACCACTTCTTCTCAAGAAACTCTTAACTCCACTGCACTGACTGAGTAAAACTAGGTCACATTATGCAGAAGACCCATAGGAAAGCATTGATTTAACACTTTACTATGGGGAATTTTGAATGCTATGAGGAGCATTAGATTGGATCATTACAAAGGAGGCTTTTTTTGGCCTTATTGCACAAATAAACAAATAATAAACAAATACATTTTTTATAGTGATCCCTTCTCCCGGTCACGTGTGGTTTTCCCCAGGGCTCCATACTTAGCCTCTTACTATTCACATTATTTATAAATGATCTGCCTAATGTCTCAAAGTCTCAACTGTACACATGTATGCATACGACACTGTAATCTACGAGAGTAAACCCAGTCTACAATAGCTTCCAAGACCAATTTGGATTGCGGATAACAAACTCTTCTTAAACACTGACAAAACTGTTACAATGATCGTTGGAACTGTACCTAAATTACAGAAATTACAAAATTCCCATTTATGTATCAGAACAAATGCAACTAGCCCACGGACCGTAGTGTGTTCTTTCAACTATCTAGGTATGTTGCTAGACTCCAATCTATCCTTTTGGCCTTCACATTGAAAAACTCTCTTCAAAACGTTATCCAAAACTAGGTGCCCTGTACAGAAACAAATCCTGCCTCAACTACAGTAAAAAAACAGATAGCTAATGCCAGTCACTGATTATGGGGATTTGTGTATGCTACTGTGCCGCAAACCCACCTTCATAAACTTGAAGGGACACTATAGTCACCAGAACAACTACAGCTTATTGAATTTGTTCTGGTGAGTAGAATCATTACCTTCAGGCTTTTTGCTGTAAACACTGTCTTTTCAGAGAAAAAGCAGTGTTTACATTACAGCCTAGTGATAACTTCACTGGCCACTCCTCAGATGGCTGTTAGAGCTGCTTCCTGGGTCATGGCTGCCTAAAATGCATCCAAACATTCAGTGTCTCCTCCCTCTGCATGCAGACACTGAACTTTCCTCATAGAGATCCATTTATTCAATTCATCTCTATGAGGAGATGCTGATTGGCCAGGGCCGTGTTTGAATCATGCTGGCTCTGCCCCTGATCTGCCTCTTTGTCAGTCTCAGCCAATCCTATGGAGAAGCACTGTGATTGGATCAGGCTACCACTTCTGATGATGTCAGCAGACTGCTTGTTTTTCTGAGTCAAACAGCATGCAGAGTTACAGCTTCAGGCTTGAATACAGTAAGATTTTGCTATATTCATGGAGGCATGAGGGGCCCAGGGGGGCTAGATGGTGGTTTTAACACTATAGGGTTAGGAATACATGTTTGTGTTCCTGACCCTATAGTGATCCTTTAATACATTGTATAATTCGTTCTGCCGCATTGTACTAGAATGTTATTACTTGACCCACCATTGTGACATGTCAAAAGAGTTATTGCTGGAGTCCCAATGCACTTGTCATCTTTCAGCCTTGGTCATAAGAGCTTTTCTGGGAAGCTCCCACCCTACCTGAGAAGAATGCTCTCTCCAACTGTTCCCACCTCCTATAATCTTCAATCCAGTATTAGCACTTTATTTAGTATACCGCAATACAAAAAGAAAGTGGCTCAATCCTCTTTTTACTACAAAGCACCACAATTATGAAATAATCTCACAGTCAAATTTTCATTCAATCTAAAATTCTTTAATAGATATCTGGTTGATATCGATATCATGATATAGATATCATGGTTGACTATATTTATTATCAGTTATGTGTTAAATTTATATATATATATATATGTGTGTGTGTGTGTGTGTGTGTATATATATATATATATATATATATATATATAAAATGGATATTGTATTATTTTTTGGTTATATTATACTGTACCCTATTGTAACAATGCAGTTTTTGTGGGCCAAGGACATAGTTGAAAATGAGAGAAATCCCAATGTAACCTTCCTGGTAAATATTTTATAAATAAATAAATAAACATTGGTCATCCCTGAGACCCTGGCCAACATTAAGAATTGAACACTGACACCCATCAGTGTGAGGGTGCCTAATCTCAGGGCAGTGTCTGGACATACATATCTCAATGTCAAAGAAGATTGGAAATTAGCGAATGTTGTGCCCATTCACAAGAAAGGTAGTAGGGAGTTGTGGGGACAGTAATGGAAACAACGTTAAAGAATAGGATTGTTAAAAATCTAAAATCACATGGATTTCAAGATCAGAGACAGCATTGGTTTACTTCAGGGAGGTCATGCCAAACTAATCTTAGATTTTTTTTTTGATTGGGTAACTAAATAATAGATCAGGTTGGTTCAGTAGACATTGCTTACATAGATTTCAGTAAGGCTTTTGACACTGTCGCACATAGAAAGCTCATCAATAATCTACAATCTTTGAGTTTAGATTCCAATATTGTTGAATGGATTAGGCAGTGGCTGAGTGAAAGGCAACAGAGGGTTGTTGTCAATGGAGCATATTCAAAGCAAGGTCTTGTTACCAGTTGGGTACCTCAGGGATCTGTACTTGGACTTATTTTCTTTTTATTAGTGATATTGCAGAAGGTCTTGATGGTAAGGTATGTCTTTTTGCTGATGATACAAAGATATGCAACAGGGTTGAGGTTCCAGGAAGAATAAGCTAAATGGCAAATGATTTAGGTAAACTAGAAAAATGGTCAGAAATGTGGCAACTGATATTTAATGTGGATTAGAGCAAGATCCTCATCTTGGTCGTAAAAACCCAAGTGCAGAGTACAGAATATTTGATACAGTGCTACCCTCAACATCTGTGGAAAGGTATTTAGGAGTAATTATTTCAGATGACTAAAAATTAGGAAGATAATATATTAGAGTACCAAGAAATGCTAGCAGATTGCTTGGTTGTTTATGGAAGGGTATTAGCAATAAGGTAGAAACACCTTAGAAAGAGGAAAGTGCTCATGCCACTGCACAAAACACTGGTGAGACCTCACTTGGAGTATTGTACGCAGTACTGGAGACCGTATCTCCAGAAGGATATTGATACTTTTGAGAGAGTTCAGAAAAGGGCTACTAAACTGGTTTATCGATTGCAGGGTAAAACTTACAAGGAAAGGTTAAAGGATCTTATCATGTATAACTTGGAGGAAAGACGAGACAAGGGAGATATGACCAGAAATATTTAAATACATAAAGGGAATCAACTCAGTAAAGGAGTAGAATATGTTTATAAGAAGAAAAACTACCACAACAAGAAGACATAGTCTTAAATTAGAGGGGCAAAGGTTTAAAAATAATATCAGGAAGTATTACTTTACTGAGAGGGTAATGGATGCATGGAATAGCCTTCCAGCTGAAGTGGTAGAGGTTAACACAGTGAGGGAGTTTAAGCATGCGTGGAATATGCATAAGGCTATTCTGGATATAAGGTAAGGCCAGGGACCAATTAAGGTTTTTAGAAAATTGGGCAGACTAGATGGGTTGAATGGTTTTTATATGTTTCTATTTGGATTGTTCCACTTAACATATTAAAGCAACAGGGTCACAATCAGGTGTCTTTGCATATTTTGTTCTTATATTTAGTTAGTTTGTGTGAAAATAAATGATTTTGATTAATTTTTTAAATAAGAAAATAAATGCCATTCAATGTTTTATTGTAGAAGAAAGAAGATAGACTGTTAAGGACACAATTTCAAAAAGTTGCACATTGATGAAATTAAAGCAAAGCATTGTGCAGGTTTCTTATGCATCTAACCCTAATATGTAGTTGCTGATCACTTTCACAGCCAACATAGTTTCCTTGCAAGTTGGTTTTATTTGGTATTCTGGAAGTAAAAAGCAATATTCAAAATCATCACGTAGCTCGAAACCAAATGAGTATTTAATCCCTTCTGAATAGGCCCAATCAATTGAAGAACCAGATACTTGACCTGCAAGCACAGTAGCACATTGATTAGTTTTAAGAGAACATACTATTTTTGTCATACTTTTTTTGTATATTTGTTGATACTATTATTTGATAGTGCTTAGATATTTTCGAATTGAATATGAATATGAATCTTGAGAGTTTTCTGAAGAAAGTAAACCAAAATGAAGTACCAATAGGGATAAAGGACAGACATGGTCAGGAACAACAAAAGGTCAGATATGACAGCACAGGTCCACAGCAGAATTACAGACAAAAAGGGTCAAAGAGCAGGAAGACAATAATGATGAACACTAGTAGCACTAAAGTGGTCACTACTGGAAGCACAGTACAACTGAGCAATGTGGATTGTAGACGGATGTGACAAACTGCCATTTGCCACTGTGCATTGGAGAGGACTGATTGCTAGCCTCCTGCTCTGCGACTATGGCCCTGGGATGTATTACCCTTTGAGAACTGTATTTGGGCATAATGGATTTTTATTATGCTGTTCCTGGCCCTTTAAATACTTTGGAGCAGTGTTACAACTTTTAAACTGGCACTTCGGATGCAGTCGAAGTGCCGAAGTCGTCAAAGTGGCTGCCATTCGACAAACGAACACGTGGCGGTGGCCATTTTAACTTATTCGAACGCGGTCAGTGGTGTGTGCAGCCAAATCTATGGAACTGTTTTCGACTACCCAATTGCACGAACACCGCTGGCCCGTACCTTCTACGTTACTTCGACACCGCGGCTGGAGACTAAGTCCCGTTCGAAGATTCGAACGCTTGTTCGAATGGGACTTAGTCATTTTCTCTGTGTAAAACAGACCGACCGCACAGCCCAAATCCATGGAACTGTTTTGGGCATGAAAATGTGCTTGCGGTCGGTCAAAAGTGACTTATACCTATCTCCCGAACGGCTGACCGGATTCGAATGATTTTTGGGTATGTTTGTATTTGGAATATGCTGATTAATAATATGTGACTTTTATTAATATTGGATGTATAGTTTTAGAGTTATGAAAGTTAGGTAAAAAGTATGTTTTAAACTGTACGGATAATTGGGTTACCTCTCATGCTAAGGGGAGGAGATGTGTGGGATGTCACCATTGTGTGATTGGGTAATGTAGAATTGTCTGTGGGCATCTCCCTTGCAGGGGAGAATTGCATAAAAGCAGAGTGTGTGCCATTAAACCTGAGTTCTTCTTGACCCTCAACACGTAGTCTTGTCTCGTGATTGGAGGGGACAGCTATATTCACACTGGGGATTGCTATGCGCTGCATACTCCCTTGAGCTTTAATCACTTAGCTCTTTTGAGAGCTTGCTCCTGTTACACTCTCCTTGGAGGAGAGTTCTTTCACACACGGTCCCTGATGCTGGAGGTTCATACACAGTGGAAGGAAGACGGCAAGACTCCAGTTAAGCTACGGCGGTTGCGGAGTCTGCGGTGGTTGTGGTGTCTGCTGCAGTGCTTGGAGTCCTCAGGAAGCGCTAGGAGCATCCTTAAACGGAGGTAACCAGTCGGGGTGCCCGTCGATCCGTTACATTGGTGGCAGCGGTGGGATGGCGTCCTAGTGCGAGGATAAGAAGCTCAGAGACACTGGTATCGTATGAGAGGTTATTGAGGGCAACGCTAGCCACTGCGCAGCGTCCCTACCTACAGCAACATGGAGCAAGCATGCATAGAACCCTGCGAAGAGCACCTCAACATTATACGTTGCTACGAGGACGACACTTACATTAAGGAGGTAAAGAGGCGGTTGGTCTGGTATGGCCCAGACCCTTCAAACGAGGTGGTCTCCCAAGTAATGCGCCAGCTGAGTGCTGAGAACAGTGCGGCAATGGTCTTTGAGCGAAAACTGTGGAAGTTGAGTATATGGACACCCAGTCTCCAGCGGCAGTGTGAGTTCCAGGGAGCCGAAGGTGTCATCCTTCCTCCACAGCGGCATAGTGAGTTCCAGGGAGCCGAAGGTGTCGTCCTTCCTCCCCAGCGGCAGTGTGAAGTCCAGGGGGCCGAAGGTGTCATCCTTCCCCCCCAACAGCAGTGTGTCCTACAGGGAGCAGAGACAGTTGGTCTCTCTCTCCAGCAGCAGGACAATGTTACGGGAGTGGAGACAGGTGGTCTCCCTCTCCAGTGGCAGCCTGTGTTTCAGGGAGAGGAGCACAGCACCCTCTCTCCCCAGCGGCAGCTTACCCTAACAAGGGGAGACACCAATCTCCTAGATGGTGCAGATGGGACCGTGGTCTCTGTGCCTGACCTACAGGGATGCTGGACAGCCTGTCCAGATCCCCAACTACCCTCACAGGGACAACAGTAGGAGGGGGTAAGTACGATTTCCCCTCCCCAACTAACTCCTTACTTGACCCCAGGGTTAAGAGAGGAAATGTTAACCCCCACTGACCCCCACGTTCCCCTGGCTACTGAGCCGGAATATATCCCAAGTACCCCAGCAGAAGAGCTGGCAGCTGGGCAGAGTGCAGTTGGCCTCTGCCCTCCCTTTGTCCCTTGTCCAGAGCTTGATGTCCTGCAGGCTATGCCAGCAGAAGAGCTGGCATCAGGGCAGAGCGCTGCTGGCCTCTGCCCTACCGACCCCCTTGTTATAGGACTGGCCTGCACCACGCTTATCCCAGCAGAAGCGCTGGTATCAGGGCAAAGCGCCGCTGGCCTCTGCCCCTCACGTCCCCACAGCATGTTGCCCCATCACCGCAGAGGGATACCCAGGTGCAGTAACTGTTTGTTGTGGGTGGGCTGCTCTGGCACTTGTTTATTGTGGGTTGGTGGATCGACTAACGTAGGCACTGACCGACAGAAGGTCAGGTGCCTGGTTAGTCTTCCCCCCAAAGGGGAGATATGTGACAAATTGCCATTTGCCACTGGGCATTGGAGAGGACTGATTGCTGGCCTCCTGCCCTGCGACTATGGCCCTGGGATGTATTACCCTTTAAGAACTGTATTTGGGCATAATGGATTTTTATTATGCTGTTCCTGGCCCTTTAAATACTTTGGAGCAGTGTTACAACTTTTAAACTGGCACTTCGGATGCAGTCCTTGTCTGTCAATACATTGACACGCTGAGGCATTGACTGGCAGTTGGGAGAAAAATCTATTTTGAAATAGATTTTTTTCATAACCTATACAGTTGCTAGCAAACTGCAAGCACAACATATAGATAAAATCGTATGCTCAATCTAATGCGCATAAGTTGTTTGGAGTATGACACGTTCCCTTTAACATTAGTAAGAGTACTGCTGAGTTTAACCCAGGAGAAGTGTTTTACAAGCACAACAAGGGAGCCCATACACAGGGTTATCTAATAAAATGAGAATTGTCAGGAATTCAAATTGAATTCAAAGTGAATTTAGAATTTAGGCCAAAGTTGGCAAAATGGAAAGAATAGCAGTCAATTATGCTTTCAGTTCAGCTAGTTTGACCTTAAATCTGAATTCTGGACTATTCTCCCTTTAATAAATAGCCTTGCTAGTAATATTTGTACAACTTTTGAACTACTAGAAAAAAGTCACAGAGGAGATACCATTAAAGTTTACTTTTGAACTACTACTGTATTCTTGTTCCAAAATTCTGTTATTCGAATAAACAAACATATTAGAAGAAACTACGATGATACTCTATCCATTTATTTGTATAGTGTAAAAAAAGCAAGCCAGTGCATCTGTTTAATATTATCATCTGTGGTTTGCACATCTCTGTTATAGTCATACATCAAAGGAAAAACATTTTATTAAATGAAAAAAACAAATATAAACAAATATGTTTCAGATTACCAATGTTGCGTGGTTTGGTGTTTCTTCCTCTGTATATCCATTAGGGTACAATAACATTTGCCCACAGGAATGGAAGCTGATATATGCTTTAATAGAGTAGAGGTTTTTCCTTATGTACGCAGTGAATGCTTGAGTTTCTACTGCAGATTCAGGACCAGTTCCTGCATACACTTCATCGCATGGACCTTTATCTTTCTCAAATTCTATTAGAAATAAATCTGGTGTTAAAGAATTAAAGATAACCTATGTTTGGCTCTAAAATTAAAGGGACACTATCGGCACCAAGACCATTTCAGGTCATTGGCTCATTGGCCTTTTAACCCTGCAATTGTAATTATTGCAGTTTTTGATAGGAGGGATTTTTTATTTTTAACAAAACAATGTTGCATGGAGGGAGGTGGGAGAAATCACCCAAAGGAAGGGAGGCTGGAGATAGCCAGTTTCCCCCTGCAGGCGCTCTGCCTGTAAGGGGAAGATCTTCACGTCTGTTGCCAGACATATTTTATGTACAGAATTGACATTGGCAGCCAGGAGTTGATGTCATGTGTGCTGAGAGTACAACTAGCCCCCAGTACAAAATTACAAATACCTCAAGCTGAAACACTACACATACTGATTCCTACCACAATGATCACTTCAAATCTCTAACGTTACTGGAGTAACTCTATAAACATGTCCATGTCTTGTTTCACTTGGCCATTGGTGGGATATTTAGCTTCCATGCTGATTTGAAAAGATTACAAAATCCAACGTAATGTGTTCAGTCTCAGATTGCACTGTTCTTTTGGAATCTGGCTGGGGTTAACTGTCTTTAGGGGGGACCCCCAACAGATGATAGTTTGTTTTAGTTAATTGCTGTACATTTACGTAAATACCACTGTTCCCAATGTCATGTTCATCAAATGCATGTTGATGTATTATTGTTCTTGAGCAAAGGTATAGGAGAAAAATTGATGGGTCAGCAGTCACGACGCACAATACCAGAATGTGTGCCATAAATGCGCTTGTGGTTTTCTTTTACATACAAATTAAGAGATAAAGGTTACATCGACTAAATACTAGTGTATGCCAAATAATGTACCAACAGACAGGGAGGCTCTTTTCACTATTTAAAAAATATTAATCTCTTCATGTATTGTATGGTGATACAATATAACTATATCACAATTGTTTCATTGCTTCACCAAATGTGAATGTTTTTGTATCTGCCATGGTTAGCAATGATTTTGTTAATAGTCCTTGCTATTCCAGGATATGTTGAAATTCCTGTTAAGGTCCGTCCCAATGCAATTATTGTTAGGAGTTCGATTCTTTCGCCACATTCTATCCTATAAAAAAACAAAACATAAAAAAGTTTACTAGAAATATTATGGATTCCTTCATGGTATGTTTTAAAATGAAAGAACTGAAACAATAAAAATGTATTGTTTTGTAAGGTTTATTAGCAACTCTTCATAAAAACACCATATACAGGCATATGCAAGAACACATTCTTGAACATAAGGTGTACTTTTCTTTGTAAAACATTTTCGTCAAGCAAAATATCTCTGTTATATAAGTAGGACATCCTGGATAACCCCAGTGCACTACCAAATGTTCAATCTGGTTCTAAGCTGAAATATCATGTAATAAATAGTTGTTAGTGGTTAGTAGCTACCAAAAAGGAAGGGCAGAAGGACTAACAGTGAACTGTTGTCAGGGTCATGGGCACACAAGGCTCATTGATTTGGCGTCCTTCATAGGTCTTTCCAATATTCAACAAGGACACCAGTTTAGGATTTGTAAAAGCAATAGAATAAGCCCATAAAGCAATCTGATCAAACAAATGAACATTATTTACAGTTTTGAGAATCCATGAGAACTTATGTATGTTCATGTAAAGAGAAGATGATACTGACCTCCTCCCATTGTTTATATCGAGGGATTCTGAAAGCACCTCTATTTTGCTGTCTGGCTTTCTTAAGTTGCCTTTCAATTGTTTCTTGTAAATTTTCAGAAATTATTCTACAATAAAAAAAAGCATGCAAATACTATAAAATTAATCTTGCTTAGTGCTAGCAAATATAAACTGTAAAAATGAAAGGAAAAAGTCAGTGGACAATTGACCACCACTCACCACTTCCACACTGACAAGAATAAAACTTTCCCACATATTTAGTCTGTAGCATCAGTGACCTTTGTTCAGCAAAGAAAACTGTGTCCTTGCTGCAGCATGAATCATTTCATTGGAAAAAAAGGGTATCTTTCAAAAATGAGAAGGTGCAACAGAAGAATGAGTCATGCAAAGTGCATTTTTGACAGAATAACTATGTTAGTTTTGGGAAGTCCAAGAATGCCAGTGTATATATATATAGCTTTGTTCTTCTCATGTGTATATATATTATTGTGAAAACAGAAAAAAGCTTTCTACTCTCAGATCAGAAAAATATTTAAAAACTGGACTTAACATTTCGAGTACTACACTGCTAGCTATGTCTTAAAAGATACCTGACATTCCAAGCCTGGAAGATCCATGGCAACCTCACCAGGGGAAAAATTACCACTCTCCTAAAGCTAGTGGGAAGTCTAAAGTTTTAGCCATGATTTAATATTGCTCATTGTCTAGTAACGGCCTAAATAGAAAAAGGATAAACTGGCCCTCCTGGTCTCATGTCTCCATTTAACTTTTATTCCCCCAAATGTCAACATTTCAGTTCTTATAGAACTCAGTTCAAGACAATATTAAAATATAATTCATTTACAGTATTAACCGTTTATAAGTAACTTCTGCTGTCCCACAGTTTTGGCTCTTAGTCTTTATAAAGGGGTGCAATGTGTGAACGAGTCCATTATCATTTCAAATGTTTATGAAAGAAATGAAGACCATGGTAAACCCTTTGCTGACCCTCAGTCGGGCCTTTCTAATGTAATAGAAAAATAACAGAAGCTAACTCATTTGACCAAACAAATACCTACTTAAACGTAATCCCTTTTTGCTGAAATAGAGATATGATGTTTTTTTGATTCATTTGCACTAGCATGAAAGGTGACAGGGTTATTTGGGACCACACGATGAAGGGATTTTGGATAATAGAAATTAACCTGTAAAGATAAACACAATTTGTACAATGCTGAAGCCAAACAGTTAATTATGTTAGTTTTAGGAGAATATATATAATTCATGTTTGTGACACAGAATGACATTTACTAAATAAGTGTAAAAGCATTAAGAATTCATGGAATGAGAGTGTATCATTTATATCAACTGCAGTTTGTCTTTTTAGTTTGATAGGATCTTCAAAAAAACATTTAAAGGGACATTCTAAGCACCAAAACAACTTTAGCTTAATGAAAAGCTTGGGTGTACAGATAATGCCCCTGTAGTTTCACTGCTCAATTATCTGCAGTGTAGGCGTTAAATCACTTTTGTTTATGCTTATGTAGCTCTAGCCACACCTCCCCTGACTGTAACTCACACAGCCTCCATGAAATTTTTTTTCTATTTTCAATCAGATCTTACAGCACAGTGTGTTTACATTATACATATACATCTCCTGGACTGTTAATTGAACTTTAATCACGCACAGGAGTTTCCTTCAGGCTTTTAACAGAGCAGGAGATAAACAATTCTAAATTAAACACACTGTGCAAGGAAAATTAAACATTTAATTTTTCTTTACAGGAAATGTGTGGGGAAAATGTGTAGGTCGCATGTGGGGAGGTGTGACTAGAGCTGCGTTAACAAAGTGATGTAACTCCTAAATAGTTGAGCAGCTAACTTCTAAATAATTGAGTAGTTAGATTGGAGGGGCATGATCTACACGAAAACCACTCCATTAAGTAAAAGTTGTTTTGGTGCTTATAGTGCCCCATCACTTTAGCATAGGACTCGTTGAAGAGGTTTGCTTTGATTTTGGCAGGCAAGCTTACACTTTAATAGTCATCGCAGTGGTACAAAAAAAACCCTATTATTTAATTGTGCATACGGATGTGGTATAATACTCAGGTAATGTTTTTTTATGTATATGTATGTTTTTAAACTTATTAAGACAGTATCAATTGCTGCTTCCCAAACTTAGTGTCATAAAAATACCCCTCGCTGTCTCAAAGATGGTGCCATTATATGCTCTTACATCAATGTCGTCATCAAACACATGTGCATTGTATTTGTAAACACATTTACAGTTACTCAACTGATTAAATCATATCTCCATTAGTCATGTTTGTTAGTAGAAAACATACATGGTCCCACTTGCAATATTAAGTGCTTGATTGCCAAGAATAAAAACCACAGGAAAAATCTAATGGAATTTTACAGAAAGAAACATGATGGAGCACACTAATTATTAAAATGACAGGAAGAAAATACAATTGAATAGTAACTCAAAACACAAACAAACAAAACACACCACGAGCATGTTAATGCAAGAAAAAAAGGAAACAAAAAGTGAAAAATAGACCAAAAACTTACAATGATATGATCTGAATGTTAGTTAAAATCCAGTTGCAATCTCTAGAAGGGGAGTAATCTGAAAGGTATTTTATAACCAAAACACAGAGACATTGCAAATACGGATATTTAATATAGTGCAAGCACAAAGGTGGACTACTACTACAGAATAAAGGCACGTGGGTGCTAATCAATGTACTTTACAAAACATCTAACACTATGAAACAATGAAAATGCTATCTTACCTGCTTTTTACTGTCCAAATGTTTAATCATATCCACTTCTTCTTCATTTTCTGGAAACACTTTGAATACCTTATCACTGCAAAGGAAATATGTAATATATTTATATAATTATTAATATAAGAATCATTTAACTAGTAAAGTGTCAAGTGGTTAACAAATAATTTATCAAAAACTATTGGAAAGATAGCTATGTTAGTTACTTGTCATAAGGTCGAAGGGTTGGAACACACAAAACAGATATAACCAAGAGGCAAAGTATTAGGAGCTTCATGTTCCCTTTTCTGTTCTCTCATTGATTTTTGTCTGGTATATGTTAATGTCTTATCTCTCCAGTCCATGTGATTTATCTTCTGAACATCGCGCCCGTTTAGTTCAGTCAATTCCCGAATAAGCTTTCCAGTGCAAAATTTCATCTGAGCATATGCTGCACAAATTAGGCTGTCCTGAAATAGTTTTTTATTTTCAGAAAAAATAGTTTGGCCAAACTCATTTTTTTTTTCCATGCACAAGTCCATTTATTACTATTTTAATTTGTGTCATGCTCATTTTCTCTCCAATAAAGTGGGTATTGTGAAGACTTACTACATTATTCCTTAAACTAACAAACATCATGAATTGACCAGGAAACTGCAAAATATAGATCAAAACAGAAAAACTGGAAAATTCTGCATTTCAGCAGTTTGCATATTGTGACCTAAAACTTTAAAGTCCTGGGTCAAACAAGTCCCTGTTTAGTGAACAACCCTGAAAGTATGAGCTCAGAATTTTGATCAACTATATTCTCTTGTGTCCACATGAGGTCACTGTTGATACAATTTAGTTTGTATTATTATATTTCTTATATTGATAATACTGCACAAATATACTGTAAATTTATTGGGGGGTGGGGGGCTCAACAAATGGCTCAAGTTCTACTCAAACTTAGTACAACTTGTATGCAAAACTGGAAAAGTTCCTCTTTGAGCAAGACTCAGTACCCTTCTTAGGATGCATCATCTCAGGTAATGGGTTTGAAGTGGGCCCCATAAAGCTCTCAAAAATATTGAATCATTTAAAAAACCTTATCTAAAAATATTAACAAACTTAGATTTAATATTTTAGACACACTTTTAAAATATTTTTTTAAAAATATTGAAATATAAAAAACTATATCATAAAAGTACACAATATACCAAAACTCAAAAGTATGTCAATATACCAAAAATCTAAATGTTCACAAAATTAAAATATTTTTTATATTATTAACTAATTTTAAAAGCGTATCCAAAACTATTAAATCATTGGAAACCATTATCTAATAATACTAGGTCAAGGCTATAGTTTCTTCACATGTGTCTGACTTGAGATTCATAGAGTGGGTTCCACACACTATTTCTCTCAATGCCCTCAATGCCTCTCTCAACCTCTCATCTGCCTAAAACATCCTCATACTGCACAGAGGAAGGAGATCAGGGATCAGTGTTGGACATGAAAGTCCCATCTTCAGGGTTAAATCATTGCAAAAGAAGGTGCCTGGACCCTCCTGTTTTCAATGTATTTGTGAGCCCGTTCTATAAGGGTGTAATGTTAAGCATTGGGGATTATTTGCACTTGATACTATCTACACTTTACATGTGGTATTTGCATCGTTGTGTGTTTGGATACTGTTTTATATACTTTGAAGATGGTTGGAGTTGGTCCTCAGAGTAGACTGCACTTTTACTAATTAGTAGTGGTTTATACACATGTACCTTTTGGTACATATTGTCATTGCATTGTCATTCTCACTGAAACAACTGTAACCAAAACAAATTAATTCAGTTCCCCAGACCCTACTAACATGCCTCTGCATAGATACATTTCACTTAGCAAAAGAAGACAATGTTCAAAGAAACAATGAACACATTTAAAACAATAAACGTGTCAAATGCATATAAACCTCGCTAAACTGCAGCTGAAACTCATTAAAGTGCAATGTTAGAACCAATATTACGACCTCTATCAGATAATTTGTCACTTACTAATTCAAACCATCAAATATGCCTGTATTTATTCCAATCAAGAATTATAATTATTTTTTTTATTCTTTTATTTCATGACAGACAATGACAGACATAGTCAAAGCAATATATTTCACCATGGTGTGTGTTTTTTACATATAGTACCCATATAATACCCATTCTTAATTTTCTCCAACAAAACTAACAAAAAGTAAAATTCTAAAAAAGTTAAGGATATGTACGTTCTTACATTATTGACATTACAGGAATACATGAGTCTGCTCTGTACAAACATTACTTTATGGAGTGTTGCACTTGAGTAGTTTGCTTGTCCATTAAATAAGTGTCCTTGATTTTATCTATGAACATTTTCATAGGAGGAGCTTTATCTTTCCTCCAATGTTGAGCTAATGTTCGTCTGGCTGCTAAGGTTAATTTATTGTGCAGTTTGCGGGTGTGTGTGCGAAGACCAACAACTGCCCTTGAGAGTATGAAGGACCAAGGGCAGTTGATGGTCCATGGGTCTAGAAAGTACTTCAGAAATCATATCTCTAACCTGTTCCCAGTATGATTTCAACCCAGGGCACGATTACCAGTTAAATATGTTGCTTTGTTTCCACAACCCATCTAGCACAAGTCATCTGTGGCTCTTCCCATCCATTAGTTATTTATTGTTTGAACATTTTAAAAGTAAAATATAGATTCATGCACGTTATAAGAATGCTATAATTTTGTTAGAATTAACACCAAACATACTCTATAATACTGACACTGTACAAAAATATCACCTTATATTTGGATGTGTAGACTGAATCATGAAAGGGAATTTGGGGCACTTTACGACAGGTTGATACAACAAAAACTGCATTAAACTCATCTGGACTACTATTGAGTGTGCCACTCACTTTGACATCTACTGAGGTTACCAGCATGAAATGACAAATGTCCTACACTCATTACAAGGATAAATTAAATTATGTGAATTTCAAATTTAAAGAAAAACTGTCACCTCAATACTATTTTTTCATATTTTGAGCATTTCATCAAGTATTAAAGGGAAATGGATTTTTAAACATAGAAATATAGAATGTGACGGCAGATCAGAACCATTCGGCCCATCTAGTCTTCCTATTAATACATTTTTGTTAATTAAGTATATGTAAAAAAATGAAAACACATTAATATGTGCTTGTTTGGTTTGCTGGGTCTATGTCACATAGTAATTTACCCCCACCATGGCATACCATTTGTAAACATATAGTTGTAACCAAAATTCTTCAAACCCATTGAAAATCATGATTATTGTCAAAATTTACAGGCTTTCAGCTGTTTGCAATGAACAAATCTAACAAAAGCTATTGAAATAGCTCAAAACAACAAATGCTTCAAGTGGTTTCCCCAAATTCAACTGAAATGCAACTTATGTTGCATCATAAGTAACTCCTCTCTTGTAGCAGACTCTACACTTTTTCTGGGGTGCCTTTTTGTAGGTTGTGAGGGGGATTCTGCTAGGGAAGTATCTTTCTCAAAATCGTTGGACATCTTCAGATTGCAATGGCAAAGGATTAGGGGGCTGGTGAAATAAAATGTCGGACAAAAGCTTCAAAGTGAACTCCAAGAACTTGTATTACTCCCCTGTGGCTGCTTTTTGTACAGTATTTAGGAATTAGACATTGCTATCTGGACAAGGTAGGTGGCAACTTTTTATATCACGTCTTTGTTTTATGGTGAACCAGATATAGCTGAATACATTAGTCAGCCAAATCTACTTCCCCATATGCTTATTGTATTCAATAATGCACTTTAGCTGCTTTATTTGTGCTTTGTTCTTTATTTGTGCTTTGCTTTTTTGGACCGACACTGGCACTGTGCTCTCTGCATGAAGTGTGGACAACATGTACACATGTTTCTTTCCATGTAACTAAGGGCCAGCACCTCTTCATTTTGCAAAGCATTTGTTGTGCTTTGCTGTTTTTGCCTGCAGTCAGCTAATGGGGGAAACCTTTCTGGTTCTTCTGCATTGTGACACTTTGGGTGTTAAAGTAAAATACATTTTAAATAAGTCTATGGTTGCATAAAAAATATCTAGCCATAGATGACACCTATTAATCGTTAATGGAAGGAGGAGACACCAAACAATTTTGCCATTTGTTCCCGCAGTATTAGGGCAGCCTGTTGGATCTAGTTGACCATCTTTTCCTGCATAAATGCAAAATGCCTAGAACACCATCACCAGAAGTTAGGGGCTTTACATTTGACTCAGTAAGTGTCTCACTGTCAGATAGATCAAAGGAGTCTCCTATGATTCAAACTTCAGCAGGGTGTAAGCCCCCTCCACTGTTTAGTAAGAGGCCATGGCGAATTTTTAACCCCTTCCCAACCTCGGACGTACCAGGTACGTCCCACAAGAAATGATCGTTAATGACCTCGGACATACCTGATACGTCCGATAGTAAATCCCCACTTACCTGATCGCTGGCTATCCCCTGCCGGTGATCGCAATCCTGGGGTCTGCCTGGGAGCTCAGACAGACCCCCTCTGCCCGATCTGGCCCTCCCGTTCCATGTAACCAGCTTGTGCAGTACCTGCCTGTCTGAGCTCTTAGGCAGTCCCCCTAATGCTTGTACAAAAGTTAGTGAAAGTTATTAAAAAGTTTAAAAAAGTATTAATATTAAAATACACTTAGAATAACATTAATTATAAATATATATAATTATAATTTTATATATATATATAATTATTTTATTTGTATTTATAACGTAATTCTAAATGTTTTTTGAATTAAATATATATGTATAACAATATCAAAATACAGTTAGAACAAATTTAAACCGGTATATATTTTTTTATTCAATTTATTTATTGATAATTTTATATATATATATATATATATATATATATATATATATATATATATATATATATATATAAAATAATCAATAAATAAATTGAAAAAAAAATTATATAAAAAATTATATAAAAAATATATATGTATAACAATATCAAAATACAGTTAGAACAAATTTAAACCGGTATATAATTTGTTTTTCAATTTATTTATTGATTATTTTATATATATATATATATATATATATAAAATAATCAATAAATAAATTGAAAAAAAAATTATATACCGGTTTAAATTTGTTCTAACTGTATTTTGATATTGTTATACATATATATTTAATTCAAAAAACATTTAGAATAGAATAAATACAAATAAAATAATTTTTTCCTTACCTGCTTGCTTGACACACAATCTCTGAACAAACCCCCTAATTCCCACTTCCACACACTGAACCCTACACCCAAAACTTTAAAAAGATAATGAATAAATGATTGCATTATAAAACGCCACAAACAGCACTAAAAGGGTTATTTATTTATTTATTATTTTTTTAAACTAAAGAACTATAAAAAAGTTCAGGAATGAACAAATTAGGTAAAAAAGGTCAAATTTAACCAAAAGGTTGACACCCTTGCCCCCCCCCCCCCCCTAAAAAAATCAAAGCAGTACTAGTGTACTGGTCACTCTGATCATAGTATTAACACTGTGATCAACAGTAAAAGGGTTAAATAAAACATAAACAAAAACAACTAACAATCTGGAACACAGCCAGCAATGATCTCTCTGCCTTTCTCGCCTCAGATCAAAGTGAGGTAATAGAGAGGCAGAATACGTCACACAACAGCAATCATGTTTGATTGGCTGCTGGGAGACTGCCTGGGTTGTCAGATAGTCTCCACAATTCAATCTGGCAAGGTGAGTATAATTTGGGGGGCTGCAGGGGCACAGACGTTAGGACGTTTCATTACACCCTAATGTTGTTGCTCAATGATCTGCAGTGTAGGCGTTAAATCACTTTTGTTTATGCTTATGTAGCTCTAGCCACACCTCCCCTGACTGTAACTCACACAGCCTCCATGAATTTTTTTTTCTATTTTCAATCAGATCTTACAGCACAGTGTGTTTACATTATACATATACATCTCCTGGACTGTTAATTGAACTTTAATCACGCACAGGAGTTTCCTTCAGGCTTTTAACAGAGCAGGAGATAAACAATTCTAAATTAAACACACTGTGCAAGGAAAATTAAACATTTAATTTTTCTTTACAGGAAATGTGTGGGGAAAATGTGTAGGTCGCATGTGGGGAGGTGTGACTAGAGCTGCGTTAACAAAGTGATGTAACTCCTAAATAGTTGAGCAGCTAACTTCTAAATAATTGAGTAGTTAGATTGCAGGGGCATGATCTACACTAAAACCACTCCATTAAGTAAAAGTTGTTTTGGTGCTTATAGTGCCCCATCACTTTAGCATAGGACTCGTTGAAGAGGTTTGCTTTGATTTTGGCAGGCAAGCTTACACTTTAATAGTCATCGCAGTGGTACAAAAAAAACCCTATTATTTAATTGTGCATAAGGATGCGGTATAATACTCAGGTAATGTTTTTTTATGTATATGTATGTTTTTAAACTTATTAAGACAGTATCAATTGCTGCTTCCCAAACTTAGTGTCATAAAAATACCCCTCGCTGTCTCAAAGATGGTGCCATTATATGCTCTTACATCAATGTCGTCATCAAACACATGTGCATTGTATTTGTAAACACATTTACAGTTACTCAACTGATTAAATCATATCTCCATTAGTCATGTTTGTTAGTAGAAAACATACATGGTCCCACTTGCAATATTAAGTGCTTGATTGCCAAGAATAAAAACCACAGGAAAAATCTAATGGAATTTTACAGAAAGAAACATGATGGAGCACACTAATTATTAAAATGACAGGAAGAAAATACAATTGAATAGTAACTCAAAACACAAACAAACAAAACACACCACGAGCATGTTAATGCAAGAAAAAAAGGAAACAAAAAGTGAAAAATAGACCAAAAACTTACAATGATATGATCTGAATGTTAGTTAAAATCCAGTTGCAATCTCTAGAAGGGGAGTAATCTGAAAGGTATTTTATAACCAAAACACAGAGACATTGCAAATACGGATATTTAATATAGTGCAAGCACAAAGGTGGACTACTACTACAGAATAAAGGCACGTGGGTGCTAATCAATGTACTTTACAAAACATCTAACACTATGAAACAATGAAAATGCTATCTTACCTGCTTTTTACTGTCCAAATGTTTAATCATATCCACTTCTTCTTCATTTTCTGGAAACACTTTGAATACCTTATCACTGCAAAGGAAATATGTAATATATTTATATAATTATTAATATAAGAATCATTTAACCAGTAAAGTGTCAAGTGGTTAACAAATAATTTATCAAAAACTATTGGAAAGATAGCTATGTTAGTTACTTGTCATAAGGTCGAAGGGTTGGAACACACAAAACCGATATAACCAAGAGGCAAAGTATTAGGAGCTTCAGCTTCTTATCTCTCCAGTCCATGTGATTTATCTTCTGAACATCGCGCCCGTTTAGTTCAGTCAATTCCCGAATAAGCTTTCCAGTGCAAAATTTCATCTGAGCATATGCTGCACAAATTAGGCTGTCCTGAAATAGTTTTTAATTTTCAGAAAAAATAGTTTGGCCAAACTAATTTTTTTTTTTCCATGCACAAGTCCATTTATTACTATTTTAATTTGTGTCATGCTCATTTTCTCTCCAATAAAGTGGGTATTGTGAAGACTTACTACATTATTCCTTAAACTAACAAACATCATGAATTGACCAGGAAACTGCAAAATATAGATCAAAACAGAAAAACTGGAAAATTCTGCATTTCAGCAGTTTGCATATTGTGACCTAAAACTTTAAAGTCCTGGGTCAAACAAGTCCCTGTTTAGTGAACAACCCTGAAAGTATGTGCTCAGAATTTTGATCAACTATATTCTCTTGTGTCCACATGAGGTCACTGTTGATACAATTTAGTTTGTATTATTATATTTCTTATATTGATAATACTGCACAAATATACTGTAAATTTATTGGGGGGTGGGGGGCTCAACAAATGGCTCAAGTTCTACTCAAACTTAGTACAACTTGTATGCAAAACTGGAAAAGTTCCTCTTTGAGCAAGACTCAGTACCCTTCTTAGGATGCATCATCTCAGGTAATGGGTTTGAAGTGGGCCCCATAAAGCTCTCAAAAATATTGAATCATTTAAAAAACCTTATCTAAAAATATTAACAAACTTAGATTTAATATTTTAGACACACTTTTAAAATATTTTTTTAAAAATATTGAAATATAAAAAACTATATCATAAAAGTACACAATATACCAAAACTCAAAAGTATGTCAATATACCAAAAATCTAAATGTTCACAAAATTAAAATATTTTTTATATTATTAACTAATTTTAAAAGCGTATCCAAAACTATTAAATCATTGGAAACCATTATCTAATAATACTAGGTCAAGGCTATAGTTTCTTCACATGTGTCTGACTTGAGATTCATAGAGTGGGTTCCACACACTATTTCTCTCAATGCCCTCAATGACTCTCTCAACCTCTCATCTGCCTAAAACATCCTCATACTGCACAGAGGAAGGAGATCAGGGATCAGTGTTGGACATGAAAGTCCCATCTTCAGGGTTAAATCATTGCAAAAGAAGGTGCCTGGACCCTCCTGTTTTCAATGTATTTGTGAGCCCGTTCTATAAGGGTGTAATGTTAAGCATTGGGGATTATTTGCACTTGATACTATCTACACTTTACATGTGGTATTTGCATCGTTGTGTGTTTGGATACTGTTTTATATACTTTGAAGATGGTGGGAGTTGGTCCTCACAGTAGACTGCACTTTTACTAATTAGTAGTGGTTTATACACATGTACCTTTTGGTACATATTGTCATTGCATTGTCATTCTCACTGAAACAACTGTAACCAAAACAAATTAATTCAGTTCCCCAGACCCTACTAACATGCCTCTGCATAGATACATTTCACTTAGCAAAAGAAGACAATGTTCAAAGAAACAATGAACACATTTAAAACAATAAACGTGTCAAATGCATATAAACCTCGCTAAACTGCAGCTGAAACTCATTAAAGTGCAATGTTAGAACCAATATTACGACCTCTATCAGATAATTTGTCACTTACTAATTCAAACCATCACATATGCCTGTATTTATTCCAATCAAGAATTATAATTATTTTTTTTATTCTTTTATTTCATGACAGACAATGACAGACATAGTCAAAGCAATATATTTCACCATGGTGTGTTTTTTACATATAGTACCCATATAATACCCATTCTTAATTTTCTCCAACAAAACTAACAAAAAGTAAAATTCTAAAAAAGTTAAGGATATGTACGTTCTTACATTATTGACATTACAGGAATACATGAGTCTGCTCTGTACAAACATTACTTTATGGAGTGTTGCAGTTGAGTAGTTTGCTTGTCCATTAAATAAGTGTCCTTGATTTTATCTATGAACATTTTCATAGGAGGAGCTTTATCTTTCCTCCAATGTTGAGCTAATGTTCGTCTGGCTGCTAAGGTTAATTTATTGTGCAGTTTGCGGGTGTGTGTGCGAAGACCAACAACTGCCCTTGAGAGTATGAAGGACCAAGGGCAGTTGATGGTCCATGGGTCTATAAAGTACTTCAGAAATCATATCTCTAACCTGTTCCCAGTACGATTTCAACCCAAGGCACGATTACCAGTTAAATATGTTGCTTTGTTTCCACAACCCATCTAGCACAAGTCATCTGTGGCTCTTCCCATCCATTAGTTATTTATTGTTTGAACATTTTAAAAGTAAAATATAGATTCATGCACGTTATAAGAATGCTATAATTCTGTTAGAATTAACACCAAACATACTCTATAATACTGACACTGTACAAAAATATCACCTTATATTTGGATGTGTAGACTGAATCATGACAGGGAATTTGGGGCACATTACGACAGGTTGATACAACAAAAACTGCATTAAACTCATCTGGACTACTATTGAGTGTGCCACTCACTTTGACATCTGCTGAGGTTACCAGCATGAAATGACAAATGTCCTACACACATTACAAGGATAAATTAAATTATGTGAATTTCAAATTAAAAGAAAAACTGTCACCTCAATACTATTTTTTCATATTTTGAGCATTTCATCAAGTATTAAAGGGAAATGGATTTTTAAACATAGAAATATAGAATGTGACGGCAGATCAGAACCATTCGTCCCATCTAGTCTTCCTATTAACACATTTTTGTTAATTAAGTATATGTAAAAAAATGAAAACACATTGAAATGTGCTTGTTTGGTTTGCTGGGTCTATGTCACATAGTGATTTACCCCCACCATGGCATACCATTTGTAAACATATAGTTGTAACCAAAATTCTTCAAACTCATTGAAAATCATGATTATTGTCAACATTTACAGACTTTCAGCTGTTTGCAATGAACAAATCTAACAAAAGTTATTGAAATAGCTCAAAACAACAAATTCAAGTGGTTTCCCCAAATTCAACTGAAATGCAACTTATGTTGCATCATAAGTAACTCCTCTCTTGTAGCAGACTCTACACTTTTTCTGGGGTGCCTTTTTGTAGGTTGTGAGGGGGATTCTGCTAGGGAAGTATCTTTCTCAAAATCGTTGGACATCTTCAGATTGCAATGGCAAAGGATTAGAGGGCTGGAGAAATAAAATGTCGGGCAAAAGCTTCAAAGTGAACTCCAAGAACTTGTATTACTCCCCTGTGGCTGCTTTTGGTACAGTATTTAGGAATTAGACATTGCTATCTTGACAAGGTAGGTGGCAACTTTTTTACATCACGTCTTTGTTTTATGGTGAACCAGATATAGCTGAATACATTAGTCAGACAAATCTACTTCCCCATATGCTTATTGTATTCAATAATGCACTTTAGCTTCTTTATTTGTGCTTTGTTCTTTATTTGTGCTTTGCTTTTTTGGACCGACACTGGCACTGTGCTCTGTGCATGAAGTGTGGACAACATGTACACATGTTTCTGTCCATGTAACTAAGGGCCAGCACCTCTTCATTTCGCAAGGCATTTGTTGTGCTTTGCTGTTTTTGCCTGCAGTCAGCTAATGGGGGAAACCTTTCTGGTTCTTCTGCATTGTGACACTTTGGGTGTTAAAGTAAAATACATTTTAAATAAGTCTATGGTTGCATAAAAAATATCTAGCCATAGATGACACCTATTAATCATTAATGGAAGGAGGAGACACCAAACAATTTTGCCATTTGTTCCCGCAGTATTAGGGCAGCCTGTTGTATCTAGTTGACCATCTTTTCCTGCATAAATGCAAAATGCCTAGAACACCATCACCAAAAGTTATGGGCTTTAAATTTGACTCAGTAAGTGTCTCACTGTCAGATAGATCAAAGGAGTCTCCTATGATTCAAAATTCAGCAGGGTTTAAGCCCCCTCCACTGTTTAGTAAGAGGCCATGGCGACTAACCCCTTCCCAACCTCGGACGTACCAGGTACGTCCCACAAGAAATGATCGTTAATGACCTCGGACATACCTGATACGTCCGATAGTAAATCCCCACTTACCTGATCGCTGGCTATCCCCTGCCAGTGATCGCAATCCTGGGGTCTGCCTGGGAGCTCAGACAGACCCCCTCTGCCCGATCCGGCCCTCCCGTGCCATGTAACCAGCTTGTGCAGTACCTGCCTGTCTGAGCTCTTAGGCAGTCCCCCTAATGCTTGTACAAAAGTTATAAAAGTTAGTGAAAGTTATTAAAAAGTTTAAAAAAGTATTAATATTAAAATACACTTAGAATAACGTTAATTATAAATATATATAATTATAATTATATATATATATAATTATTTTATTTGTATTTATAACGTCATTCTAAATGTTTTTTGAATTAAATATATATGTATAACAATATCAAAATACAGTTAGAACAAATTTAAACCGGTATATAATTTTTTTTCAATTTATTTATTGATTATTAAATATATATATATATATATATATAAAATAATCAATAAATAAATTGAAAAAAAATTATATAAAAAATTATATAAAAAAATATATATGTATAACAATATCAAAATACAGTTAGAACAAATTTAAACCGGTATATAATTTTTTTTTCAATTTATTTATTGATTATTTTATATATATTTATATATATATATATATATATTTTTTTTATATATATATATATATATATATATATATATATATATATATATAACATTTTATATATTTTTTATATATATATATATAAAATAATCAATAAATAAATTGAAAAAAAATTATATACCGGTTTAAATTTGTTCTAACTGTATTTTGATATTGTTATACATATATATTTAATTCAAAAAACATTTAGAATGACGTTATAAATACAAATAAAATAATTTTTTCCCTACCTGCTTGCCTGACACACAATCTCTGAACAAACCCCCTAATTCCCACCTCCACACACTGAACCCTACACCCAAAACTTTAAAAAGATAATGAATGAATGAATGATTGCATTATAAAACGCCACAATCAGCACTAAAAGGGTTATTTATTTATTTATTATTATTTTTTAAACTAAAGAACTATAAAAAAGTTCAGGAATGAACAAATTAGGTAAAAAAGGTCAAATTTAACCAAAAGGTTGACACCCTTGCCCCCCCCCCCTAAAAAAATCAAAGCAGTACTAGTGTACTGGTCACTCTGATCATAGTATTAACACTGTGATCAACAGTAAAAGGGTTAAATAAAACATAAACAAAAACAACTAACAATCTGGAACACAGCCAGCAATGATCTCTCTGCCTTTCTCGCCTCAGATCAAAGTGAGGTAATAGAGAGGCAGAATACGTCACACAACCGCAATTATGTGGGATTGGCTGCTGGGAGACTGCCTGGGTTGTCAGATAGTCTCCCCAATTCAATCTGGCAAGGTGAGTATAATTTGGGGGGGCTGCAGGAGCACAGACGTTAGGACGTTTCATTACACCCTAATGTTGTTAAAGCCCATGCCGTTAGGGACATAATGACACGTCCTAATGGCGCGAATGGGTTAAAGTTAAAATTTACCAAACTGTGAGCTTTCAGCTCAGCTACACTTGCTTTAAATTTGAAACTCACTTTGAGTTGTTACGTTAGTAAATAGCCCTAGGTATGTCATTTTTTTCTATATTCAGTTAATATGTTTAAATGAGATTATTTTACCAGTTATTTAAGTTTATGTTTATATCATATTGGGACAATATATTTTAGAGAGAGGTTTCATTTGAATAAACATTATTATTGGCCTTTAAAGCGCTAACATGTAGTGCAAATATCACGTTGTATCTTTGATATTGTGTGCATCAAACTATAATATAATTACACAAATCTGTGCCTGGATCTTATAAGAAGATATTTTTCTAAATCATGAACCTTAGACGGGAATGCTACCACAATCATTTAATGACTGCAAAAACTGAATGCTCGAGGCCACAATTTTAATAATTACCTCCTTCCAAATTCTGGCACAGTATCCAAAGTTACAACCGCTGTAAAAACTAATAAATCCATTTTATATTGCTGGAATGTACGAAGGAATTTATTTGATATAGATCTCAGAGTTCCAATGACTAGTTAGGGGATGTTGCTATGATTTTACTTTTTAGGAATTTCAGTTAAAGTTCCCTGTTTTTATGATGTATTGTTAATAGAGAGTATAAAAAAAGTTAGCTAAACTATTTATTTTTATTTTTTTATCTCGAAAAAGCCACGAATGGTCACAATATAGTTTTAGCTTGCGTCTGAAAGTGTCATCCCATGTTTGTGTTGATAACCTAGTTTAGATTACGATGACATACTAATTATACAGCACAGTGGTTTTGCTGTAGTTGCAATGTTTTAATGTAATGGTATGAAATGTTAATACATCATAGCTTAAATGTAGCAAGAGTGTATTTTATAAATATAGGATCAGGTAATATACAAAAGATACAGGTAAAAGTATGGTGCTAAATATTTCTAAAAATGGATATATACCGTAATTACAAACAGTGACGATAGCTGCTCTCTATAATGTGAAAAAGCGCAAAACAAATACAAATAAAGTGTGCTGTGCCTTTAAAAATATTTAAATAATCCAAATTATTTAAGTGCAAATAAACAAACCTTTGAAGTTTACATACAAATATGTAATACAATAACACATGAGAAATACATAAGACATATTTTGTGTAACTGCGCAAAAAACTGAATGCTACCACAAAAACTTCAAATGCTAATCCGAGTACAGAAGGGTGTACTGTTTGTAAAACTAAACTTAAAGTTTTCTCTTCAATACTCATAATTTTATTTACGTGTCTGACGTTATGTCTCGGTGGTACATAAAACAAGCTTAAATATGGCTAAAATCTACATTTATGCATTACTATCAAATAACTATTGCAATGTCTCACTTTTTCCTTATTCCTATAAATGAAAAAAAGTGACAAGCCAGACGAAATATTTGAAAATAGTTCAAATAATATAATATATTTTAGTGTTCCAAAGTAGTTAAATGCTAGATTTTTGCTTCCTTTGTTATGGAGATGCTAGTACTTTAAATCCTCGGAATAATGTCTCTCAAGCTTTCTTAGAAAAATCAACTTATTAAAAACAATAATATGTGACAACGGAACATTGTCTCCACTACTAATAATATTACACAGTAAATATAGCTGATGGGTATCAGGTGGAGGACCAACACGATGACCTTCTGGATGTCAGCTTGTCTTGAAAGCATGCATAATGGTAATGTTGCAGTAAAACTGCAGTTTTTTTTAAATTACTTTACCAATAATTTTTAAATCCCCTTTACTTTTTTATCTATGGATTTGAGAAGTTCTACATTTTGTGGTGCTACCTGAAACATTGTATGCATTTAAATGAATACCTATAAATAAATACATTCATAAATAAACATATTCTTCTCTTTATTCTGTTGAACAATCTGAATTGGACAAAAAATATTCAGAAATTGTGATGATCGACTACAAGAATTAATATGGGACATATATCCACAAAGAAAACGTATTGGTGGATGTGTGTTTGTCTCTTTTCCAGTTTGATACAGACCTGGGGGAATGTACCTGCTGCCTTCTAACACCATACTTACTAAGTTGGCCTGAAGTGGTTATGGTGCTTATTTAACCCATATTTGTGCCTTACATTGAGAAGTAAATTGGAAAGAGCATGTATATAATGATTTCTAGACTTGGAGATTTGTTTTGACCCAAACTGCAAATTGTCTCCATATGGGCCAAGCGGGTGATCAATAGAATTCTGGATAGTGGGCTGAAATGTAGGGAACCAACCGAAACGTGCAATGTTTGTTTTGATTTGTGATTCTAAATTCTGGCACCAAAAAAGACATGATTGATGGGAAAAAGATGTTTAATGAGTAGGGGACAGTCACTTAATGTTGATTTTATTCACAGATCGGCATGCACAAGTCTAGTTATTTAATTATTTTCTCAATAAATTAATTCAACACAAGTATAAAATATTATGCTTCACCAAAAAATAGCATAAATAATAACTTCAACAAAATAAGATACACATTTCATATAGTAAACTGTCTGTCTCAAACATTGCTTTGCTTGCTCTGCTGTGTACTAGGCACTATGAAATGCATACTAGGAAGAGAATAGCTGGATATAGCAATGGATGTATAAGTGAGGTTAACTTTTGTGGTTCAAATTTAGATAATTAATAAGTCAGAATTGTGTAATACAACAAGATAAATATTAAATCCAAATGTTTAGGAAGCTGTATGGAAAGTTACTAGTTCTATGGTGTTCAAAATATGAGGTATTGTGACAAAGTCTGTTCGGGTACCAGGATGTGTCTCAAAGGTGGTTCACAAATAGTGTTGAAAAATACAAATTAAAGTTAGCTATATAAACTTTCTAAATAGGTGCATAGTCTTAGGTGCATGGTAAAAAAAATAGGGAATTTATTTGGATCATTAAGAAAGATAAAAATTTAAAATTCCAAAAAGTTGAAAGGCTAAGTTAAATAGGTATTAGGAATAGGGACAGCCCTGTTATACCCTGCAGTGCATTCTGTGATAAGCTTTATGCGAGTCAAGAGTGTATAGTAGTTGTTGGGTTAGTTTGGAGATGTGGATGAAATTGACAAAGACAAAGTCAAAAGTAATATCATTTGGATAATAGTTCCTTAAAATCTTAATGAGTGCCTTTTCTCTAACACTCGTGAGTAACGTAGGGCATTGGAGAATATGAGAGATATCAACTGTTTATAATAGCACCACTAGTGGCCATTACTCACCATAAATAGATGTTTTGTCAGTGAGGAAGTCCTCTGATTTTCTCTAGGATCAATTTTACTATAATAGTTGTTTGAAGACGATGGAGCACTTACCCTAAGGAAGTTTTTGTCTCCTGTATTTATTTATTTTTTTAAATGGGAGTAATACCTGTTTTAGGAGTCATGTGGAGAGGTTGAGGACATCCTTTGGGTTGTGATTAAAGACTTTCCTACTTCAAGTCAAAATATAAGCATTGTGCTCAGATGCAAATATTTGATGTCTGTGCCATCTTGTGGCTTCTGTTTCTAAAATGTTAATGTAAAATGTTATTATACTCACTCGGAGGAAGAGTGGCACAAGAGACAAAAAGGCAAAACAAAAGTAATGAGTTGTACACGTTTCACAAAATTCCACCCCCAGGTTACTGTGACATTATCCCACAATTTTCAACCTACGGTATATGTAGATAAAATAATTGCATTGCAAAATCAAAAGTACAGGTTTGTGAATATTGTAGAGTTTATGAACCATGTCCATCCTGGACCACACGGTGTCATTGTTGCTGCAACTTTGTCTAACTACCATTTTTGCTAGATTGCAATGCAGAAATTATATGTAAATTATCAAACTCAGTTTACAGTTAGTACCAGAATTCTTTAAATAATTTACTGACATGCTAATCATATCTGTTGCGTGAAAACATATTTTACCACAATCAGCTTTGTCACTAATAATTATAACACAGAACATTCTGAAACCATGACTCAGAAATAATATAGTTGTACTCGGCTGAAAGTCAAGACATTTGCTATACATTTCCCAACTCCAAACATTTGTCAAGACTATAAATAATTTGTGATTCCTCTGTTTGTTTAGAGTTCACATTTTATTGTGTCAACACAATTATTCAAATAGGGTATGAAAAGCTTTCATACTTTGGAAATGTATAAACCCTATTAAACTAGCACATCAATCAAAGTGTAATGATTAAAATAACATTACTTTAATTTTAGTCAATAATTAATTAGATGGAGTTATTAAAAACAGTATAAAAAGCCATATATAATACTAATAATTAAAAAAGAATGCTTTAATACTACGAAAGAGACTGTCACTATTGATATTGTGACAATACATATGTATCTACCTATTCCTATTCCTGATTTTCCTGGCTGGTGGAGCTACCATTACAATTCAGTGGACCTGATTCAGTATCCAGTTATCCAACTACCCCTTTATATGTGGAAGAAGTGCTTTTACAGCTCGTAAAAGGGCTCTGTAAAGTGTGAGTGCTCTAATTTACCTCACTACTGTTATTGTTTAATCAGATTACACTATGTTATTTTTTCTTATGCTTATATTACACACGATTTCTCTATGAATTTATGCTGTCATAAAAGACATATATGCAATCTGGTATTAAAAAAGGTAAATGAAATCATTCTATGTGTCTTTTTTCTTCTTTCAAATTAATAATAATTGTGTAGGCATGTTTTACTAGACTTTTATATTTATTTTTTTTTTCTTTGCCATTTTTCTTGTTTTCTCTGTAATCTGTAGATATTTTGTTACATTCAAAACATTACAAAAGTCTCTCCCAGAATAATCATCCAGATTCTTATTGTAACCAGTCTCATTTTCTATATTTTTACTGTTATTAATTGGTTAAAGCATTTTTATTCTGTGAATGTTGAATTTAGGGAGGTGACTTATTCCATGTTTAATGTACAAGAATGTCTGAATCAGGAAATACTGTGTTTATCCTCAGTGAGATACAGCTGTTCTTATGCCCAGTGTGCACTATTAACTCACTCTACCGGCAAAGCCTTATGTGTGCAATAACTATAGATATATAATGGTATGTGATATAATATATATTATATATAATTATATGTAGCATTGCCTGGGTAATGTAGATAATGACTTATGTAAAACAAATACTAATTATTACAAACACAATATTATTTGTTTAGTACAACTGTAATCAAGTCTGTATTTTACATATTACACCCAAGTGTTCTTATTATATTTGACCCTATGGAATATTTCAGAATTTTGATAGTCTCATTTGAAAGACAGAAGAATTTCCAGCATGCACATGGACAACATTCCCCAAGTCTACAAAAATGTGAACTCCGAATATTAGATCAGAAAATAAATGCACACCAATATATGATTAACCTTGTCCTGTATACAATTCATACACATGAAGCATTTTTAATTTAATCAAATACTAATTTAATATGCTTGTTCATTACAAGCAGAGTTAATGAATAGATGTACAATGTTTGATTATGTATTTTTTTCAGGTGGATAAAGTGTTTAATCATGCATTGTTCAGGATGTACTCTGCAATATATTGCACAGCTAGCATGGTTTCTTCACACGTGTCCTTGATCTCAGATTCAGGAAGTAAAAAGCCGTACTTTCCCAAATCACGAAGCTCAAAGGTAAACGAATATTTAACACCAGCATCATATGCCCAGTCATCTGAGGCCCCTGATGACAGGTCTGATGAAAGAAACAATGAAATATTGTTAAAGCAGATATTAATAACAAAGGAAACATTTCAAGGTCAAACTCTCTCTTCAGTTTGAAAGGAACAATATAGTGTTATGAATATAAACTTGCATTCCTAATGCTATAGTGTCCTAGTGTCTGATTACTTTTAGCTCCCACCCCCCTGTCTCCAGTTTGTTGTAAAAACCTGAAAACAAATCTTGAAACTCTTGTTTTTTCCGCCCTTTGCTGCGACATTATGTTACTCTCTCATAGAAGAGCAGAGAGGCTAAGAGGATCACTATAGACGGATGCGCATGTGCGCTATATGGCCATATGGTGGAAATGAATCCTCATATTTGTTTGCCGAGATAGTTGAGTTTAAGTAGTTTTCTAAAATGTAAAACTGTATTTTTGTATGTGCAATATTACTATATCTGTATTTTGTGTAAATTTTGGTCTGTTACGGCAGAGCCATTGCTGAAAATTTTATTTTCTGGGTGTACCCCCAATTCCCTTTTTTTATGATGCACATCTGCGGCTTGTGCTGTACGCACATTCAAATGTTTCTCATAGGAAACCATTGAAATGTGAAAGACAGCCAGTAGAGATGTTCTACAAAACTGCAATACCTTACATTGTATGGTTACAACTACAGAGACATAAAAGTATATCAAAAGTATATCAAAGAAAAGGGAAATGGATTTGTACAGTAGATCAGTATTCTTTTTTTCATGCTGAAGATCATCTACATATGTTACAATAAATATACTATATGTAAGGCTTTTAGTCTAATTTATAGTGATGTGTCCATATTGTTTTTTTTTTACCACCTTGTAAAAGAAATGTAACCATAACAAACCAATTTAGTTCCCCCAGAGTCTGCTAGCATTTATCTGTTTAGCATTTTTTACTTGTAAGCATTGCACAGACAACATTAAAAATGTAAATAACAAATATAATTAAATTTTTTTATAATATAGACACACACACACACATATATATAATAACACATTTCTGGCAAATATATGCCAATTAAAAAGTTACTAGAAATTTGTAATGCTTGCGAGCATACAGCATTAACATCAACACATCAACATCATCAAAATGGAAACTTTCAGATAAATTGTTGTAATTATATACTCATACTCTTGTAGTTGTGTATTTATATTTCTGACAATATGGCAAAATAAATTACTTTTCCACTAAATATTGTAAATATAATGATAATAGTCTTATTGAGCTGAATGTATTCATGTTTTCTGCCAAGGGATAGAAATATATAGTTTAGCTTTGCAGGTCTGTTTCTATCTATCTATCTATCTATCTATCTATCTATCTATCTATCTATCTATCTATCTATCTATCTATCTATCTATCTATCGCACTAATGAACTTACAGATTGTTTTCCCTCCAGGTCCATAGGTGTAAACAGTTCCATGCAGTGATGCTAGTTTTTCAATTGCGTCCTTGGCAAGAGAGTTCTGAAATGAACAATCGGGTTTTATGAATTTGTACAGAGATTTTACAAATTTGCCATCTGTCTGTCTACTTTTCAGTCTATCTGCACCTGTCCATCTAAGCAATCCTCTCTCTATTTATTTTTTTTTCTTTCTTTCTTTTTTTGTGCCCGATAATCTTTGTCAAAGTCCACAGTAGGAGAGCACTCACGGGACTTGGTGAAAAAATGTAAACTGCAATATTTATATCCACTTATTTACCCCATGGGAAAGAAATCATAATGTTTTCCTATGTGGTTTTACATGACACTGGATGACCTCGTGCATAATGTGAGGACGTCCAAAACTCGACAAAACTCGCCTAACAACCTGGAAGTCCCTCTTGTGGCTGTTTGATAGACAGCTACAAGAGGTGGAGTTAACCCTCAAAGGTAATTATTGCAGTTTAAAAAAAAAAAACTGCAATAATTACCTTTGCAGGGTTAAGGGACATGGGACTATGCACCCAGACCACCTTAATGAGCTAAAGTGGTCTGCGTGCCTATAGTGTCCCTTTAATAAAGTAACTTATATATCTTTCACCAAGGCCAGCACCAAGTGCTCCCCTTTAATGGACTAAATTATGTTCTATACATAAAACCTATCTTATGTCAAATTTACAACAATGACTTTTAAATTGTGTGTGCTTAAACTGTAAATATTGCAAGCATTTAACATTCATTTCCTTAGCTTTATTGTTTTAGTAACACTATGCAGTTTAGGTTGCTTTTTAAAACAACTTGCTAACAACTTGTAACTTTAGCATAACTTCCAACAACAAAAAAAGCAAAAACTCAATTACTGTTTGATTAAGGTAAAAGCTTTCAATTAATCAATTTTAGAATCCTACTTTAAAATAATAGTTTATTGTAACTGTATTTGAAGGAGCACATATCACCTAGTTCCTCACTAATATGCAAAGATACAATTTTTTATATATGCACCATGATCCATCCCCATTGAAGGCACTTTCAGTGGTGGACAGAGGTCATCATGGGCACTCTGATGGGTCTACGGCTATATAGTCCTAGGCGCAGCAAACTGTGATGCACTGTGTGTTCTGACACCTTTAATATAGTCCACCCATTGACAGGTTCCATTGTAACAATATAATCAATGTTATTCACTTCACCTGTCAATGGTTTTAATGTTACAAATTATGCTTTTATATATCAGAACCGGTCTCACACAATATCAGAAAAGATATATCATTTCTAAAAAACATTATTTCCTGATATTTATTTAAGGATGAATTAATTAATCAAAACGTAACATTTTGTAAATGTACGTATTTGTGAACAGCAAGCTACACAAATACCTGCAATTTTACCATATATTTAAGAATTAGCTAAACATCCCAAGTTTGAAATAAATGCTGTGCTAATATATATTTTAAAAAATAAAAAAATAACAAAAAACTGACTGGTTGTGAAGGGGATAAACGACACATATACCTGTACATCAACATCCCATCATCATCTAAATCTCTTTGATTTGATAGAGATACTATTCCTGTACAATCCATTCTCTCCTCCAACATTTTCAGCCACTGTCTCTATCCTGTTATTTTTTAACCCTCATTTATTTCAAAGCAGTACGAGAATGGAAATATCTTTAATAATTATATGACTCACGATATCTTCCCTTAATACGCTTTACTCATGTTTCCATTATTATTTAATTTTATGAAGCCCACACTGGTCTATTTAATAATTTTAAGCAGCTTTCTGAACCCATGCTATACTTTTTAATCTCTGCTTGTCCTTTCCATGGACTCACAAGCTCCGAGTGATCCTTTGCAGCAGAATTTTTATATGAATAGGGGAACAGCAACATCTGTGAATAGGAGTGGATTGTCAGGTAGCCCTTGATAGAAGACAGGTTACTGCGAATGAAGTCACCCAGAGCTTTGGTTTCACTTTCAGACTCAGGAGTAACACCACAATACACTTCACTACATGGACTGGAAGTCGCACCATTAGCTGAAATATATGAACATAGCAGGAATGTAAACAGAGTCCTTTCATTTTATTGTTTAAAAAACATACACCAGATGAATAGAAGTACATAAGTGCAGTAAATGTGAAAACTACTTAATTACTAATGCAAGAAACAAACTGGAATCTACCACAACTGCTTAACAGGGAAAAATTTAGGGAAGAACCCCCCATTCTGGTATATGTTTAGGAGCACAGTTAAAGCAAGGATGTTTATATAATGCTACGAGGACTGGTCATCCCGTGCACTATAGTGCATGGGAGCAATTTTAACTGTAGGGGTAACCTATTGTCTTGGTTTATTTTGTATAATGAGATTGTCATAGTTTGGCATGGTACTGTAGGGAGTTTGTGGTTCTATTCTTGTGTCTAGTGGTCAATTGAATCTTCTAATTAACTCCATAACCCACTATGTTTGGATGAGACTACTAGGCAGGCCCTTCCTTCAAGAATAGGGAGTCATCTGGGCAACCAAATGTATTACTTACCTTTTGTGTCACTATACCCCACTCCCTCTACCATGTAAACTCATTGAGCATGACCCTCAACCCCTCTGTTCCTGTGTGTCCAACTGTTAGTCCACCTATTGTACAACGCTGCAGGATTTGTTGGTGCTTTATAAATAATAATAATAATAATAATAATAATCAAGTCTACATCCCACAGCACAAGTGTGTCACGTTCTGTTCCTGGCTGCGGATCATTCTGGTAATGGCTTCTGGTATCCAGTACTCCTTTTACTATTCTTGTTTAGTTTTTCTTGTTTTTTTGGTTTTCTATTCTGTGTCTGGTTTTCTTTATGCTGGGTTTTTCTGGGTTCATTCCTGTAATCCACCCTTGGATTTCCCAGTCTCTTGGATTCATTTAAATGTTTGTTTTATTTGCCAAACCCGTTTGTTTTCCCTCATTCATTTTGGTTTCAGAGTTCTTGCAGGTAAGTGCTATATATGTGTTCTGTGGTTATTTTAGTGTACATTAGGCAGAGTAGGACCTGCCAGATATGGGGTACATTGGCGTTGTTGGCAGGCTTATGCAATGTATGATCATATAATGTGACAAAATCCTCATGATTTACATATTTAGTACTTAGTTATTTCTCCTCTTGTTTTGCCTATTATATCCTGTCTATTTTTAGTTTTGTACCCAGTCTATGTACAGTTCTGTTCAGTCATGCCCATGTTATGTTCATGGATTCCTTATGTCTTGTGTACATGTTCTGCTTTCTGTCCTGCTCCAGTTCTGGGTTCTGCTAGTTATGTCTTGTTTTCATGTTTGGTGCCTGTTCTAGCCTTGTCTTGTTTCTAGTACTGGATACATTCTTGCTGCAGAGCCTCCCTATTCAGCTCCTGGGAGGTCTGCTTATTTCCTATTTCCTAGTTCCTGGGATCCGCAGAAGCTGAATCAGGGTTCTGGTTGTGGCTGCACAAACGCTGGTGCTCAAACCAGGGGGCGTGCGGTTACCCTGCACCAGACCCTGCTAATCCACCTCCACACTGTGACTCTGAACATCAGGCATACTGGGTCTGGTCCTCGCTCCGCTGCCTGGACAGACTCAGGGGTCCCGGTTTCCGTGCCGCCACCCTGACAAAGTGAAGTGAGAAGGTTCAGGTGGACAGCTGTAGCTGGTCACCCACACTGTTATTGAGCTTTCACCTGCTGCACATTAAGATAGGGAAAGGTCATTGAGCAGGTCATCACCTTGGCCAAGTAGATCCTCTAAAACCCCAAATGAATTAATTATAAACCAAATACAGTGCACAGGGTGATTTATTGCTATCCACCAGCTGTGACATATCAAATGTATATTACATTTTTCTGCATTGAACATTAAAGAAAAACTCAAAGAACCCTAACCTTTACAATGTGCTGTGGTACCAGGAGTGGCCTGTTTTCCCCTAATGTAAATATTTCCTAGTTTCCATGTGTGCCTGCCTCAGCCTCCTCACAGCTGGAGCCAGTACATAGTTTAGCTCATTGGCTGATTGTGATCATCAGATGTTCTATGTCAGTGAGCTGACCCTGCAAAGCAGAACTTAGCTCACTAGAGCCAACAGAAGCTCTTGGCAAGTGTTTGTGGTTCTCACTTCCAGCTGTGTGGACACAGGGAGCCTTATCCGGCAGGCCCCATGGAAGAGGTCAAATAATTAGAAAACAGTTTGACTACTTACATTGGGGGGACCAGGGCACTCCTGGCACCATAACCACTACAATCTGCTTGAGATAGTGCTTAGAATGTTCTTTTATTTATTTATTTATTTATTTATTTAAACTCACTCAGTTGAACATTAAACATATTAACCTTTAATCAATAGAAAATATGCAGCTTCTCTAGAACCCTAGTAATTTTGATTGATATTTTATTTACTAATATTCATTTTAAACCATTTTACACAATCACTTAATTAGAAGTTGTAATCCACAGTGTGTTTATTGCATTACAGAATAATTATTAATTACAATATTGTTGTTTAAGAAATGTATGTATATACTCACTACACCATCCAGCATTAAAGTTTCTGTTTGGGTCAGTTCCAACACACTTTGTATTCTTGTTAATAGAACGTGTCTTTCTCCATAAACGGTCCTACAATACAGTATTACTAAATGTCATAACTACAAGGAATATCAATATTTCAAAGGTAGCAGGTTAATTATATAATATAATATATATATATATATATATATATATATATATATATATATATATATATATATATTCAATTAAAAAATACCCAGTCCCACAGGTGCTTGCCACCAAAATAATATAACAAAATTCACTAAAGTTTTGTGGTAGGCCAGCTTGAGACACAAAGGTTTTCATAACATCTCATACCACAGTGTCCTTAATTTTAAGAGTGATTAATTACACACTTTATATAAAATATATGTTTTAAGTATACATTTTCTTTTTCATTTTTTTATTTTTTTTATTGATTGATGTCACATTGTGTGATAGAGAAGTATAAAATAAGGTATACAGAAGTTAGTTAACGAATATTTTTTAATTGTTTTTGTTTTTTTAATCTTAATACTTACAGTTGTCCAGGAATAGGCATAACCATCAACATTCAAAACAGGTACAACATAGAAATCCAAGTTGTCAAGAAGTTTGGTGAATTGAGCGTCGGTTCCATATGAATTAACAGCCTGTTATGGTATATACAAACAGTCAATAATGTGACGTCAGATTAATGCAACCTTTGCAAGTAAAGACAATAAAAGACTACAGAAAGATAATGTCATTATTAACCTCCTAAAGCAAGGGGAACCTCTTAATCGCTATATTAACAGTTACGTTTTATTTTTAGAAATAGCTAGCCTAATTGGTTGATATTTGCCACTCCACCAGTGATACAGTTATTATATCTCGCTCTCTCCTGGCAGTTCTATTTTTTTCTCAATTAACCTATGCAAGTATGACAACTTTTGTCTGTTACATGTTTAAGTTGTGTAAAAATCTAGAATTACAGTCATTGTTTCACATGCGAGTCATTTTCGCTATAATGTTTAAATTAATGTAAACGGACCGATATGTTGATGTCTGGCTGTAAATACTTGGGAAATAAACATAATTAATATTGATAATGGTATCCTTTAAATTTTTTAGGACTGTAGAAAGATATTAAATATATTTTACTGCTCTATTGAAAATCTGTTTCTGTTTCGTAAAAGTAGTCTACTAGAAAATGTTTATTGTGCATTAAAATACACATATTGGTGGATCACAGTTTATTAAATCTACATCACCCTTTTTAGTTTCATTTTTAAGAACATTACTAATTATTCGTATAAGGTCAGAAGTATTTACCAAATCTTGCTTTCTACCATGTTATTTTGCATATCATGCAGATAATAGTTAATCCATGTGTGAATGTTACTGTGTGTATAATACAGATGTTTGCCCCTGTATCACACATTATAAAGAATACGAGTTATACAAGAATTCAATTAGTTAGTACTCACCTCCTTAACAAACCACTGACAGAAAGCAGGAGTAATCCATTCTCTTGCATGAAAACCACAGTCAATGAAAATTGCTTTCTTGTTATTACCACTTTTGCCAACCTAAAAAAACAAACATATAAAAACACATTATTTTCAACAATGTTAAGTATGTTAATGATAAGGAATATATTATTGTAGGATGAGAGACTTCATTTAACCCTTAACCCCTTAAGGACACATGACATGTCTGACATGTCATGATTCCCTTTTATTCCAGAAGTTTGGTCTTTAAGGGGTTAACGCATCGCATCCATTTTTTTTTCTGCCAGGACTCACAAGTGAGTAGTATCAATTATATCTTTTTACCTACTAGAGAAGAGTACCAAAACAGAGTACTAATTAATCTGCCGGTGCATCCATATTATTCTTAAAATATACTGCAATAATAAGAACTAGCTATAAAAGCTAAAATGTGCTTTTCAAAAGTTAAGTACCCTTAGCTGCTAGAGGTTGGGACACTGTGGAGGGCTGAGATGAAATACCTGGCAAATAAAATTAACAGAACTGTAGCAACAAAAGGTAGTTGTGCCATCAAACGTAAAACTAGAACTTGGCTGGCTACATTATTTCATATTGAACTAATTACAATATCATTGTTGGGACAGTTTGAGAACATTCTCCCTGTATCTTTACATCATATATTTTTGGCATCTTTGTACCTTGCTCATCTTTTTTTTTTGGTTGCAGATAGATAGTTACTATTTATTTTTCAAGGGAATTAAATAATAGCAGATGTACTACGACTGTTCATTTTATTTGTACTTAGCAAACTTTATTTACCTTACTTTCTACATTGCAATTTTTATAATCTGCTTTTTATTGTATTGCCTAAATCTCTAATCGGGGTTGTTATAAGGTGTGTGTGTATATGAATTTACGCATATTTACAGTTACCTTTAGTAAGTAGACAGGACGACTTTCATATGAGGTTGCAAACAGGGAACGAGACACAAGATCTGGGTACTCTGCAGCAATGCTGGCAGTCCATGCATTAATCTGTAGGGTGGATACAGTTTTAGATTGTTTTATAGTGCACTAGTTATTTTATTATTATAAATACAGACACATATGTTCTAGGATTGTACCGTATCAATGTCATTGTACTTTAGGTAGCTGTGGACAGCACGGATGCTGCTATTTTGTTGACTTTCCACAGCTAACTGGACATCTTCAATCAAAATTCTGGAAGGAAAAAAAAGATTTAGAGATGCTTTTATTATTCTCAGATTTAAGATATTTCAAAACATTCAATGTCTAAATATTTAATGACCAAAGACAACAGGGACAGAAATTAGTGATATAAAAGTAATAATTAAAAATTCTAACATAAGGACAAAGAATAACACAAAGTAGTATTGTTGTGTAAAGCTGTAACAATTGCATTCTCTCAAGTGTTACAACTTCAGTTGATTAGACTTCATTTAGTTTTACCATTATGGGCAATTACTTTTTGCCACTTTACACATTTTCACTCACTGTGCACGGTTCATTCTTTAGCGATCTCGGCTATTAGGGGGGAGGTATAGTGATGGAGAATTCTCATAAGACAATCTGAGGAGGGAGTATGTGCTGGAAATGATCAGGGAACTTATAGGCACAGCTGCAGTACTATCTAGTAAATCTGTTGTCAGGTCTGTAACTCTGTAGTAGCTTTATTATTACAAAGTGCTCTCTATCCATTTTAAACATGTTTTGATTTAGCTGCAAAAATTGTATCACAGCTGTATTTTATTACATACTTAACTACAGTACTATTCTACAATTTAGAGGCATGCTGGTTAATTTACCATTTCACTAATGCGGCATTCTAGTTGTATGGTATATATGTACCATTGGGAATATATTTCCAGTTAATTTTTAGTTGGTCTTCCTTAATGATTTGTTCTCTACTCACGTGCAAGAGTATATATTACAGAGAGTCCATTCCATACGGCTGTATTTTATAACTGCTATTTAGAGCAGCTTTATTTTATATTCTCTATACCACGGTTTCCCAAACTGTGGGTCGACAACTGATTTTTGGTGAGTCGCGCTGACACATGCTGAGGACTCTGGAGACTGTCAGGCCCTCGGCCCATGACCAAAGGCCCGACACCAAGAGGGGTGCCAGCAGGTTGCAAGGAGTGCCGCTGTGTGCAGGACCCCTCTGTAACAGGGATAAAGCTCTTTACATCCTCCGGTCTGCAGCTCTGCCTTACTGTCCGCCAGTAACTGTCAGTGAGCTCGGCCAATCACAGAGCATTACCGCGGGTTACCACGGTAACGCTCTGAGACTTGACGTGTCAGAGCTCGCTAGACTGTCTGCATGGTCTTGTCAGGATCGGGACAGGGATCCAACACGCAGAGTACAAACAGTAGAAAGGTACGTATACCGGGCCTTAGAATGGCCGGACTAACGTACATAGAATAACAGAGAATAGTCAGAGACAAGCCGGGGTCGAGGGAACGAGAAGACAGGTAAGCGAGAGACAAGCCGGGTCAGAGGGATAACAGAGATAAGCAGAATAGTACAACAAGCCGGGTCAAAACCAAAGAGAATACTAGAATACCAGAGCACTGAGTGACTAGACAAGCTAGAACCACGACAGGGCAATGAGCTGACGAGAGAAGCAAGCTTAAATACCCTGAGTCCGGAGAGTAGACACGCCTTAGCTGAGCGCTGATAGGATAAAGCCAATAGAGTGACAGGTCGCTCGGGATAGCGTCAAGACGTCACGTATCGAGCGTCATGTTAGAAAAGGAAGCGGATCCCTTGCGGCCAGCGTTAGAATGACTGGATGGACCGCGAGGAACGGGAGATATGGCGTGTCTAGACGGATAAACAACTAAGTCTCTACCCTTCTCAAAGGTAGAGACCTCAGGTAACCTGTCAGTACCCCCCCTCTCAGATACGCCCACCGTGCGGAAGGAACCGGGACGAGATGGGAAGCGGGAGTGAAACGCCCTGCGGAGACGAGGAGCATGGACGTCCTCCTGAGGTACCCAACTCCTCTCCTCGGGACCATATCCCTTCCAGTCGACCAGATACTGTAGTCCTCCCCGGGAAAATCGGGAATTGATAATGGAGTTGACCTCATACTCCTCCTGCCCGTCCACCTGAACCGAACGAGGTGAGGAAACCGTAGAGGAGAATCTGTTGCAAATCAGTGGTTTCAGCAAAGACACATGAAAGGAGTTGGGAATGCGTAAGGCCGACGGCAGAGCTAGGCGATACGCAACCGGGTTGATACGAGACAAAACCCTGTAAGGACCTATGTACCGAGGTGCAAATTTCATAGAGGGAACCTTTAAACGAATGTTCTTAGTACTCAGCCATACTCTATCCCCAGGGACAAAAACTGGAGCCGCCCTTCTGTGTTTATCAGCGTGTTTTTTGAACAACATAGAATTATGCAGGAGAATTTGACGAGTCTGATCCCACAACTTCTTCAGATTGGCGACATGATCATCAACCGACGGTACTCCTTGGGAAGAAGAGACCGAAGGAAAAATGGAGGGATGAAAGCCATAGTTCATGAAGAAGGGGCTGGAACGAGTAGAATCACAAACGAGATTATTGTGTGCGAACTCTGCCCAAGGAATCAAACCGACCCAATCATCCTGGTGTTCGGAAACAAAGCAGCGCAGATATTGTTCAATCTTTTGATTAGTACGCTCAGCGGCTCCGTTAGACTGAGGGTGATATGCAGAGGAAAAGTTCAATTTGATACCTAATTGAGAACAGAAGGATCTCCAGAATCGTGAGACAAATTGAGAGCCTCTATCAGAAACGATTTCAGAAGGTATCCCATGTAAGCGAAAAACTTCTCTCGCAAAAATCTCCGCCAATTCAGGAGACGTGGGGAGTTTAGGCAACGGCACAAAATGAGCCATCTTAGTGAATCTATCCACCACCGTGAGAATAACAGTCTGTCTCTTGGAAGCAGGTAAATCCACAATAAAGTCCATGGCCAAACAGGACCATGGCTTCTCAGGAATGTCCAAGGGGAGCAACAAACCACAAGGAGATGCGTGAGGCTGTTTAGTCCTGGTACAAGTCTCGCAAGCTCCGACGAACTCCTTAATATCCTTTCGTAAGGAAGGCCACCAGAAATCCTTGGAGATCAGGGAATAAGTCTTGCGAATGCCAGGATGACCAGCCACCTTGCTTTCGTGGAAACACTGTAAGAGCTCCAGTTGGAGTTCAGGAGGAACAAATTTTCTTCCCTCAGGGGTCTGTCCCGGTGCCAGATGCTGTAAGTTCAAGATCTGGGCAAGCAACGGAGAATGGATTTTGAGACTTGTGTTAGCAATAATGTTGCATTGGGGTACTATAGAGGACAGAACCGGTTCAGAAGCAGCCAAAGGTTCATATTGGCGAGATAGAGCATCGGCTTTAGAATTCTTTGAACCAGGCCTATAAGTAAGAACGTAGTTGAAATGGGTGAGGAATAACGACCAACGAGCTTGCCTGGAAGACAATCGCTTGGCCTCTCCAATATAGGACAAGTTCTTGTGATCCGTCAAAATAGTAATAGGATGTAATGTCCCTTCCAATAAATGTCTCCATTCTTTTAAAGCCTTGATAACAGCTAGTAGTTCTCTGTCACCAATGTCATATCTGCTCTCAGCACCAGACAATTTTTTATAAAAAAATCCACATGGATGTAATGGTTTATCCACACCTAGCCTTTGGGATAGGATAGCACCTACGCCAGTCTCCGAGGCGTCTACCTCAAGTAGGAAAGGAAGAGTGGTATTAGGGTGAACTAAAATTGGGGCGGAAGCAAAAAGCTCCTTGAGAGTTTTGAAAGCAAGGAGAGCTTCCGTAGACCAATTCTTAGTATCAACCCCCTGTTTGGTCATATTGGTGATGGGCGCAATAATAGAAGAATAGCCCTTAATAAAGCGCCTATAGTAATTGGAGAACCCAATAAATCTCTGAACGGCCTTGAGACCCTTGGGTAGAGGCCAATCCAGAATGGACTGGAGCTTATCCGGGTCCATCTTAAATCCCTCCCCAGAGATCACATAACCGAGGAAATTTACTTGGGCTTGGTCGAAACTACATTTCTCCAATTTGCAGTACAGACCATGTTGAAGAAGTTTGTGCAAAACCCTTCTGACCTGTTCGTGGTGAGTCTCAATCTCTCTAGAATGTATGAGTATATCGTCCAGGTATACAATAACACACTCCTGCTGAAATTCCCTAAGAACCTCATTTATCAGATCCTGGAATACAGCCGGTGCATTACATAACCCAAAAGGCATAACTGTATATTCATAGTGACCATAACGAGTATTGAACGCCGTCATCCACTCGTGTCCCTGCTGGACTCTCACCAAGTTATATGCCCCTCTGAGATCTAACTTGGTGAAAATAGTAGAACCCTTTAAACGATCAAAGAGTTCGGTAATCAAAGGAATGGGATAAGCATTCCTAATGGTTATCTTGTTCAAACCTCGATAGTCAATACAAGGCCTAAGTGAACCATCCTTCTTTTTAACAAAAAAAAATCCAGCCCCGGCAGGGGAGGAGGATCTCCTAATGAATCCCTTGTCTAAATTCTCGTGAATATACTCCTCTAGAACTGAATTCTCTTTAGTAGATAACGGGTATACATGACCCCTGGGAGGCATGGTACCAGGGAGTAGGTTAATCTTGCAATCAAAGGATCTGTGTGGAGGTAAAGTATCGGCTCTCTTTTTATCAAATACTGCCTTTAAATCCAGGTACTGAGGTGGTATTTGAGTCTCTGTAGGATTAGAGGAGTTAGCCGACGTGCTCGCCAGGCAAAGGGGCGAGACCTTCCGCAAACATTTCTCTTGACAATTCTGGCCCCATGAGATTATCTCCCCTAACTCCCAATTAATGATAGGGTTATGTTTCTTTAACCAGGAGTACCCCAGGACTATGGGAATAGAAGGAGAGGAAATGATCAACAGGGGTAGGTCTTCCTCATGCAAGATACCAACAGTTAAATTAATAGGTATGGTCTCACGGAAAATAACAGGCTCAAGTAAAGGTCTACCATCTATGGCCTCAACGGCCAGAGGTGTCTCCCTTAACTGGGATGGGATAGTATGCTTGTTAACAAAAACTTGATCGATAAAGCTCTCAGCAGCTCCAGAATCAATCAAAGCCATGGTTTTTACTACTCCCTTCTCCCAAGTCAAAGAAACGGGTAGCAGAAGCCTGTGATCTTTATAATTGTGAACAGAGGACAAAATAGATACACCCAAGGCCTGTCCTCTAGAGAAACTTAGGTGCGAGCATTTCCCGAACGATTGGGACAATTTAGGCGTAGATGACCTCTGTCTCCACAGTACATACATAAACCCTCCCTTCTCCTGTACTGTCTCTCCTCCTCTGTGAGGTGAGTATTACCTATCTGCATAGGCTCAGGGAAACGTGAGGTTTCGATCTCAGAATTTCGAAATGCAGGAGCTAGTTTAAAGGAGGGTCTACGAGTCCTATCTCGAGTGTTCTGCCTCTCTCTTAAGCGTTCATCAATGCGAGAGATAAAAGAAATTAAATCCTCCAAATTCTCAGGGAGCTCTCTAGTAGCGACTTCGTCAAGGATTACATCTGATAGCCCATTTAAAAATACATCTATATAAGCCTGTTCGTTCCACTTAACCTCTGCCGCCAAGGATCTGAACTCTAGTGCATAATCCACAAGTGTTCGATTTTCCTGTCTAAGGCGCAACAGTAATCTAGCTGCATTGACCTTCCTACCAGGGGGGTCAAAAGTTCTTTTAAAAGCAGCTACAAAGGCATTATAGTTATAGACTAACGGGTTATCATTCTCCCATAAAGGATTAGCCCATCGCAGAGCCTTTTCAATGAGTAACGTAACAATAAATCCAACCTTCGCTCTATCTGTAGGATAGGAGCGGGGTTGTAATTCGAAATGGATGCTGATCTGGTTCAAAAAGCCACGACACTTCTCAGGAGAACCGCCATAACGTACTGGTGGAGTAATACGAGAAGAAGCCCCAACAGTAGCTACTTCTAGGCCTGAACTTACAGGAGAGATCGAAGGAGTACGTGTCTCCTCTGGTGGGTTACTAGCACGAGACAATAGCGCCTGTAGTGCTAGGACCATCTGATCCATCCTGTGTTCCATGGCATCAAACCTGGGGTCGGAAGAACCAAGCTGACTGTTTGTACCTGCAGGATCCATTGGCCCTGTCGTAATGTCAGGATCGGGACAGGGATCCAACACGCAGAGTACAAACAGTAGAAAGGTACGTATACCGGGCCTTAGAATGGCCGGACTAACGTACATAGAATAACAGAGAATAGTCAGAGACAAGCCGGGGTTGAGGGAACGAGAAGACAGGTAAGCGAGAGACAAGCCGGGTCAGAGGGTTAACAGAGATAAGCAGAATAGTACAACAAGCCGGGTCAAAACCAAAGAGAATACTAGAATACCAGAGCACTGAGTGACTATACAAGCTAGAACCACGACAGGGCAATGAGCTGACGAGAGAAGCAAGCTTAAATACCCTGAGTCCGGAGAGTAGACACGCCTCAGCTGAGCGCTGATAGGATAAAGCCAATAGAGTGACAGGTCGCTCGGGATAGCGTCAAGACGTCACGTATCGAGCGTCATGTTAGAAAAGGAAGCGGATCCCTTGCGGCCAGCGTTAGAATGACTGGATGGACCGCGAGGAACGGGAGATATGGCGTGTCTAGACGGATAAACAACTAAGTCTCTACCCTTCTCAAAGGTAGAGACCTCAGGTACCCTGACAGGTCTGCAGCCGGCAGAGGCGGAACTGCAGACAGGACAGCAAGGGCCACCGGACCATCAGGGAGGAAGGAAGGAGAAGAGACCACTGGATCATCAGGGACCTCTCCAAAAAGTATTTTAATGGTTTTCACCCTCACCTCCCACATACTGTCACCCTCACCTCCCTCTAACTGTCACCATCACCTCCCAACACTGTCACCATCACCTACCTCCCCCCACACTGTCACCCTGACCTCCCCCCACACTGTCATCCTTACCTCCCCCCCATCCTGTCACCCTAACTTACCCCCATAGTGTCACCCGCCCCCCCACACTGTCACCCTCACCTCCCTCCTACACTCTAATTCTTACCTCCCCCACACTGTCAACCTCCCCCCAACTGTCACCCTCACCCTTCCCCACATTGTCACCCTCACCTCCTTTCCACACTGTCACCCTCACCTCCCTTCCACACTGTCACCCTCACTCCCTCCACACTGTCACCCTTTACCTCCTCCCCCACTGTCACTCTCACCTCCTCCTCCACTGTCACCCTTACCTACTCCCTTCACTGTCACCCTCTCTTCCCCTCCACACTGCAACCCTCACCTTCCCCACACTGTCACCCTCACCTACCCCACACACACTATCACCCTCAGCTCCTGTCTCTGTGTGTCTGTGTATCTTTGTGTTCTTTTGTGTCAGTGTGTGTGTATGTGTGTGTATCCGTGTGTGTCCGTGTGTGTATTGTGCGTCAGTGTGTATCTGTGTCAGTGTGTTTCTGCATGTTCATTGCTGTCAGTCTGAGTATTTGTGTGTCTGTGTAGTTGCATGCGTGTGTCTCTGTATGTGCGTGTATGTGTTTCAGTGTGTTTATACACTAAACTACACACAAATGCACTAAACCTACATGCACACCTACATGCACTACACACAAATGCACACCTACATTCGAACTCCTACATTTATACACATAGTTCATACAAAAATATTGCTTAAATTCAAACACACATTGTATATATTGTGGCAAGGTCAGAGAGGCTTTCTATGTTAGTAATAGATTGGAGCGATCTCTATTCCCAGCATGATGGGGTTAATTGGGGGGAGTCACCCCTTGAATGTTATCAACCAGGTGAATGTAATTAACCAGCCCTAGGGTTTTAAAAGGTTAGCCTCTGAAGACATCAGGGAGTCTAACAGCTGGGAGAGAGGAGGTAGTTAAGCCTGAGACTCTGAGACAAAAGGTACTGTGTGAAACCTGCTAAAAGTGGTGTATTTCATTTTGTTTAAAACTGGGAACTAGCTTAGCTGGCCAGTTGGATAGTTAGTAATACTGTTGTTTAGTAAGTCTCCAAGTTGGAGTAGGATTTATTTTCTTTTTGTTTTATTTTGTGGGAGAGCACAACCTTGTATAAATTGTGGAAAGTGACAATAAACTGCAGTACTATTTTATCCTGACTGTTGCACTTGAAGTTTATTGTGAAGAGCCTGGCCATCCTGCCACAATATGTATATATTGTTACATACACAATATACACACACTGCATCCACTACATATTGGATCCACTACATCAGTGTTCCCCAACCCCCGGGCCGCGGACCGGTACCGGTCCGTGGATCAAACGGTACCGGGCCGCCCAGGGGTGTGGGGTGTGCGAGCCTGCCGGCTAATGCAGGGCTGGCATTGCCCAAGTGCCAGCCCTGCAATGTGCCTGCGGACCGGAGGGGAGATCAGAGATCTCCCTCCCCGGTCTGCAGGCACTGTGCTGACAGCCGGCAGGGGAGTGAGAGAGGACCCGGGAGCTCTTACCTGCAGCTCCTCCGGGTCCTCCTCTCGCGAGATTTGGAGCGTTGCCGCGGTAACCACGGCAACGCTCCAAATCTCGCGAGAGTGAACTCTAGCCCTGTAACTGGGCTAGAGTTCACCTCACCACCACCGGACCACCAGGGAATCCCCACCGGACCACCAGGGACTAAGAAATGTCCCCCCTCCTCCCAGTAAAGGTAAGAAGGGAGGGGGGACATGAATATCTTAATTTTAATTAAATAAATTTTTAAAAAGCCTCCTTACCCCCCATACACACACTGCCCCATAAACACACTACACACACTGCCCCACAAACACTGCCCCATACACACTACAAACACTGCCCCATGCACACACTACACACTGCCCCATACACACACTACACACATTGCCCCACAAACACTGCCCCCATGCACACACTGCCCCACAAACACTGCCCCCATGCACACACTGCCCCACAAACACTGCCCCCATGCACACACTGCCCCACAAACACTGCCCCATACACACACTACACACACTGCCCCACAAACACTGTCCCCATACACACACTGCCCCACACACACACTACACACATTGCCCCATACACACACTACAAACACTGCCCCATACACAGACTGCACACACTGCCCCACAAACACTGCCCCATAAACACACTACACACATTGCCCCATACACACACTGCCCCATACACACACTGCCCCATACACACACTGCCCCATACACACACTACCCCATACACACACTGCCCCATACACACACTACCCCATACACACACTACCCCATACACACACTACACACACTGCCCCATACACACACTACACACACTGCCCCACAAACACTGCCCCCATACACACACTGCCCCACAAACATTTCCCCCATACACACACTGCACACACTGCCCCACAAACATTTCCCCCATACACACACAACACACACTGCCCCACAAACACTGCCCCCCACACACACACTGCAACTCTCACACACACTGCCACCCTCACATACACACTGCACCGCTCACACACACATACACACAATTTTGAGTCTATGTCTTTATGTGACTGTGTTTGTGATTTTCTGACTATGTATGTGTCTGCGTGTTTTTTTTTAATATATGTGACTGTTTGGGTTTTTTTTGTCTTATTAAATCAAAACAAGCGGGCCACGGAAAAATTATCAAACGTTTACCGGTCCGCGGCGATAAAAAGGTTGGGGAGCACTGCACTACATGACTGAGCAGACTAGATGGCCAGAATGGTTCTTATCTGCCTTCATATTCTATGTTTCTATGTTTCATATGCACTGCAGTCAAACGCAACAAACACTGTATTAAAACACTAAAATTACAGTTGCAAGAAAAAGTATGTGAACCCTTTGGAATGATATGGATTTCTGCACAAATTGGTCATAAAATGTGATCTGATCATCATTCAAGTCACAACAATAGACAATCAGTCTGCTTAAACTAATAACACACAAAGAATGAAATGTTGCTTTGTTTTTATTGAACACACCATGTAAACATTCACCATGCAGGCGGAAAAAGTATGTGAACCATTGGATTTAATAACTGGTTGAACCTCCTTTGGCAGCAATAAGTTCAACCAAACGTTTCCTGTAGTTGCAGATCAGACGTGCACAATGGTCAGGAGTAATTCTTGACCATTCCTCTTAACAGAACTGTTTCAGTTCAGCAATATTCTTGGGATGTCTGGTGTGAATCGCTTTCTTGAGGTCATGCGACAGCATCTCAATCGGGTTGAGGTCAGGACTATTTTCTTCTGTTTTTCTTCTAAGCCATTCTGTTGTTGATTTACTTCTATGCTTTGGGTCATTGTCCTGTTGCAACACCCATCTTCTATTGAACTTCAGCTTGTAGACAGATGGCCTAAGTTCTCCTGCAAAATGTCTTGATAAACTTGGGAATTCATTTTTCCTTTGATGATGGCAATCCGTCCAGGCCCTGACGCAGCAAAGCAGCCCCAAACCATGATGCCCCCACCACCATACTTTACAGGTGGTATGAGGTTTTGATGTTGGTGTGCTGTGCCTCTTTTTCGCCACACATAGTGTTGTGTGTTTCTTCCAAACAACTCAACTTTGGTTTCACCTGTCCACAGAATATTTTGCCAGTACTGCTGTGGAACATCCTAGTGCTCTTGTGCAAACTGTAAACGTGCAGCAATGTTTTGTTTGGACAGCAGTCGCTTCCTCTGTGGTATCCTCCCATGAAATCCATTCTTGTTTAGTGTTTTACGTATTGTAGATTCACTAACAGGGATGTTAGCATTTGCCAGTGACTTTTGTAAGTCTTTAGCTGACACTCTAGGATTCTTCTTCACCTCATTGAGCAGTCTGCGCTGTTTTCTTGCAGTCATCTTTACAGGACGGCCACTCCTAGGGAGAGTAGCAGCAGTGCTGAACTTTCTCCATTTATAGACAATTTGTCTTACCGTGGACTGATGAACAGCAAGGCTTTTGGAGATACTTTTATAACCCTTTCCAGCTTTATGCTGGAAGTCAACAATTCTTAATCGTAGGTCTTCTGAGAGCTCTTTTGTGCGAGGCATCATTCACATCAGGCAATGCTTCTTGTGAAAAGCAAACCCAGAACTGGTGTGTGTTTTTTATAGGGCAGGGCAGCTGTAACCAACACCTCCAATCTCATCTCATTGATTGGACTCCAGTTGGCTGACATCTCACTCCAATTAGCTCTTGGAGATGTCATTAGTCTAGGGATTCACATACTTTTTCCACGTGCACTGTGAATGTTTACATGGTGTGTTCAATAAAAACAAAGCAACATTTAATTCTTTGTGTGTTATTAGTTTAATCAGACTGTGATTGTCTACTGTTGTGACTCAGATGGTGATCAGATCACATTTTATGACCAATTTGTGCAGAAATCCATATCATTCCAAAGGGTTCACATACTTTTTCTTGCAGCTGTATATACAAACACCCCTATTAAATACAAACACCCCTCTATTCAAACACCAACACTACACACAAAAGAACACCTGTATTTAAAATCCATCACTACAAATAAACACCACTGCATTCAGACACAAACACTACACACAAATACACTCAAACATTCACACATATGTTTCATGCAAAGCCATGCTTACATTCAAAAGCTCAAAGACTGCTCACAAATACAACCCTGCAACTTTGGGCAAATGGTAGATCCTCAGCTGGCATAGCATTGTTGGAGTTCTCCGACAGACGATCTACCACTGGGATACTCAACATGAGAAAAAGAGGGACACAGTAATTCTAAGTCTGTGTGTAACTAGTTGTATGCCAATAAAACCGATTGCCATGATGTGCCAAGTTTACGCCTCTAAACTGCCATGACATGCCAAAATTATGCCTCTAAAACTACCATGGGATCCCAGAATTATGCCTCTAAAACTATCATGATATACCAAAATGATGCCTCTAAACTGCCATGATATGCCAAATTTATGCATCTAAAACTGGTTGCCATAATTTGCCAAGTTTAGGCATCTAAAACGTATTGCCCTGATGTGCCAATTTTATGCCTCTAAAACTGATTACCATGGTGTGAAACTTTTATCCATCTAAAGCGGATTGCCATGGTGTGCCAATTGAATGCCTCTAATACTGATTGCCATGGTGTGCCAATTGTATGCCTTTAAAGCAGATTGCCATGGTGTGCCAATTGTATGCCTCTAAAGCTGATTGCCATGGTGTGACAATTTAATGCCTCTAAAACTGATTGCCATGGTGTGACAATTCTAGGCCTCTAAAACTGATTACCATGTTGTAACAATTTTAAGTATCTAAAGCTGCCATGGTGTGACAATGTTATGTATCTAAAGCTCATTACGATGGTGTGACAATTGTATGCATCTAAAGCTGATTGCCATGGTGTGCCAATTGTATGCATCTAAAGCTGATTGCCATGGTGTGCCAATTTTATGCCTCTAAAACTGATTGCCATGGTGTCAAATTTATGCCTCTATAACTGCTTGCCATGGTGTGCCAATGTTATGCATCTAAAGCTGATTGCCATGGTGTGCCAATTGTATGCATCTAAAGCTGATTGCCATGGTGTGCCAATTTTATGCCTCTAAAACTGATTGCCATGGTGTCAAATGTATGCCTCTATAACTGCTTGCCATGGTGTGCCAATGTTAATCATCTAAAGCTGATTGCCATGGTGTGCCAATTGTATGCATCTAAGCTGATTGCCATGGTGTGCCAATTTTATGCCTCTAAAACTGATTGCCATGGTGCCAAATTTATGCCTCTAGAACTGCTTGCCATGGTGTGCCAATTGTATGCCTCTAAAACTGATTGTCATGCTTTGCAAAATGTATGCCTCTAAAGCTGATTGCCATGGTGATCCAGTTGTATGCCTCTAAAACCAATTGCCATGATGGGCCAGTTTTATGCATCTAATACGGATTGCCATGGTGTCAATTTATGCCTCTAAATGTGATTGCCACGGTGTGCCATTGTATTCCCTCTAAAGCTGCCATGGTATGCCAAGTTTATTAATTTTAAAAATATGCATTAAAAGTGAGTGTGTCTCAAAAAATTATCATTTTCAAAAGTGAGTCTTAGCCCGTAAATGTTTGGGAAGCCCTGCGCTATACACTAATAAAGTTACCAGCAAACTTTACCTCCAAGTTTAACTCTTCCTCGCTCCTCTGCTCCTTTTACCCATACAGCCAGATAAGGTTTTTTAATGATCTTTAGTATCTTTTCCTTTTTTTCTTATCTGTCCCTTTGTATCCATTAATAAAACTGTTTCTATATATATATATATATATATATATATATATATATATTTTTTTTTTTTTTTTTTTCCTTAGGGACCTACTGTGCCTTTTGGGCTTTAATCACCCATTAGACACTTGTGTTTTTCGTATATGAGATTTAGGGTTACTCCCTTTAGGTCTTGCATCACACCATTAAGTCTCGATAGGGATGACTTTACCTAGTTTTACCATTATAAAACTTGTTATATTTAAAATAGTTGAATATGCAATGTCCACATTAATGAGAGAACCTATAGCAATCCACATGGCATGCTGGCAGACCTACATTTTCAGAATTCATAATGGGATGGGGGGTCAAAGAGCTAGTTTGATGGTTGGAAGAGAGATGCATATCTTGTCACTAGAGGTGATCACTGTGTTGCAAAATATTTGTCTTATTAAGGCTGCCCATTAAGGTTGCCCATGCTCTTGCACTCTAATATGAGCATATATTCCCTGGATAGCTTTGTGTGCTTAATGTGGATTTTTCTCTAAAACCATCCTGCCAAATATGTTTTTTTTTTGGTAACTATGAACTTTTGATAATTTGTGTTAAAGATATAAGAAGAGTATAAAAAGGTTGGAGTATGAGGAAAGTATAACAATGAAAGCTTGTGTTTGGTTATCTGATAGTAAGGTCTTCATCCTTTTTGAACTCTATTTCTCATAGTCTATTAATGCAACCTGTGGCACCACACTCTAAATACATGTACATATGCAGTTGCTAACAATACAATTCACAATTAAAACAATTCAGTTTTTCCAAAGAGCATCAGAAAATCTCAAGAAAAAACATGTCAGTTATTGCACTACATATAGTGTTTACCTCCTTGTAGAAATGATAAGATAACTAACACCTTTAAAACATGTTATCTTTCCATCTCACCTAATTTTTAAATTATAGTCTTTAAAGGAACGCTATAGGCAACCAGACCACTTAGCTCATTAAAGTGATCTGGATGCAGTGTCCCCGGTCACCTAACAATGCAAAGGTAATTATTGCAGTTTTTAAGAAAGGTTTTAACTCCACCTCTAGTTGCTGTCTCCCAGACAGTCACTAGAGGGACTTCCACGTCATTAGGCGACTTTTGGTCACCCAACTGATGCTGAATGTCCTCTCACTATGCATGGGGATGTCCAGCATCACCGAAAGCATTATATATGCTTTCCTATAAGAGGATCCTTATTGCGAGGGCAGCAATTGCAGCACATGGGCAGTGCATGTGTCTCCACTGCTTGCCGACTGTGGAGGAGCGTAGGCAAAGCCCAATCCAGTGCCGAGGTACATCAGCATGGACTCAGGTAAGTGTCAGAAGGGATTTGTAACCTATTCTGCACTGCAGGTGGGGGCCATCAGATAGATTGACACTATAGGGAGCTATAGTGCCAGGAAAACTACTGACAAACCTGCTATGATTTCCAGAAATCTAACTTACCAGTCACCCCCAAACTATCTATGGATACTGTTTGCCATCATAACGCTCACTGTTTTAAATTTAGTTTTCGATATGTGAAGGAGACTTATGACAATAAAAAAGTGTAAAATCTAGGCCCTTACGATCTGCTGAAGACTTACGTCTATCTTCTGTCCGTACTCCCACCTCTGATGCTCGCCTTCAAGATTTCTCGAGGGCTGCACCGTTCCTGTGGAACTCGCTTCCTTCCTCTGTTAGATGCTCACCCAGTCTCCACTCCTTCAAAAAATCATTAAAAACCCACTTCTTCATAAAAGCGTATCAATTAAGCTGTTAATAGCTCCTGACTGATTCCTCTTCTGCAACTGTCACTAGTCTAATACTATCCTTACCTTTTTGTGTCATTTTACACCACTCCCTCTAGCATGTAAGCTCATTGAGCAGGGCGCTCAACCCCTTTGTTCCTGTATGTCCAACTTGTCTGGTTACAACTACATGTCTGTTCGACCACCCATTGTAAAGCGCTGATGCAATTGATTGAAAGATCATATGTCACATCATTCACATACCATATGTTAAGTTAACCCAATGCTACTTGCTTAAGAAATGTGTTGACGTTGGTCTTTTGTTAATTCACAAAACTTGCCCCATGTAATAAATTAGTTAATAAATTCCAGGGCATTCCATGATGGAAGCATATTCATACCTAACACCACACCATTGATTCAAATACCTTAAAACTAATGCACTACAGACCATCATCCTGAGATGTTGTCTATCCCATGCTTCTTCTTCTTAAATCAATGTGCAAGCAAATTTATGATTTCAATTTAACCCTCATTACATTTTATTTTTTTGTTATCATTAGACTTATCAATGTTTATAAAGTGTGAATATGTTCTGCAAGGTTCTACAACTGGCTGGAAGACATAAAACAACTTCAAGACATTTTTATGTTTAGGGACTTATGTTGGTGAAGACAATTTTCATAACAAGCACACAAACTAAAGAACAAGATTTGAATAGCGATTTTGATAGTGATCTTTGGTTCTAAGTTCCATATGGATGCAATCCAAGTGCTTGGTCATGTTTCTTACACTGGTTGGTTGTCGGCTAGTCATCTCCACTTTGTGAAGTACTATGTATGTATGTATGATAGTCTTGTCATTGTGTATTATTGCTTGTCCTGTGTACAGTATAGACTGCATTCATACTGCTGCTAGTGAGCAGGAACAGAGGAGATGTATGTGGTTATATTGCACATCAATAAATACCTATTCACTCACATTTATGACAACAGGAAAAATAACACATAACTGACTGTTGTAACAGGCAGGTTGCAAAGGCTAGATATTTCCATTCTAAGCTAATACAACAAAAGAATGGTGACAAGAAGGGCCTCAGCCTTCTGGCTTGTAGGATGCTTGTATGACCCTCGGGAACGGAATATGTGAAAGTAAAGAGAAACTACTGAGGTAAGGTAAAACAATTGTGATGAAGAGAGAATAGAGAGTAGTGGAAGATTGTTTCACTACTCCACTACTATAGTTTTAAACTATAGTTACAAGTCTGCAAACTCACTGGCCTCCACTAAGTGTTTACTGTTTCGCGAATTGAGGCGATATCAAGATATCACACTTTCCAATTTGTTGTCATAACAACTCCACGTCTCGACCAGAACTTTATGAAATGATGATAATCTGAGCAAGTTCCTCTTAGTGATTGCATACACATGACTTTACAAAATTTGAAGGCATTTAACAAAAATGAAATACAAAAAGTTTTAAATAAGGTTTGATGCCTAAATATACTTAAATATAGAATAAATACATTTTACTATATGATGCCTTAAGACTTTGCATCATTGACTTGTCTTTTCCTAATTATATCTAGAAATCAGGTGTAATTTTATTTCAATAGTGACAGATGTCAAATTTTACCACCCAGCATAAAAGTCAGGTGTTAGAGTTTAGCATCTCCTTTTGATGGGAATTGTTAAAACTTTCATCAGCTGCTAATTACCGATTGTTACACATTACATTCTGTAACATAGATCCTTACAGATAGCAGCTTTAATTTTAACAATAACAGATTGTTGGTAATTCATGGAAGCAGCAAGGAAACAAGACCTTTGGTTTTAGTAAGACGATCTGTTAATGTAACCTCTCTTTGCCAATATGCATAGCACATGATTGCAATGTTACCTGACAATGTATACAGTATGATTTGAAATAATATTAGATTTGATCTACTGATACTTATTGATTATGAGATTAGAAGATTAGCAACTGTTTTACTAACTAGAATAACTGTATCCTTTTAACTGTGATATACTATTGTGAAAATAATAGTTGACCTACTGATAGGGCATGCCACTTTGCGCAATAAGAGCCTGCACGTCATAGGATACATGGCTTTTCGCACGGAAATCAACACGTCCTCCTTCAATTATGCTTGAGGTGGAGGCAGGAACCCAAAAATCAAGCTAGAAAAGAACACAGAAATTGTTATGAAATTGTACTATTTCTCTGTAAATGAAAGATGGATTACTACAAATAAATTGCAACATGCTAAGTTAATGCAACATGCGTCCATGATTATTAATGTTACAGTTTTTTGACTAACCCTATCTTCTTCTCTATTGAAAATGAATGAATTCATGATGGATACAGGATTTTTGGGCAAGCTTTATCCAAGGTTTAAAGCTATTTAAATAGGTTTTTGTTCTGAAATCCAGGATGTATATATTGCACAGAAATACTGAATTTAAATGACATGTTGTTACATGTTATAATATATTGTTATTCTGGATACAGAATAAATAAAAAATAAAATAATTTTGATAAAAATGTTTAACTTATTTATCATTGAGTTTTTGTCAAAAGAATGGGTATAGAGGGGAAGAAAGGAAGGCAGTCGTTTAGATATCAAAGTTTTAGTTTTTCAATTGTTTGTTCATCCTTGTCAATACTACTAACGTTGCTGCAGGGACAACAGACTGCCACCTCCAACACGACTCAATCCAATGCAACCTGCTTTGTAGCTGACTTACATCATTGCTGCGTCAGTGAATTTAAGCTGAACTGTGTACCTGTATGTTCTGCCTTGGCAGAGTGGACATGAGTCGCTAATTAATAGTATGTTTAAACTTGGAACCACCGAAGACTCATTAACCTTGTGTGATTCTAGCAGTCCTTTACTATGTACCTTTAACTCTTCAGTTTTCTGTGTGTGGATGACCAGTTATTGACTATTCTGACTTTATATGTCCTCGAATGTTAGCTTTGTTTGTCATATATGAGTATCTCTGGAATCCCACATTCAGCTTTTATTTTTACCATCCTTTTCTATTCTGTTAAAATTTGCAATAATGCCTCTCTGGTGACTTTTCCTTTATGGTAATACACATCAATATAACTTTCGGCTTGTCTTGCAGTTCAGGCTAAGGTTTAGTCTGTATTTGCAAGTCAGTCTTTTCCGCATTACTTATACATAGTTAAAAACAACATGTTGCATTACTATATTCAAATGCCTGAAATATTTCTACAGAATAGAGAATACATAAATAGCTTAAAACAATATTTTGTATTACTACTCAAAATATCTGAAATATTGCTATAGAAAGAGAAAAGTCAATGTTTATGACATACACTAGATGTTACAAATTTAGAAACTATCACATGCTCTGCATATGGGTAATGGTAAATAATCTGTTGTAGAATGTCTGTGATAGATACACAAAATGATGGTGAAACATTTTGTGTATCTTACACAGACATTCTTTTTTTTCTGTACTCTTTAAAGGCTGTTCCCTATTGTCTCAGATAATGGGAACGGCACAGTTCTGAACAAATATACTATATGAGGCAGTGTGCTCATTTTGACTAAGTCAATTCTACCGACCCTTGACAGTTGATTGGTTTGCCATGTCTTAAAGTTGATTTTAAGTAATTAAGTTTAAGTAATTTGGAGTAGTTTGCCTCCATGATTGATTCTCTACTAGCAGACAGGTTGACTCCCAAATATTTAAGGTGATGTTTCCTCCAGTCAAAGGTGAAAGTTTGTTGTAGAGTGTGAGAGGACTCAGTGTAGAGGCACAGTGGTAAAACCTGAGTATTTTTGTAGCATGATATATTGCTGTATTTCTCTCTATTTTCAGCTGTTTGCAATGAACAAATAAAAAAAAAACTATTGAAATAGCTCAACACAACAAGTGCTTCAAGTGGTTTTCCCAAATTCAACAGAAAATGCCGCATATAATGACTTCCCAGTCTCAAAACTGTGATAGCCACTGTAGAATTTCCCAGGAATTTTTCTGCAAATAATTTTGATTACAACTGTATAAGTAGGCAAAAGATGGCAGCCTTGTCTGGTACCATTAGTTATATACAGGGGAGTAGATAAAAATGCAGAGGGAAAGGAATATTGATCCATTATCACTTGAAGGAATGAGGCAAGAATTCCACTTTTGCAGAGAGAGTGGGACCTTTTGTGCATCCAGGGCCACTCACACACTAGGGCTTCTGTTTCTTAGAATAAATTCTATGAGGTTCATTACCCAACTGGTGTTATCTAACTCTTGCCTGTGAGGCGTAAACCCTACTTGTTGTTTAGATGTTAGGATAGGATAAAGCATACTGAATCTGGCAGTTAGTATATTAGCATATACGTTTATATTGCATTAAACATTAAACAAATCTGGTGAACATTAGCACAGAGCATAGGATGTTTGCCAAGTTTAGGCAGAGTGATTACACAGGCGGTTGACATCTCTGCAGGAATGGCATTAGTATCTTGAAATATGTTAAACAGGGCTATAAGGTCCAGCACTAGTAGATCAGTATATGATTTAAAGTAGGAGTTGGGTAGCCTTTCACGGCCAGGTGCCTTTTGTAGTGGTAAACATTTTAGGGCCGCGAGGGTCTTTTCCTCAGTGATATGGAGTGTGAGTTTTGCGGTTTTGTCATTCGATACTTGGGGGAGTTGTAAAGCATCCAAATAGTTGTCAATTTCCTGCTTAGAATTGGTATGAGTATATTGATTGTCTCTGGTGTATTTCATACCATTCTTGTCTTAGCTTGGGCCTGTTTAGATCATATGTGAGTGGCTAGAATACTGGCCCAGAATACTGGCCTTAGGTGTAGTACGTTAGTTTGAGTTTGTGTAGATTTCTTTTGATATGATGAAGTTGTAAGGATTGGACCTTGTGGAATATATAAAATTTATTTTGCAGGATTTTTCGTGGGGTAAGACTTGTTCTTCTTTTCTAGATTTTGCAGTTGTGTGATCAGTTTTTGGTGCTCTACTTGCCACTTCTTTTTATAAAGTGAGCTAAGCTGTAGTGCTTTATTCAATCTCCACTGGCCTAGACCTCTCACCGGATAGTGAGCTATAAAGAAGGTTAGGATGGGCGCATGATCAGACCACATGGTAAGGCTGATTTTGTAGTCTCTCAGAGGTTGAATAGTAAGTGGATCCATCAGACACATAGGAATATAATATTTTTTGTGCGCATTTGAGTAGTAAGTGTTATATATTTCTTTCTCTCTCTCCAGGTGTTATGCAAGTTAAATTGAGATAGTAGAAGTGAAAATTGTGTGCTTAACGTGAGAGCTCATTTAGTTGGGGGTCTAACTAACATATCTTTAGTGTCTAAGGTTGGGTCACCGTAACAGTTCAAAGCCCCCCCAGCAAAAACAAGTCTACCTCTCTGCCTGCTTTGAATCTTTTTGAAGCATCTGTTAAGGAATACAATTTGATTCTCGTTTGGGGAATAAATCAACACCAGAATCAAGAGTCTTCCTTTTGGGTCAGCAAGTTTCTCTGTGAGGGAGCAGAACCAATCTTTGTGAAACATTATATATGCCCCATTTGTTTTGCAGGAGGAGTATGCATGATAGCTGGTAAGATATTGTCATGATGAGAATTTCAGAGGGTTGGATTTACAGAAATATGTTTCTTGGCAACAAATGATCACCACAGATCACTGTTGAAGTGTTGTGGAGGACCATGCAACATTTATGTGGGCTATTTAATCCTTTCGCATTAAGTGAAAAAAAAACTGTAAACAATGTTTCTTGACTAAAGCTACGATTCCTCTGTTTTGTGCAATGTAGTCTTCTCCTGGAGCTTTTTATTCCATAACTGATGTGCTTGTATCTGTGATGACCAACATAAGGCAATAGCTGGATTTGCTTTTAGGACTCCATTCTAGCAGTACCCAGCAGGACATGGTGGAATGGGGAGGCAAAGGAAATGGAATACTTAACAACACATAAAAAAACTAAAGAATATATAGTAGGTTTATGATCTAGCTTAGAGCTTACAACATCAAACCAGAGGCAGCAATGTTATGGGAGAGAATGCAGTGTAGTAATAACTAAGGATATGGGATATCACTTTTCCAATGCTTTCTCTAATGGGGAGTTGTCAGTAACTCCTGAACTTACAGGCAGTTGAACAGTTAACCTGCAACCGTAGAGTAAGGTGGAGTACAAATCATAATTTCTTAATGTCATTCAACTTCTTCACTCCTCTCCTTCCCCCTTTATCGCTTTCTAATTTTTTTTATTATTTATGACGCCTATTTCCCCTCTTGTTACTCAGTTTTCTTTGGTTTTGTTTTATTTGTAGTTCTGCTTTCCTACTGTTCAAATAGATGTAAACCTTGCATACATATTGACCGCATACTCTTTACAATACATAAGGAAATAGCACAGCTAATGTTTACTGAGGGGTTGTACTTGGCTGGGAAATCGTAGTAGATAATACATATTTAGGTTAATTTCTGCATGGAGCTATTAACATGGTAATGGTTTAGGTGCGTGCTCCTCTAAGCATTGTCCCAAATGTAACTGCTCCAGTTGGAATGTGTGAGAGGAAGGTGCTCTGGTAGCATCTAAGGAAGTCGGGTGTTTAAATATTTTTCAATGTTGCTCTCACTTTGCGCGGTGGTGCTGATGGTGAGGAAAGAGGGTGGTTATCCACTTGCAGATCCCAGGACTTGAGTGTCTGTCGGACTTTCTTGGGATTAATTATGAGTTTGAGGGTGTTGTTGTGCCACACTAGAACTTTTGTAGGTTACCTCCATCTGTATGCTATAATGTGTTGTCTCAGTTGTTTATTGGGGGTTGCAAAGTCATCTCTACTGGAAATCATGGCTGCAGTGAGGTCAGATAATGCAATGTAGATAGTGCAGCCATGTAATTACATCACATGGTGTATCAGCAAGCAAACCGCGTGGTTTAGCAATACAATGAGCTTGGTCCAGTAGCCACCGGAAAACTAGTTCATTTAGGGTAAGAGTATAAGGTAAGTTGGCAACTCATCTCGGGTAACCTGCCCCAGTGTGCACTGATCCCTAACATTGGTATGCCTGGCCATGTCCTCAGCATCTACCACTCCTGTGTTCTTAGATTGCGGAGTAAATCTGCTGTTATAGTGCTGAAGTCTGCTTGGATTGTTGCTCATAGGTCCTGTAGCATATCATCAGTTTACATTCCCCAAGGTGGGCAGGGCAATTGTCTGAGAGTTTCCCTATGAATTCCGATTCCGATGCTGTTAGACCTAGGTGATAGGGCATTTACATAATCGCCATCTTACAAAGGCTGCTCTCTGAGGATTCTTATGCATGCTGGTTCCGGGTCAGATTCATGAGGGAGGGAAAGTGTGAGTGACGGGGGCAAGAAAAATTTGCTGGCTTGTGGTGTTGCTGGCCTTCGGTTGCTGCAACTTTGTTCAGTGCAGGAGCTACACAGACATGCGACTGCTCTGGTCGTTTTTTTTTTTTACAGTTCAGTACAATGGTTAGGCATAACATACAATGTTTATTGTGATTTTATTACAGTTAGACATATTGCACGAAAAACAGGGACGGCACAACTTATATTTAAATGAAGGCTTTCAGACAAATTCACAATAGGCAGCACAGATGGATCACTAACTCTCCCTGTCATCCAATTCAGTGACTCCCTTTCATAGTATGCTGTTATTCAGCCTGTCTACTTGTCAATACTGACATTCTCTCATTTAATATTGCAAGTATACTACGACTGTTACATAGATACATATTAATCTAGGTTGAAAAAAGACTCAAGTCAATCAAGCTCAACCTTTAATACATTAGAGAAGACATGTTTAGCTGCACAGACCTAACATCTAATTATACAATTGCAGCATATTTAAGCATTATTGTGTTTAGAAAGTTGGTTTTGCATTTGAAGCTTATTCCATTCTTCCTCTATCGGTTTGCCCATCATCATCTGTCAAAAAGATCTTTTTGTCTGATCGCCCATTAATTTGCTGGCAAACAAAATACAATGAATGAATTCTGTGATAGGCACTCCACTAGTTTATTTAAGTGTTGTTAAAGGCTATATCTGTAATAATTAAGCAGTGGGATTTTGTATGCAGACAGAGGCGTGGGGCCCACCAAAACTACTGCAGAAGGCTCTAATGTTTAAGGTGCTCAGAAAAGTCTTTGAAAGCATCAGAGACACATTTCATGGGATGTAGCTAAACCACAGTGGTAGAAAAAAATAGGATAAATTGCATTGCCAGATGATCACGCAGGTGTCAGAAACTCAGAGATGGAGCTCATATCTAGAAACTAGGTAACTATGGGCCCTCATGCCCATAGACAGTATTTAAGATCCAGCATTATGTGAGGTGCAGGCATGCACACAACTTCTCTATGCTTTATTAGAAGAGGAAGACTGATACGTATGGTATGTCAAGCCCATGTACTCATTGTCTTATCAATATGACAATTTCCACAATTTAGATAACCCATCATGTCTATTAACACTGAACACTCTCTATCGGCATAACCTTGTTTCTGCCATGTACAATATCTATTTGTCGAATAACCACTTATGAAGCTAATCTATGCTCTACTTCTACATTAAATGTTTACAGATACCCAGAGCTTGTTTATTTCAGAGTTATATCTTTAATAGTTTATGGATATTTATCATTATTCTCTTTACTTTCATGATATCATATACCGTACATTTCAACTTTAGCACTTCCTCCACTAGCTCTGACTATAAACATCTTCTATTTATTTATCCTGCTTACTTCTTAATCATACTACACTGCTCAAAAAAATAAAGGGAACACTTAACCAACACAATGTAACTCCAAGTCAATCACACTTCTGTGAAATCAAACTGTCCACTTAGGAGGCAACACTGAGTGACCATCAATTTCCCATGCTGTTGAGCAAATGGGATAGACAACAGGTGGAAATTAAGGCAATTAGCAAGACACCTCCAATAAAGGAGTGGTTCTGCAAGTGGTGACCACAGACCACTTCTCAATACCTATGCTTCCTGGCTGATGTTTTGGTCACTTTTGAATGCTGGCGGTGCTTTCACTCTAGTGGTAACATGAGAAGGAGTCTACAACCAACACAAGTGGCTCAGGTAGTTCAGCTCATCCAGGATGGCACATCAATGCGAGCTGTGGCAAGAAGGTTTGTTGTGTCTTTCAGCGTAGTGTCCAGAGCATGGAGACGCTACCAGGAGACAGGCTAGTACTTCAGGAGACATGGAGGAGGCCGTAGGAGGGCCACAACCCAGCAGCAGGACCGCTACCGCTTGCCTTTGTGCAAGGAGGAACAGGAGGAGCACTGCCAGAGCCCTGCAAAATGACCTCCAGCAGGCCACAAATGTGCATGTGTCTGCTCAAACGGTCAGAAACAGACTCCATGAGGGTGGTATGAGGGCCCGACGTCCACAGGTGGGGGTTGTGCTTACAGCCCAACACCGTGCAGGACGTTTGACATTTCGCCACTGGCGCCCTGTGCTCTTCACAGATGAAAGCAGGTTCATACTTAGCACATGTGACAGACGGGACAGAGTCTATAGACACCGTGGAGAATGTTTTGCTGCCTGCAACATCCTCCAGCATGACCGGTTTTGCAGTAGGTCAGTAATAGTGTGGGGTGGCATTTCTTTGGGGGGGCCGCACAGCCCTCCATGTGCTCGCCAGAGGTAGCCTGGCTGCCATTAGGTACCGAGATGAGATACTCATACCCCTTGTGAGACCATATGCTGGTGCGGTTGGCCCTGGGTTCCTCCTAATGCAAGACAATGCTAGACCTCATGTGGCTGGAGTGTGTCAGCAGTTCCTGCAAGATGAAGGCCTGAATCCAATTGAGCACATCTGGGACATCATGTCTCGCTCCATCCACCAACGTCACGTTGCACCACAGACTGTCCAGGAGTTGGCAGATTCTTTAGTTCAGGTCTGGGAGGAGATCCCTCAGGAGACCATCCGCCACCTCATCAGGAGAATGCACAGGCATTGTAGGGAGGTCATACAGGCACGTGGAGGCCACACACACTACTGAGCCTCATTTTGACTTGTTTTAAGGACATTACATCAAAGTTGCATCAGCCTGTAGTGTGTTTTTCCACTTTAATTTTGAGTGTGACTCCAAATTCAGAACTCCATGGGTTGAAAAATTTGATTTCTATTTTAAAATTTTTGTGTGATTTTGTTGTCAGCACATTCAACTATGTAATGAACAAAGAATTTCAGAAGAATGTTTAATTCATTCAGGATGTGTTATTTTTTGTTCCCTTTATTTTTTTGAGCAGTGTATATTATTGAAAGACATTATTCCATAAGAGAACTTATGATATTGTTATCTTGTTTGGACTCTTTACATTGTCCTGGATTTCACCTGCAAATATCATCTGACAACAGATAAGTCAATGGTTGAAGTGACCGGATTGTATAAATACCTTTCTCCTAACACAAGTTGTTCATAGCTGTTCTGAAACTACAGCTGTTCTATCTATCTACTTATTAATCATCATCAATTTAATAATTCAACTTATCAAATTATTATCAATTTTATTTATACATTCTTTATACATTCTTTTGCATATGATATTAAACTGTCTTGTATGAAATGGCAGATTTTTGTGGATATTAATTGATATCTTTTTATAACAAACAGTAAGCTTTCCCACGATACATAAATACATATTTCTAGTACTTTTGCTTTATGATAATGCTATTTTTACCATCTAGATAGTGAACATGAAATCCAAGAGACAGTGGAAATACAGCTGGTTAATACAATCATTTGATTCAATTTCTAAGACTACTTCCTTAATGAACAATTTTAGATTGTAGGAGTAACTACTGACCGGTATTCCCATTCCTTTCTAGGATCACTAACTACCTCCCACTCCAACAAAGATAATTAAAATGTCACATTGCCTTTTCACATTTTCTCCATAATATGTTCATAGCACTCAGCAGGTTTAACCATACAGAATAGTTGCCATGCATAAAACGTGAACGTAACATACCTTAAAATGTTTCCAAGATACAGTTTGCACTTGTTAAGTCTGACAACATTTTCCTTTTACATGAACAAATATTTAACTAGGTACAATGTATTCCGGTATTAAATATTTGCTTTTCTGAATCCAGAAAAAAATAAATGTGTCAAACAATAAAATGATAGTTTCATTGTTTTCCCAGGCAAATAAAATCCAATAAATCCAGGTTCTTTTTTGACCACTCTTGGAACTGTAAAACCATTTTGAAAGTTGTAGATTTCAAGTTTGAAGTCCAGAAAGATAGAGGAGAACTATGTTGTATTATATTATATCTCACACACACACACACACAAATTGTATTGTATTCAGCAAAGTCTTACGTGTAAAACGGTACCCCCTATGTACAGGTTTTATGGTGTTTTGGGAAGTTACAGGGTCAAATATAGCGTGTTACGTTTGAAATTGAAATTCACCAGATTGGTTACGTTGCCTTTGAGACTGTATAGTAGTCCAGGAAATTAATTTACACCCATAATGGCATGCCATTTGCAATAGTAGACGACCCAAGGTATTGCAAATGGGGTATGTCCAGTCTTTTTTAGTAGCCATTTGGTCACAAACACTGGCCAAAGTTAGCGTTAGTATTTGTTTGTTTGTGAAAAATGCAAAAAACGCAAATTTTGGCCAGTGTTTGTGACTAAGTGGCTTCTAAAAAAGACTGGACATACCCCACTTGCAATACCTTGGGTTGTCTACTATTGCAAATAGTATGCCATCATAGGGGTCATTTTCATTCTTGGGCTACCATAGGGTCATAAAGGCAACGTAAGCAATCTGGCGAATTTTAATGTGAAAAAAATGAAACACAAGCCTTGTATTTGACGCTGTAATTTTTTAATACACCATAAAACCTGTACATGAGGGGTACTGTTGTACTCGGGAGACTTCGCTGAACACAAATATTTGTGTTTCAAAACAGTAAAAAGTATTGCAGCAATAATATCGTCCGTGTAAGTGCTGTTTGTGCGTGAAAAATGTAAAAAACGTCACTTTTACTGGCGATATCATCGTTGTAATACATTTTACTGTTTTGAAACACTGATATTTGTGTTCAGCGAAGTCTCCCGAGTAAAACAGTACCCTCTATGTACAGGTTTTATGGTGTCTTGGAAAGTTATAGGGTTAAATATAGTGCTAGCAAATTAAATTCCCTATACTTTCGGCATGGGTTGTCAGGCAGGTCCCGCTAATTGTAATTAATTAGGATACCTAATTAGGTAAAATTATTACATAAATATATGTGGAGAATTAATATATGTATATATATATACATATGTGTATATATACGTATATATATATACATATATAATTTTTTTTAAATATTTTTATTTATATATAGGTATATATATAGTGATATATACGTATATATATTTATGTATATTTATGTATATAGATATATATATTATTTTATACGTATATATATATATATATATTTATGTATATTTATGTATATAGATATATATATTATTTTGTTCTACGTGTATCTTGATAAATATATATATCACAATACAGTTAGAACGAAATAAAACACATCTATATATTTTTTAATATTTTATTTTTAATTATTTTTATTTTTATTTATTTTTTTACTTATTTACATATTTTTTTTATATTATATATAAATATATATCTACCAATAATTATATATATTTAATCAGTATCAGTCTACGTGCAATTTGATATTAATATATATATATATATATATATATATATATAATTATATATATATATATATATATATATATATATTAATATTAAAATACACCTAGACGGTGTATGTGTGTGTGTGTGTATGATCTAAGTATATATATATTTTTTTTACATTTATTTTAACTTATTTTAATTTTATTTCCAGTCAGCAGGGGGACCAACTGTCATTACAGGCAGTCCCCCTGCTGGCATTGCTGCAGCCAGCTATCCCGGCCATGTGATTGTGAGGTCCTCGCAAGGACCTCACTCTCACAGGACCGGGGGGGCTGAAGAGGACAGAGGTGCCGCGGGGGGCTCCCTGGGAGTCCCCCCAACCACAATCGCCGCCGTGGGATCGCCGGCGACCGGGTAAGTAACAAAAAAACGGAGGGCGTACTATTACGTCCTGCGGCATTTAGAGCCGCTTTAAAAAGGATGTAATAGTACGCCCTCCGGTCTTAAGGGGTTAATGCCTCAGTTTATTTTATAACAGTAGCTTGGAGGTGGAAGATTTGTAAACAAGCTGTAGATAGACTATTTAAAAAAAAAAATTCTAATCCATTGTCTCATATTTTAAGGTGTCTGGGTTATGCGTTTCTGTACATATGGATATTAAATATTTTGCCACTTACCGTTGCTATATAAGCATAAATTATAAATGTATGTATTGCTATTATATTAGTTAACTATAATACATGAACAGTGCACACATAAAAAAATAAATTTCTCATTTCTATAAGGCTACTTAAAATAGCCTATCTCAGCAAACAAATATTGGTATTATGTTCCACCATATGGCCACATTGTGTTAAGCCTACCACTACTTCCCAGTGCCCCAATATCGGTAGGTCCTACACGAATTCCAACGTGAATATATATAATGCAAAATTAATGTGATAAAGGCAATTAAAAAAATGTGTCTATTGCTCACAATGCAAATTATATATCTGCTCAATTAAAATTATAATTAAAGTGACATTACTATCCAAAACCTACTTAAATATATGCTTATGGTCACCTCCAAAGGGGCCTCTGAGTCTGGGGAGGCTGGGCAGGTGCTCAACCCAAAATGAATCTGGTTTGGATTCCACACTTACATGGTAAAGACAAAAGGGAATTGGGGGCACACCCGGAACATGCATCTTGCAGGAATGGTGCTGGCTTGGTGACCAAAAATTATATATAATACAGATTAAGAAACAATGCACACATAAAGGTATATATTTGAGTATGTTTTGGATAGTAATGTCACTATAATAATACTTTTTATTGAGTTAATATATAATTTGCATTGTGAGCACATACATCAAAGCACTATCATTTTTCATTAGTTTATTGTTGATACTGTATTTTTTTATTTCATCTATCACACTAATTTAGCATTATATATATTCACAATGCTCTTACAACACATTATTTAAATACACTTCAGCTTATTTAGCACAATCACTATTTAATTTGTCTCTCATGTTGGAATTAGTGTAGGACCCACCGATATTGGGGTACTGTGAAGTAGAAATGGCCATAACACAAAATGGCCATATGGTGGAACTGAATCCCCAGATTTGTTTGCTGAGATAGGTGATTTTAAGTAGCCTCATACATTTTAAAATGTATTTTAACCCCTTAAAACTGGAGGGCGGGGGCGGGGCCTGACTGTCATGGAGTGAAGACGTGCCTAGCTGCAGCTCTCTCCTGAACTAAGCTAAAACAGCTAAAATAGGCATAACTGAACCACAAAAACCTGCATAAACTGACCCTAAGCGATTCACTGCACACGGTAAACCGGTTATGCGGCCCGTGAACAGCAGACAGACAGCAGGCTACACCCGCGAAGACATGTGGCCGGGTGTGCACTGGACGGGAGCAGCGGCCGAGCTCTCAGCCTGGAGCAGCCTGGGAGCCGATTGTCATGACCGGGTACCCGACATCCCCCACCGGACCGGTGGGGGTCATCCCGGTCCATTATTTGCAGCCTTTTCAGCAGTGGCAAAAACGAGCAAGGAACACATCAGTGGGCTGCGGGACCGACCCAAAATGGCGGAGACCGCAGGACCCGCGAACGGGCATGAAGCACAACAAGCCCCCCTATCAAGCCTGGATATGATATTTGCCAACTTCTGGCTAAAGCTTGAACATAGGCTGAGACGGGGGACTTTGCCGCCACACACCTCATATCATGCGACATGCCGCCCACCGCCCGACCCGCAAAGCCCAACTGCACCCCAGGGGAGGCGCTAAAATGCGAGAAGATGGCGGAGACGTAAACAGACACCCAACTCATACAGGGTGGCGAAACGAACACCGACTGCCCGCAACGCGAGCAAGCCAGAGGCGCCCCTTACCATGAAGGCACCTGTACCTCTGCCTACTGATTCATCTCAACGACACTCAGCAAGCCCACAAGCTCACCGCACGGTTACTTGACGACATGGGTGTCCGAGGTAGGGACCAGCACAACCCCAACAAGGTATCGGTTAAAGACTCGAGAGCACGCTCTATATCTGGGTGACTGACCACGGTACACTAAGCCAGGCCAGGACGCCGAGAAAACTCAGCTGCCTGCCGGCAAGCACAGAGATGGACTTATATTTTAAAATATCATTCATTGCCTGAACATTTTTATTTTGTTAGTGCTTATTTTTCAGGCTCTTAATTTATGTTCTGATACACTCAGGTTTATTTATTTAATTATAGCTTGTACCACATGCCATTTATTGTGCAATTAGTAAGCCCTAAAAGCTTGTTCAACCGCATTGAGCCTAGCATGTTATTAACTTTCGCCATCTTGTTTAGCCAGACCTTATGAGATTACACCATACAAGTAAAAATGTCTACCAGCTCGAGTCTTGTTACAGCTAGCCGACTCCAACTGCCCAGCTTCCATACCCAGCGGTATAATTAATTATCTGAACTGCGCAGCGTGTTACACACTAACCGAGCTATGTGTGTCTTCTCTGCTCATTTCTCGTTTTTTTTTTCTCTTTTTTCTTGTGTTATCAAACAACTGTATAATTTAATTGGCAAAGTTTAAGGTCTTTCTGTTTATCAGTCTGCCTAACAAATGCCGACTTCCTCAACCTAAGTTCACTGACGTATTCATCTTGTTAAGCTGTTTGGTTTATTAAATGACTTTTTAATATGTTTGTATGCATAGGACAGGGCGTGACTGCCTTCAGCTGTAGGCTCAGTAGCAAAAATATCATTGTATCGCTGGCCTGAATATAGAATAACTCACCCCACGTTTCTAAGCCTGGCATAGTCGGTACTACTATGGTCACTTAGCCTGTTTCCTAAACCATAATCAGCATTACTTGTCAGCTTTTATGATTATATTTAGATAGCCAGCTTAAGAACATAAATGTTTATTATTTCTAATTTCCTGTATCTCCCCTCTGACAAGATGTCTCCCCAGCTGGAAACATATAGATATGCCAGCTATACTTGTTACCTTAGCTACCATAAATATAAAAAGTGCAGTATTTCATGACATTTTCTAATATGTTACCACTATGTGATTGCTGAATATCCCCATGAGGAATTGTCTGTGTACTCTGATTGTTACGCTGTGCACTATAAAAATAAAGAATATAAAAAAAACTGGAGGGCGTACTATTACGCCCTATTCTAAGCGGCACTAAACCCGCAGGGCGTAATAGTACGTCCTCCATTTTTTTTTCTTACTTAACCGGCCGCCGGCGATCCCACAATAGGCGATCGCGGTTGGGGAGACTCACCTGGGATCCCAGGGAGTCCCCCGTGGCGGATTCCTGCCTCCTCTGGCCCCCCCAGGACCTCACAATCACATGGCCAGGTTAGATGGCTGCTGCATTGCTAGCAGTGGGACTGCATGTAATAACAGTTAGTCCCCTTGCTGGCTGGAAATCAAATAAAATTAAATTAAAATCAGGGTAAAAAAAAAAATAATATACTTAGATCAGATATATATATATATATATATATATATATATACACACATATACATACACACACATACACTGTCTAGGTGTATTTTACTATTAATATATATATATATATAAATATATATATATATATATATATATATATATATATATATTATTTCGTTCTACGTGTATTTTGATATAAATATATATATATATATATATATATATATATATTAATATCACAATACAGTTAGAACGAAATAACACACATCTATATATATATACCTATATATAAAAACTAATATTTAAAAAAATATATATATACATATATAAAAAATCAAAAAATTACCGGCACTCATGGGCTTCTTTCATCCAATTTATTAATAGGTGAAGATAGTCAGGTCAACGTTTCAGCTCCCGATCGGAGCTTTCATCAGGACACCAAAGGCACATTACATGGCATAAAACAAACATATATAGGACAAAGAAATCACATTTAACCAATAAACACTGACCTTATCAGCTGTGCTCCATTAACTTAGATGCTCGGCGTTCACTCAGTCCCATTGCGCATGTCTAGCGTTGGTGTGGACTTCCGCATCACATGATCGGGAGGCCGGAACTCTGATCCGATAGCGTCATAGTAACCAAGCAACCGCTGGTTTAACCAGCAAGGATGCTACTATGTTTACAGCCATCGTTAGGAGTATTCTCCCTACTAATACAGAGCCAGTCTCTCAGTGATTACGGACTGTTTGGATCCAACCTTGGTGCTCGCCGAGCATCCCAATGGATTCACACTGTTATTGTTACTATTCGTCTTTAGATGTTCATTATTCATATTCAAGAAGTAGGTTATATTACTCACATTCTGTTAGCCAGTAGTTTAAAACTAAAGGGAAAGAAAAAAAATATATGCTTGCTCAAAAAAATCTATACAAGTGATAAACATGTGTCAATTTATATATAAACATAAGTCAATATGTATCATCAGTAAGGTATTGGTACACTATCATAAATGTGTTGTATGAACAATATTTGTTCTAGTGATTTGCTTATAAAATATAAGATCCTTAGTGAATGTACTATGTTATATTACAAATATTTGAGACTGTGTGTGTGCCTCGATGTACTAATATGTGCGTTTCATATGTGCTAAAACATTAATAATCTGTCTCTGATTAGTGGTGAGGTAAAAAAAGAAAAACAAGAAAATATAAGACGCATTGTCTATATTATAAGTTTCTTCAGGCTAAGATATATATGTAAGTGATTTTTGGTCAGTGTCTATGGTTACAATCTAAACATTAATAAGTACATTTTAAAATTCCAGTTTGACCAGAGTAATTCTCCCTCTGGGGGATATCTTTAAAAATAATATATATCATATATTATTAACACATGGTACTAATCCTGTAGCTTACTCTCCAGGGTGGCTCTCAGAATTGTTCCATTTCCATACATTACAGTGGAGAGGGCATGGGCACATACTTAAACCGTAAGTCTTGTTAAACATACACCTAAGGACCGGTTAAAGAAAAGGAAAGAATGAACATTTTTCATTAAGACCTCTGGGGGAGATCGTATCGAGTTCTATTATCCAGTAAGTTTCTCTTTGTAAGAGAAGTCTCCCTCTATCCCCACCTCTAGCCGCCACTGGCACATGGTCAAATGCCACGCAGCGCAAGGCAGAGAGTGGGTGTTGTTTTTCCAGAAAATGTCGGGCCACAGGTTTGTCCGACTTGCCATCACGATAGGCAAGGCGGATACTTGATCTGTGGCCCCTAATTCTCTCGCACAGTGCTGTTTCTGTCTTTCCTATATAACTCAGCCCACAAGGGCATGTGAGTTTATATATGACAAATTCCGTGCGACAGTGTATCCTGTGGGCTATTTTGTAGACTTTACCACTATGGGGGTGGGTAACTACCTTGGAAGGAATTATATGCCCACAGGTCACACACCCTAAGCATCTGACACAACCATTGTTCATAGTTCCTTTCTTTGTGATGTTATAACAATGAATGGGATCTGTTTTAACTAACAGGTCTCTCAAGTTTTTATTCTTCTTATAGCAGAACATGGGCTTGTTCGTCAGTTCCTTCGGCAGTGTTGTGTCTTGTCGCAAGATGTTCCAGTTGCGAGTTACAATTTCAGAGATTTCCTGGCTTGCAGTGTGTAATATTACTGGAAAAATTATTCGATTGTTGGGTTCCTTTTTTACATTATTTCCTTTCTGATATTGTTCTCCTGCTTGTGTCAATGCTTTTTCAAGAATCGGTCGTTTGTATCCCCTCTTTTTGAATTTAGAATACATCATCTTCAATTGTTCTTTGCGTTGTTCCTCCTGGGAATTGTTTCTATAGACCCTTAGGAACTGAGACAGTGGCAGGGCTTTCTTCAGATGTTGGGGGTGAAAACTATCATAGTGTAGGATGGTGTTCCTGTCAGTGGGTTTTGTATATAACTTATACTCCAACTGATGATTGATGACTGATATTTCAAGGTCAAGGAATTGGACATTATTGTGATCGATGTGTGAGGTCACTCTTATTGGCGTAGGCAGGTCATTGATATGTTGTACGAACGTCCTCGCTTCCTCATCTGTGCCCCTCCAGAGAATTAAAATATCGTCAATGAAGCGATAGTATCTGACTATTTGCTCTCGATATTGTGTCAATATATGTTTTTGTTCAAAGTCGAACATAAATGTATTAGCATACATTGGGGCCATCGCGGCCCCCATGGACGTACCAGAGACTTGTAAGAACCATTGCTTTTCAAACCTAAAATAATTATTATACAACGCCAGAGATAATAATTCCAAAGTAAATTCAATAGGTGGACCACAGTACTGTGTAGACGTAGATAGTAGTTGTCTCATCGCCTCAATACCCTCCTGGTGCGGTATCACTGTATATAAACTGTTGACATCCATTGTTATTAATACCCCATCAAATTCTTTGATTTGGGACTGAGTGAACGCCGAGCATCTAAGTTAATGGAGCACAGCTGATAAGGTCAGTGTTTATTGGTTAAATGTGATTTCTTTGTCCTATATATGTTTGTTTTATGCCATGTAATGTGCCTTTGGTGTCCTGATGAAAGCTCCGATCGGGAGCTGAAACGTTGACCTGACTATCTTCACCTATTAATAAATTGGATGAAAGAAGCCCATGAGTGCCGGTAATTTTTAGATTTTTTATGAATTTGGGACTTGGCACCTGGCAGTATCATTAGTAAAAGTTGGAGTGCAGGGGTTTTCTCATTTGTTTATATACATATATATATACACATATGTATATATATATTTATGTAATATTTTTACATAATTATGTATTTTAATTAATTACAATTCCCTTTTGCCTTTGCTATATTAGTTAACTCTAGCATGTTTTTTATTCTTCTAATATATGAAGTTGAAAACAAACCATAAAGAAATAATAACAGCCGCATGAAAAAAGAAACAGTGTTCTCGAAAGATAAATATTTACATCTTGTATTTTTGCTTCCTCTTTAATGGAGATGGTAAACAAAAAGTGCTTTAAATAAAGTTCTACATTAATTTTCTTAGAAACAAAAAACAGACCTTTAAAAATCCAATTTTGTGGAAGTAGAGAACTGGATCGACTTTAGAGAATATCACAGGTTTCAAAATCCTATGTTCATAAAGGGTGACTATCATGGCAAACTATGTGTTTTGGACTACAAAAACCTGAGCACTTTGTTGGTGTAGATTGTTCTATAAACTGTAAAAAAATAAAATATTACATTGAAATTAAATTATTTTATAATAAATCAGTACATACCTCAGCGTTTATGTCTAAGGATCTGAGAAGTTCCACGTGTTCAGCATTTTGTGGTACTACACGGAAAACTTTATCCCTTCAAACAAACAGTCAGACAATCAAACAAACGATCAAACCAGCACATTTTAACTTTGTCTTTTATTTATTCAGCAAATTTTAAATATTCTTACCCATGGAAATTAAGACGTTCAGCAGAGACTGCTGCAATGCTAACTAAAATAATTATGGACCACATGCTGTTTTGATAGAGGATTGGTGGATGATGGCTCTCTCTTTTATAGCTTTGCTTTTGCTTCTGCCAGTGAATGATAGCACAAAGTATTGCAGAGTAATTAATTATTAATGTGACCTTGATGTCAAGATTGTAAGTATTTTTGCACACCAATGGAAAATTTCACAGGTAAAAAAAGTGGAATTTTAACAACTTAATGACCTTTTGGAATTGGATAACAAATATTTGCATGTAAAATGCCACATTTTGCCTTAAATTATGTGTATAACACTGTGGTGTTTCTTTACTTAATAGCGAGCAAGTTGATAGCAATGCTACTTTATATTTACATAAGACAACCAAAAAACACCAGTGAGAAAACAAGTGTAGAGATTAAAATTATATTGCCCTTGTACACCTTGCAATGTAGATATTTCGAAACTCCTTTAAATCTTCACAAAAACAGTCACAAACAAATATCTACAAATGTAAAAAAATTGGAACATAGAGTAGTATTGTATATACACCAATATGTGTTCTGTTGAGAATTACACTCATCGTAGGTAATTTGCTAGTAGGCATATCTCCCAAAACCGAGATTCTTCAGACTTCTTCCAGTGTATTGTGTATATAAACCTAGAAAAGAGGAAAACACATGGTGCAGAATTGCCAGAAATAAAAAAATAACACAGTATCAAAAGCACATCTCAATGTTTACGAAACCGGAATGCTCCACCTTGCAATCCAGGGGAATCCTGGGCACAAAATATGTTATTTTCATCCAAATAAATAAACCAGGATATGCAAAAACACATATTAAAACTAATGAAAATAAATAAAAAGTCCATCTATGCCAACGTGTTTTGTCCAATTTCCTCTGACCTTTTCAGTGACAATATCAAGTTACTCTTGTCTGGCGATAACCGGCATATTTCAGACCTTGGCTGAGTCCTCTTTAATACCATGTCAGAATCTTCAGCTGATAGCCATAAGTCAATCAGCTTCTCGTGTGTGATGGTGTGCGTATCAAGCCCTGTTCTGAATCTACCTTCTGATCCGTTGTGCGTTCCATTGATATAGAACATGCGTGCTATTCAATGTAGTATGTTGAACATAGATAAAATTGTAAGCAGACTGGTAGTATCATAGAAGAAATAGAAGAGCTCTGAACACTGCAATACCTCTCCAAACCTTACACATTCTATCAGTGAATGATCAAAAAAAACTGATATGTAAACAAACATAATGAACAATAAATAAATAGAATGAACTAAAATAAAAAAATCGAACAGGGAACAAGGTGATTACGCACACAGTGGTAAAACCACGCAGTTGGTAATGGTAATTAAAACCTATATAATATGATAGATAAACATATCATGATATAGTATGTGAACACAAATCAGAATGATGAGATAACTTGGATCACTCACAAATTAAAGAAACAGTTAGAAGTTGGCTCTAGACTATACAGGCATTGCATCAATCTCAGGTTGATGCAGGGTAGAATACTTCAAGTGCCAGGTCCCTCAGAAAGCAGCAATGATCCTATAAAAGGTAGCCAGGAAACAGATTAAGTTAAAACTCTTTATTGTACATAAAACAAAGTAAAACTATAAAAATACTTACACAACGTGTTTCGACCAAACTCAGGGTCTTCCTCAGGTGCATATGTTCATACAATGTATATATATATATATATATATATATATATATATATATATATATACCCCCATAGTTTTCTTATTTAGTCTAGTTGTGTTAATTGTTATGAACCAATGCCCATTAACAAATATGGTCAGTTTCTTGTGGCTTTTCGCCACCTCAAACATGGTGGTATCCAGTTCTGAGATATCCGAACTTCCCATGATGGCTGTACATCCTTTTGCTGCAAATATGTAATATATTTGATTATATCTTTGTTCCTCATTGAATCTTTGATCCATATGATTGTGGTCACATGACATTATCGCTGTCCATGTGACTTATCGCTGACATTATCGCTGTCCATTGCACCGTAGAATTACTTTCTCCTTGTGATAATTAATGTGGCTTCCCTTGCCAATTGCATTGGTCTTATGATCCATGTGATTGTTGCTTTTTATAAAAAGAGTTATACCTGAAAATGTAGATGTTACTCTTATGAGGATGTTCTGCAGTGTACTTAACTCCTTTTAGTGCTTTATTGGTCTTTTGGATTTGGAAGCTTGTCCTTGTGCTTTAGCATTCTCTACTCAGGCTCCTCTCTTGTTTGTTTCTATTTTTTTCTGTTTTCTGGAATTTTTCTGTTAGTTGGTGCTAGACTTTGAAGATTCGTTTCAATCAGAACTGCAATTCATCCAAAGCTAACCTGATTGGGTGATTGGTTGAATTCCTGAACTTGTTGAAATGTACCCAAATCACAAATCAACCAAGATGTACAATGCCCAAGCATGCTTGTGATTTCAGATTTCTCTGATGGCATCAACAAAAATAAATGACTGGTGGGTGAAAAAGATAGATGATGATCAAATAAGAAGTGACCAACCGAAGGGAAAAAAGGAGAAGAGGCAACAAAATAACAATAAAATGAAAAAATCGATATTGATATAATAAATGTATAATATATACATATATATTTTTTGCTGCTCCTCCTCCTTTTACCTCTGTTGGTTATTTTTTTTTACTTGACCTGAAAACCAGATAGTGGGACGATGCTGATATCAGTGTAAATATGTATATATTTTACAGTATGCACACAGTCAGATATTGGAATTTGAGCCCTGTATGTCCAATGTTTTCTTTACTGTAGACATTGGCATACAACTCAGTCAGTCAGAATCAGAAGAAGATAAAAAATGTTGTATGTGAGTGGAGCACACCTCTATTGAATGACTAGATTTGAGCAGCCAAAAGGTCAATATTTCTAGAAAGAAGCAATAAAATAAGTGTAACGGATCGATGGGCACCCCGTCTGGGTACCTCCATTGAAGGATGCTCCTAGCGCTTCCTGAGGACTACAAGCACTGCAGCAGACACCACAACCACCGAACCGGAGAAGCACATGAATGCTGTAAACAGCTGAACAGGAAAAGCATACAATCAGCTTACACTCCTGGCAATCAGCATACAATCCAATTCCCCCAATAACGAGACAACACTTTGTTTTTGAGCAGAACTGAACTAACTTTTAATTACACAACCCCTGCTTTTATGTAATGCCCCCATGCAAGGGAGCCACCCACAATAATTAGTACATTAACCAATAAAGTAGAACGTACAACCCACACATCCCCTCCAATCAGCTTATCTGTTAACAGAATTAAAATGTACACATTTTTCCCCAAGTTCTAAATGTACCTCAAATACATAGGGTACACCCCTGATAGCCCTTATCTGGGTGAATAACATATTCAAAAATCACCCAGATCGGACCAGGGGTTCAGGAGTTATGGGGGTTAAAAAGTTAGGTGGAGGTCCCTTTAGGACCACTGAAGCATGGCTTTCCAGCCCAAACCTTCCAACCCAAACCAGTTCCAACTAGTCTGGCAGTGTAAAAACTCTCCTTAATCCCTATGTATATTTAGACAAATGGAGGTCATTTAGTTGCTCCAATGGCCATTGGAGGGAATGCCCACCTGCCAACGTCAAGGCAGACCCCCCTAAGCGGGTCCTAACACTGACCCTTCAGCCTGCTTCCTTGAGCTTCTGGCAAAGATATCTCTAATGAGACAGAGAGGGGTATTTTTTACATACACCCCTATATACTTATTAACCCTTAATAGGGAACACATGGGATGGGCGGCAGCATTTTAACCAGGCTGTGTGATACAAAGTAAATACAAATACAAAAAGAGTAGTCCTGCGCTCACTCCCATCACTAATGGGCTGGCAGCAAGGACTACAATACACATCAGCCCCAATATATAGTAAAAGCCAAAGAAAAAAAAAAAGTTACCTGCGCTCTCTCCTTAATCCCTATGTATATTTAGACAAATGGAGGTCATTTAGTTGCTCCAATGGCCATTGGAGGGAATGCCCACCTGCCAACGTCAAGGCAGACCCCCCTAAGCGGGTCCTAACACTGACCCTTCAGCCTGCTTCCTTGAGCTTCTGGCAAAGATATCTCTAATGAGACAGAGAGGGGTATTTTTTACATACACCCCTATATACTTATTAACCCTTAATAGGGAACACATGGGATGGGCGGCAGCATTTTAACCAGGCTGTGTTATACAAAGTAAATACAAATACAAAAAGAGTAGTCCTGCGCTCACTCCCATCACTAATGGGCTGGCAGCAAGGACTACAATACACATCAGCCCCAATATATAGTAAAAGCCAAAGAAAAAAAAGTTACCTGCGCTCTCTCCTTAATCCCTATGTATATTTAGACAAATGGAGGTCATTTAGTTGCTCCAATGGCCATTGGAGGGAATGCCCACCTGCCAACGTCAAGGAAGACCCCCCTAAGCGGGTCCTAACACTGACCCTTCAGCCTGGATCCTTGAGCTTCTGGCAAAGATATCTCTAATGAGACAGAGAGGGGTATTTTTTACATACACCCCTATATACTTATTAACCCTTAATAGGGAACACATGGGATGGGCGGCAGCATTTTAACCAGGCTGTGTTATACAAAGTAAATACAAATACAAAAAGAGTAGTCCTGCGCTCACTCCCATCACTAATGGGCTGGCAGCAAGGACTACAATACACATCAGCATCTCTATCTTTATATAAGAGATGAGACAGATATGAGACAGAGAGGGGTATTTATACTTATTAACACTGTGCTTAAAGGGCCAGTAGCCGCATAATAAAAATCCATCATGCCCAAATACTGTCTTTAAAGGGCAATACCCCCAGGGCCATAGTCACATGGCAGGAGGCGGGCAAGCAAGCCCCTCCAAAAGCTCATGGCAAACTCTCTTAAAGGGGTGAGTTTGCTACATATCTCCCCTTTCCCATTGAGACTATCCAGACTCCAGACCTCCCAGCGGTCTGGTGCTCTGATAGTATGCCGGCCTTTCTCAAAAGGTGTAGTTGTCCAGATGGCCTGCTGCCACCTGTGCCCAGTTGTAGATCCCGGGTCTTGTGGAAAAACAACCAGGATGCCTTCTCCCCTGGTTGGACAATGCTGTTGCTGGGGACGGTGGGTGCCGGGTGGGTAGATGCCTGCGGTGCTCTGCCCTGTAGTCAGCGGTTCCACTGGGTTGGTTGGTGGGTCGTCAGGCCCCAAAACAAAGAGGTAGAGAGGGCAGAGGCTACCTGCGCTCTGCCCAGATGCCAGCTCTTCTGCTGGGATGGGGTCAGCGAGTGCTATCCCCAGAACCAGGTTGTGGATTGGCTGTGGAGAGGACGGACCTTTTGCCTCTTCATCCTGGCATTCCTGTGAGGGTGGTTGGGGATCTGGACCGGCTGTCTCCCCTTTCAATAACCTCCCCTCCCTGTAAGGCACTCTGCCACTGTGGAGAGAGACCTCCTGTCTATTCTCCCAATAACTTCTGCTGCTGTTGGGAAGTGCGACCGACCGTCTCCCCTTCCAATACTATATTCCGCCGCTGGGGAGTGAGACCGGTTGTCTCCCCTCCCGGTAAGGCACTCTGCCGCTGGGGAGAGAGACCGCCTGTCCCTTCTCCCAATAACACGCTTGGCTTCTGAAGATGGAGGACGCCACTCTCCTCTCCCTGAAACACACTTGGCCTTTGGGGAGAGATACATTGTCCTGCGGGGAAGGAAGACCGCCCGCCTCCCCTTCCAATATCATATTCAGCTGCTGGGGAGTGAGACCGGTTGTCTCCCCTCCCTGTAAAGCTTGGGCGCAGAGACCACGGTCCCATGTGTGCTGGTGGGGGCTTAGTGTCTCCCCATTGGTAGGCTACACTGCTGCTGGGGAGAGGGGGTAACACGCTCCTCTCCCTTACACACTTTCTGCTGGTGGAGAGGGGTACCGACTGTCTCCCCTTCCAATAATGCGCTCTGCCGCTGGGGAGTAATAAATCTCCATCATGCCCAAATACTATCTTTAAAGGGCAATACCCCCAGGGCCATAGTCACATGGCAGGAGGCGGGCAAGCAAGCCCCTCCAAAAGCTCATGGAAAACTCTCTTAAAGGGGTGAGTTTGCTACAATAAGGTTGGGCAAACGCAGCTGGAAAATAATGTCAAACGTCACATATAATCAACACTTAAAAATCATGACCCTTTAGAAACAATTGGCCCTCAATGGAATCAATATGATTTGTGAAATGTTACAAAGCATTTACAAGAAAGAATAATAGATAGAAAACCAGTAGAATTGGTTATCTTGTTGTGAACAAGTCGCAAACTCTTATATATCTGAAGCGGACCACGGGTAACCCAACCTGTTACCTCCGCTAATTCACTTCCGTCAGCTGTTTAGAAACCATACAGAGTATCAGGAGACCCATTTCCCCCCAGTAACTGGACAAGACACAACATTGGAGGTACAACACTGACTGACCTCAGTGTTTATTTCGTCACACAAGATTTTACATGCACAGACCCCTACATAGGGTCTCCAACCAGGGCCGATTGAAGGAATTTGGGGGCCCCAAGCAAAATAGACATGGAGGCCCCCCCCCTCCACGCCCTCCCCACCTTACGCACGCAAAGCCTACAGGAACCACAATAATTAACATACACCACCCCATAATTAATACACCCCCATAATATACACCCCCCATAATTAATCCACCCCCCATAATTAATCCACTCCCCCATAATATACACCCCCCATAATTAATCCACCCCCCCATAATTAATATACACCACCCCATTATTAATACACCCCCATAATTAATATACACCCCCCCATAATTAATACACTCCCCCATAATTAATACACTCCCCCATAATTAATCCACCCCCCCATAATTAATACACTCCCCCATAATTAATCCACCCCCCATAATTAATATACACCACCCCATTATTAATACACCCCCATAATTAATATACCCCCCCATAATTAATACACTCCCCCATAATTAATATACACCCCCCCATAATATACACCCCCCATAATGAATCCACCCCCCATAATTAATCCACTCCCCCATAATATACACCCCCCATAATTAATACACTCCCCCATAATTAATACACTCCCCCATAATTAATCCACCCCCCCATAATTAATATACACCACCCCATTATTAATACACCCCCATAATTAATATACACCCCCCCATAATTAATACACTCCCCCATAATTAATATACACCCCCCCATAATTAATACACTCCCCCATAATTAATACACTCCCCCATAATTAATCCACCCCCCCATAATTAATACACTCCCCCATAATTAATACACTCCCCTATAATTAATACACTCCCCCATAATTAATCCACCCCCCATAATTAATATACACCACCCCATTATTAATACACCCCCATAATTAATATACTCCCCCCATAATTAATACACTCCCCCATAATTAATATACACCCCCCATAATTAATATACACCCCCCCATAATTAATACACTCCCCCATAATTAATACACTCTCCCATAATTAATACACTCCCCCATAATTAATCCACTCCCCCATAATTAATCCACCCCCCATAATTAATCCACCCCCCATAATTAATATACACCACCCCATTATTAATACACCCCCATAATTAATATACACCCCCCCATACTTAATACACCCCCCATAATTAACATACACCCCCCATAATTAATATACACCCCCCATAATTAATATACACCCCCCCATAATTAATATACCCCCCCATAATTAATATACACCCCCCGTAATTAATATACCCCCCATAATTAATAGAACCCCCAATAATTAATACACCCCCCATAATTAATATACACCCCCATAATTAATCCACCCCATAATTAATACACCCCCATAATTAATCCACCCCCCATAATTAATCCACCCCCATAATTAATCCACCCCCATAATTAATATACACCCCCCATAATTAATCTACCCCCCATAATTAATATACCCCCCATAATTAATATACACCCCCCATAATTAATACACTCCCCCATAATTAATACACTCCCCCATAATTAATACACTCCCCTATAATTAATACACTCCCCCATAATTAATCCACCCCCCATAATTAATATACACCACCCCATTATTAATACACCCCCATAATTAATATACACCTCCATAATTAATACACTCCCCCATAATTAATATACACCCCCCATAATTAATATACACCCCCCCATAATTAATACACTCCCCCATAATTAATACACTCCCCCATAATTAATCCACCCCCCCATAATGAATCCACCCCCCCATAATTAATATACACCACCCCATTATTAATACACCCCCATAATTAATATACACCCCCCCATACTTAATACACCCCCCATAATTAACATACACCCCCCATAATTAATATACACCCCCCATAATTAATATACACCCCCCCATAATTAATATACCCCCCATAATTAATATACACCCCCCATAATTAATATACCCCCCATAATTAATAGAACCCCCCAATAATTAATACACCCCCCATAATTAATATACACCCCCATAATTAATCCACCCCATAATTAATACACCCCCATAATTAATCCACCCCCCCATAATTAATCCACCCCCATAATTAATATACACCCCCCCATAATTAATCTACCCCCCATAATTAATCTACCCCCCATAATTAATCCACCCCCCATAATTAATACACCCCCCCATAATTAATACACCCCCCCATAATTAATACACCCCCCCATAATTAATACACTCCCCCATAATTAATACACTCCCCCATAATTAATACACTCCCCCATAATTAATATACACCACCCCATTATTAATACACCCCCATAATTAATATACACCCCCCCATACTTAATAAGCCCCACATAATTAATATACACCCCCATAATTAATATACCCCCCCATAATTAATCCACCCCCCATAATTAATACACTCCCCCATAATTAATACACTCCCCCATAATTAATATACACCACCCCATTATTAATACACCCCCATAATAAATCCACCCCCCATAATTAATATACATCACCCCATTATTAATACACCCCCATAATTAATCCACTCCCCCATAATTAATATACACCCCCCCATAATTAATATACACCCCCCCATAATTAATCCACCCCCCATAATTAATATACACCCCCATAATTAATCCACCCCCCATAATTAATATACACCCCCATAATTAATACACCCCCCCATAATTAATATACACCCCCCATAATTGATTAAATAACATTACATAGATTACAAAAACACATAAATTACTACTCACGTTTTGATGATACCTTCCCTCCGAGACCGACCACTGGATCCTTGCGCTGAAGATCCGTGAAGGCGGATTGACGGCGGCGCTGCGTACGGCGTCATCACGCCGCGTCCCAAAGACTCCTCCCCTTCTCAAAGGTGCGGCTGAGGCTGAGCGCAGCGTGATGATTGGGCCCCCCCCCCCTTAGTACTCCACTGACGAGAAAGTGTTGCAGCCGCCTGAGGCTCTCTATAGAGCGCTCAGGCGGCTGCAGCCTTATAGGAAGCACCGGCTCTGCTTGGGGCCCCAGGCCAGCTCGGGGCCCCAAGCAGTTGCTTGGTTTGCCTGTCGGGTAGCGACGGGCCTGTCTCCAACACAAAACAAGAAGCGTTTCTATCCCAAGAAGCTGATGGGGGATGGAAGAGGGACAAAGCAGCCAACGCCCTGCTGTGACAGGAAATGGAAGGGGGAGAGACACAGACAAGCAATACATTTCACTTAACTATACTTTACAGAGCTGCTACTCCCCCAGCCCCTCTTTGTTGACCCACAGCTGCATATACAGGCACATGTAAGTGTTTTTATAAGTATCTTAATAAATTGTAACCCCCTAATTCATGGATGTCAAACTCTCGGGCCGCATGCGGCCCACAACTAATATGTTTGTGGCCCGTGGCCCACGGCGAGAGAGCGCTGAGTGTAAATTCTCCCTGCTCAGCTTCCCACAGTGATGCTGGGAGCTGGAATATGACGTCACATTCCGGGTCTGGGCATCACTCTGCGGTGCACGAGGAAGCTGAGCAAGGAGATCTCAAAATCAATGCTCCCTGTCCAGCAGTCCCACTAGACACCAGGTTAGAAATTCACCCAGCTCCCCCAAAAGTAGGGAGGCTGGATGGATTTAAATTGAAAATATATTTTTTTAAAAAGTGTTGGGGGAAATGGGTGTCTGTGCGTGTGCATGGGTGTCTGTGTGTGTGCATGGCTGTCTGTGTGTGTGTGTGTGTGTGTTTGTTTGTATGTGTATGGCTGTCTGTGTGTGTGTGTGTGTGTTTGGCTGTCTGTGTGTGTGTATGGCTGTCTGTGTGTGTGTGTATATGGCTGTCTGTGTGTGGCTGTGTGTGTATATGGCTGTGTGTGTATGGCTGTCTGTGTGTGTGTGTGTGTGTGGCTGTGTGTGTGTGTCTGTCAGTGAGGCTGTTTGGCTGTGTGTGTTTGTCAGTGTGTGTCTGTGATGGAGCCTGTGTGTCTGAGTGATTATGTGTGTCTGTTAGGGAGCCTGTTTGTCAGTTAGTGTGTGTCTGTTGGTGAATCGGTGTGTCTGTGAGTGCATGTGTGTGTTGGAATGATTCTGTGTGTATGTCAGTGTGTGTGTATGTCTGTCAGTGAGTGTGTCTCAGTGGGTGTGAGTGAGAACTGGGATTTAGTAGATGAGGGGGGGGACAACTAAGATTTAGTAGACAAGGGGGTGACTGGGATTTAGTAGATGTGGGGGGGCTGGCATTTAGTAGACGAGGGGGGGCTTGGGTTTAGTACAGGGGGTTGCTGTTTTTTTAATACTTTACTTTTCAAAATAAACCTACGTTTCTATGAAAATTTTCTTTCTTTTTTGTGGCCCACTTAAACTTAAACCTTGTTTATTTGGCCCTTGCTAGCCTTTGAGTTTGTCATGCTTGCCCTAATTGCTTTTCTTCTCTGTTTTATCCATAAGAATCATCTCCTCGAATTTGGTAATTATAATTTTATAGTGATTGTGTCACCCTGTTATTGTTTATAGATTTTCTCTGTTTGCAGTATTTCTTTGAAATGACTCTAGTACAGAGGACGGGTTTTTATCTTCATTCATTTTATTTTATTTTTTTAACATATACCAGTTTTAATAATAAAATACTTTTTTTATAACACATATACATATTCCTTTGTATACTTACCTCACATCCAGTTCTTGTTGCTGATCAGGGTCCACATCTATCCCTAGTTGGGGATTGTTCCACTTAAACTTCTATACACTAGAGCAGGTCCTTGCTCTAGGTTATGTAAGTAGGTTTTATCCTTTTACTATTACTGTCACCTTACACACCATACCATTGCATTTTTTATCTTCTTCTCTTTATACATGGTGACCTCTATCCACTTGAGAATCAAGCACTGCTGACATCTACAAAGATATCCTTAGACGGGGATTATTCAGTCCAGTCCCATGAAATAGAGCTTATATAGCTCTATAAAGTGTGAGTGTTCCTTTGGCACAATTCTAATATTTGCACTATTTTGTTAAAATGCTGCACTATTACTTTGTCCATTTGTCTTAAGATACATATTCTTGGATACCGTCCTCTTCCTCTACATACGTAATTTGAAGTTCCAGCGCTGTTCACCTTGTTTTGTTTGTATTGATTTGTATTCCACAAGGTTGGGGTACTCCTTGTTGGTGAACTGCAGCTATTGCACCAGATAGAGAGAGCTCATTCTTTTTTTTCTATGCTTCTTAAACAATCTTCCTACTGGAGCTTCAACTTCCCTCATTTGAACTACCTCAAAAGGGAGCTTCTAATATGTCAGCCAGAAAAAAAAACGTATGAAAACATGTCCTAATGTGAAAACTATTGTAGCTACATCTAGTTTTCCTTGCATTCTAGAAATACCAATATAACAACTGTGAAACCACAATGTGCTCTTATTATCTTTATTTCTTATTTACCATTCCTTTTAGCTATGTTACATTGTGACAATATGAACCAATACAAAAATTTTGTGTTTACTCGCTAGTCTTGTACTGTACTTTTTATTTATTTTTTATTTTTTGTTATGCCAGATTTTATTCTTATGTCAAAGAAAATGTACAGTATTAAAAAGTAAATCGAAGTTACCTATTCAGTTGCCAGAAAACCTAATTCACAAGAGTGGAATACAGTCAGTAAACAATCTGTGATGAATAAGATGAGAGTATAATATGATAATCAACGAGTAAAGTACTCTTTGTGCATAGAAAGATAGAAATGTAGTTCTTTCCCTGCTATGTTCCAACCATTCTGTAACACTGATCTCTATTAGTAATCTATAAGACTGTTGGGCCATCAGAATGCAATCAAGGCACAGCTTAAGAGAGAACAGCCAAAATCCATGTCCGGGGCATTTAATATCATAACTTTATGCGTAAGGTACACTAAAGGGTGTGATTGTTTGCTCATAAGCAGAATGAGAGGGTGCCTTATGTCATTAGCCCTGTATATCAGTGAAGTTAGTTGGACATATGTAGGAGAAGAGGTAGCAGTAGAGAAAGGGAGAAAATACTTTAAATATTAGAAAGATAGAGCGGATGAGGGGGAGAGAGAAAGAAGAGGAAAAAAAGGGGGAGGACAGAGAAAGGATAGTGGGGAGGGAGGGCAAAGCTCAGGTAGGGAAGACATACAGATTTTACATAGCAGCAATGGGAATGCAAGACATGTGCCCCCCTCTGACCACCCAGCTCCATCCAGCCATTATAATTTCAACAAATTAGTGGACCTCCTTATAGTATATTTTCACAAGACAATACCTGCATATTAACTTTTAGGGAAAAAGCCTTTCCCCCTATTTCAAAAGCTCATCCAGTAGGAACAATAATATTGTAATGGCAACTATAAAAAAGCATTTTCTTATATTTTCTTAAATTACTTATTTACATACATCTTTTTTTAAAAATGCAACCCAATTTATTTTCAATGTATATAGACAAAAACTTCCTGGCGATATGGTAAAGTGATATATTATCATTTTGATCAAGATTCCATGGGAAATAAAACATCACTTGAATTTTGTTTGGTGTTTAATTTATTATAATCACTGTGACGATCAACAAATTCCAGTTTAGTTTTTAACAGAGCTCAATAGATCAAAATAATCAAAACAGATTATGAGACTCTGTCTTCAAATTGGAAGTATGTTTACTTACATTCATATTTTCATTTGCAAGCTAAAATGATATGCAATAGTGTGGTATGTTAAACAATGCTGTAGAATGCTGTCCTCTTCGTTTAGGTTATTCTTGAAATACTGGATTTTAAAACTAATTGTGAAAATGTTTTTATTGTTATTATTATTATTATATTATTTACATAGCGCCAACAAATTCCGCAGCACTTTACAGTGGGTGGATGAACAAACATGTAGTTGTAATCAGACAAGTTAGACACACAGGAGCATAGAGGTTGAGGGTCCTGCTCTATGAGCTTACATGTTAGACTGAGTGGGGTAAAGTGACACAAAAAGGTAATTAACAGTTTAATTGAATAAATGGGTTTTTAATGATTTTTTGAAGGAGTGGAGTGTAGCGGAGAGCTGCTATTCCACATGTTATCTCCATTTAAGATCCCAGTAAGGCTGAGGAACAAGTATTAAAAATCCCATAAGGCAATAATTCCAGCTGGCAAGACAATCCAACAATATCCCAACATCAATCCCAATGACTGGACGACACACAGCATCAGGAGCAGAACTGAACTTTTAATCAAACAAACTCCTTTTAAAGGTTTCTCCAATGCAAGGGAGGGATTTACAGTAATTGGTACAGTAGCCAATAGTACAATAGTTACCTCCCATACATCTCCTCCCCTCAGTGTGACACATCATCCACTTGATACAGTTTTACCTGGTTTCTGGATGTACCCCAAAACAGTCAGGTACAAGTATCCAATTGGCACCCCCTGGTAGCCCTGATATGGGTGACCAACATATTCAAAATTCACCCAGATCGGACCAGGGGTTCGGGAGTTAGGTGGAAGAGACAATTTGACCGACCGCACATGAGGTGGTAGCCGAAAAGGGCTCCATGTGTTTTGGCCCTGCGGTCGGTCTCCGTTCAGGAGATAAAATATACAGAAATACTTGTCATCCACCATTAAATCGGTATTTGTATGAATACCCTTGTTCAGTACTTTTAATTCACCGAAGGAGGGGCTGGTTGGCACCTCCGTTCGGGAGTTACGGAGCTCTGGAGGTCTCAGCAGTGTTCGGGTAATTGAGTGTCCGATTTGAGTTCCAGACACTCGACGACCAAACACCGCTGAGTTTTTCGTGCGTAAGATAGTTGCCACCACGTGTTCGTATGCCGAACGGCGGCCACCCAGATACATATACAAAGTACCGATTGCACCAATTAACTTGCGGTTAGAGAAGTGTGAAAGCCTAATAAGGTGCACACTTCTCTCTGGGGTGGTCTAATGGTTCGGTAGTTTTCATTTGTATGGAATACGGATGAAAACTACCTAACAATCATACAAATGCTAAATACAATTTTAGCGATACATGAGAATAAACCCACAAATTGCATTTTTAACACAACCTTTGAGGACAGCCCCATGCCATCCGCTACATGGAGACTGGGTGAGCATCTAAAGGAGGAGGGAAGAGAGTTCCAGAGGAACAATGCAGCCCTCGAGAAGCCTTGAAGGCGAGCATGAGAGGTGGGAGTATGGACAGAAGATAGACATAAGTCTTCAGCAGAGCGAAAGGGCCTAGATGGGACATACTGTGTATCAGTGAGGATAGAGTATAGATGATAGATAGGTGGGAGCAGCATTATTTAGAGATTTGAAAGCAAGAAGCAGAATTTTAAATTGAGCCCTATATCTTACAGTAAGCCAGTGTAGGGACTGACAGAAGGGTGAGGCGTGGGAGGTGCGGGCGGACAGGAAGATGAGCCTCGCCACCGCATTCATTATGTAATGGCGAAAGTTGGGAACACATAAGACCACTGAGAAGCAGATTACAGTAGTCAAGGAGAGAAAGGACATTGGATTCGATTTTTAATCTAATAAAGAGTCTACCAGATTTCAAATTTCATCCAACTATTACAATTAAAGAATACTCTAAGCAGCAAAAAAACTTTAGCTTAATGAAGCAGTTCTGGTGTATAAATCATGCTCCTACCACCTCACTGCTAGATTTTCTGCCATTTAGGAGGCCTCAGAAGATCCTGAAACTCTATTAAGTGAGAGATTTTTGTCTGACATACTTGATGTACCCTTTTATGTAGGGACACTCTATGCAAGATTTTACACTATTCTCTCTCCTATCTTTATATTGGTCTATCTGTATAGGATCTCATTGCCTCATCTCTCCTTTATTACTCTAGTATTTTTTTTTTCTTTCCCTACTTGTTACATTTTAAATGGTATTGTTACTAAGGTGGGGTTTGTTAAGTGGATACTTTATTTACACTGAGTCATATGATTTATGTGGTTTATAGTATGTTTGGGAATTTGCTTCAAGCCCAAGCATACCATTTTTAAATATGATTTAGTCTTCTCAAATACCCCTTACCTTGCTAGTACTAATGTTGAGACTCCTAATGTTAAGGTAGACATTTAGTAGACATGCCACCTTCCCAATACTAATAGCACTGGAAGTGTTTAAGCGGCATTACCCTAAAGTTAAGGGATTCTCCTATTTTTTCAGTCCCTAAGTGAGGGGCTCATCCTTCCAGTTAAATCACTTTTGAGGGGCTCCACACTTTTGAGCCACACCCATTTATGTAGCTACACCTGTGACTCACACAGCCTACATGAAAAAATGGTTTGATTTTAAATCTGATGTGACAGCATTAGATGTTTTTATCTCCTGCTCTGTTAATTGAACTTTAATCACACCCAAGAGGCTACTGTAGTCTCTAGCAGACTATTAACAGAGCATGAGATAATATATTCTAAATAAAACAGACTGTGCAAAAAGGGATGTTTAAACATTAGATCTATCTTTACAGCAAATGTAAATGGAGACTGTGCAGGCCACATGCAGGGAGGTGTGACTAGGGATGCATAAACAAAGTGATTTGAGCAGTCAGACTGCACGGACTATACACCAAAACCACTCAATTGAGTAAAAAGGAGTTTTGCCACTTATAGTGTCCCTTTTACACCAGTGAATTCCACTTAAACACTTAACATGTTTTACCAATCCCACTTAATGCATTTCTGGTAGAATGGCATTACCAATGGTTAAATATAGAATGATTCTCTAGGGTGGATATTTATAACCCTTTTTATAAAATAGATAATAGAATGTACATAATTTGAATGTCTTTATTACATATTCCTGGGAGCATTATACAGGGACTTAAAACATGGAATGGTGTTGTGCTGGGCACATCAATGACTCAACATCCGAATCACGTTTATTTCCAATATAAGCTTGTGTATGATTACCCTGGTGGGATTCAGCCCATTGAGGCTGACTTGCTTAATTTGCATAGTTAATTAATTTTAACTGTGCCATTCCGTCCGGTGAGTGTGTTGCTGGCTTTTAAATCACTGTTCATTTTTGATTAAAGTTTTGCATGATTTGTTCTCTATTTTTCTCTTTCATATGAGAATTCCTCTTCCAAAGAGTTAACCATATATTTTATTGGTGATTGTGGTGCCCTTATCTGTTTATAGATTTATTCTATACTATTTTTTTTCTTTTGGTTTGGTTGAATTGGGGACTGCTCCAGTGGTCAGTAGTCAGCCTGCACTTTATTTGCACTTCTTTTTCCCACCCACTTGTGTTTTGTATTAACAATAGTACTCCATTAGATGCTTCCTTTTTCTTTGACTTACAGACATGAACTTAGCGTTGTCAGTGCATGTCAGAATGTGATACTTTCTAGACTGCCTCTACCATGTTGGATCAACATTTCATATTTGATTAAAATGAATAATATAGAAAAATATCAATCATGAAGTTTAAACAGAAACCCCTGGACCAATAACATTAGCAGCATAAACAGGGCTTCTAATTGAAATGCAGCCGAGATGGTTCATTGTGTCGAACGTTTGTATAGAAAGCATTCTTTTGTAACAATTGCCAGAAGGTCTTTAAAACTATTTGTTGTGAAGATTTACTAATATTAAATTACTAAGATTAAATTAACAAGTGAGGCTTTTAAAAATTAAAGTCTTTCTCAGTTTCTCATTTTGTTTTCAAAATTTATTTGAGCAGAAATTTTCTTTTCTTTTTTTTAATTAATTATTCCATTCACGTAGTATTTCTTGGAACAATTACTGAAATCCAAGGTAGTCAGAATGATTAAATTCTGAAAATGATAGTAGAAATAGACAATGTATTACAAGATTGAAGTGTACAATCGCAATCTTCTGTAAAACCATTTCTTATGCGTTGTTCAGGATGTGGGTGGCAATGGACTTGACAGCCAGCAAGGTTTCTTGACTAGTTGCCTGGATCTGAGATTCGGGCAACAGGAAACCATATCTTCCTGTGTCACGGAGCTCAAAAGTGAATGAGTATTTCACGCCTGCATCATAAGCCCAGTCATCTGACCCTCCAGCTGCAAGGTCTATATAGAGAAAGAAACGTGCATTAAATTGTGGACACAGGTCATGAAATCTTTTTCATATACAGGTATTATAAAATAATACTTCCATTAAAAAAATAAAATAATCTTTTTTGTAAGTATAGCTTGATGGAAATTATCATTTTGAACTGTAAGTGGACATGTCGCCTTTGATATTTTTGTTGAATGAAGTTTGCTCCAGGAGCTTCATATACTCTTCATATTTATTTAAACTATGTTAGAGGGACTATGTCACCAAAACATTTCAGAGTGCCAATTTTTAGTACTGTTAGCTTACCTATATATTGTAGTAGCAAACAGCTTTCAAATTTATAGAAATAACAAGGTGATTTAATAAGGTGAGTCTACTAGTCATCACGAATTGCAAATAGAAAAAACTCCTGCTCTGACAATTAATATCAGTGTTCACATCTAGTTCCAAATGAGACAATGCCATGAATTGCGGGATGCCATAATTAAGGGAGGGCAGTTATTGTCTGCAGCCATTCACAACCACGTCTGTGTGCCATCTTGGAACGAACAATGTGTGAAAATGAACAAAATTATAGGAAAAAACAAAGTTCTAACATAGCCTTTAAAAAAAGTAATCAAAATATTATTTAATTGTTAATTAAAAGGTAAAAAAAAGACCATATTCTGCAGACCTGTATAATTGGTCAACTAAATATAAAAGTATGTAATATTTCATCATATTTTACTTTAAATTACAAAATATTATTGTAAATGACTTACAGATTGTAGTGCCTCCAGCTCCATATGTGTATTTGGTGTTGTACAAAGATGTCAACTGACTCACAGCATTCTTGGCTACAGTGTTCTGAAAGAAGCACAAATATTTATCTTGTTAAAACATCTTAATATGGCACAGGCATTTATAATAACTCTATTTTTAATGTCTGTGATAGTGTTACTGACAGAGGTATAGAACTATGGGGTACTTCTTAAACTGAAGCGTTAGAATTGGGTTGTGTGTTTAGAATTAGAGTTAAGATCGAAGGATCGAAACGTTGCACTTTTTCCAATAAATCTGCTGCATAAATGACCCTTGACTGCCTGGACCACAATTTTATTTCAATTATCATTAGCAGTCAAGTGAGATAGAGATACACTCCCTCAAAGTTGAACCCTACATTGTAATAACGTGCTTCATTGTGAACTGGTATTGTCATGACAGTGCTCATATAAATGTATTTTTAACTTCTAAATGTATTTTTAGATTTTTGGAATGAAATGACATTTGTTCTACCAAAATGTATGTATTAAAGAGTTACTCTGTGCAAAGTTCTACGAATAGAGAAGTTACTATGGATATGAATGGAATGTCTCTGCTGGTTGTTTAATATTTAAAACTTTGTCTCTTTGTCAAATTATTCTTTATACTACCATAGTTTTTGTTAATTTAACTGACAACATATTTTTCCTTTAACTTTTTCCCTTTTGCTACTTAAAATATGTCTCTCAAGATAACTATATCATGCTTATAGAGTTTTAGTTGAGAGTCCATTCCACAAAATCTATACTCTGTCTTTCAAAGTATCTGCAAGACTTAATTTTTTGCTTGTATGGGCCTACATCTGATCTTTTTTGAAGAACGCAAGTAGTTCACACTCACCAAAGATCTGTGTTACTTTTTTTTTTTTAGTCAGTTGTTTATCCATTTTACAATTTGAATGTTCTATTTATCAACACAATAAATGGACATAGCTGCTTTCATTTGGCAATTGTTTCACCATTAACAAATTACATTTGTCGTTCTACAATGGCAGACATGAAGTTTGTTGCTTATGTGATTGCAAACTCACCAACTCAGTGTGGTCCTTAGCTACAGCATAAGAGTAAGAGTAGGGGAACAGCAACATCTGGGAATAGGAATGAATAGTCAAGTATCCCTTTATGGAAGAAATATTATTACGGATGAAGTTAGCCAGAGCTTTGGTTTCTCTTTCAGATTCAGGAGAACTGCCACAGTATGTATCATCGCAAGCTCTTGAAGAAGCTCCCACAGCTTGAAAAAAAAAGTTGTTGATTTATGTTTGGTAGTAATTAGTACATTGAATTCAGATTCATTATCACATAGTTTTGTTGATCGATACAAAATATATGAAACAAATTACACAATGAATGATACACAATAGTTTTTATTGCAATATTGACAGATAAGTATTCACCTCTTCAGTACAAAAACTAGAAAGGCATGTAACGAGATAATATTGTGTAGATTTTAAATTATTAAAAAAAAAATAATAACAACTAAAAGATAGCCACAAAATTTCATATAGGGTGTGAAATATGAGTATAGAATCAGAAGTACAATTTTTATCCCAAACAGTAAATAATAAATAGAAATGGTTAAATACCTTCCAAATATCATTGTATCTTAAATTGCAACCAGATTGCAAAAGTCTATTTGTATCTATGATGCCTAGATACAGTTAGGGTAATTTACTAATGTGAGAATTGTCAGGAATTCAAAGTTAGTTTCAAATTTAAGGTGAAATGTAGTGAAGCGGAAAAAGAAAAAAAAATCCACTTTAGCTATGCTTCCAGTCTGGCTACTTTTTTTGAAATTAATGTTTAAATCACATGCTAGTGAAAAACTCTGAGTAAGTCCAATCTCACTAGACATCTCCTCAGACAAATCTCCTAGACAAATCCTCCCTTCTAATGCTAAAATGCAGCCATAAAGTTTGACCTGCAAACAGTGCTTATGATTGTGAGAGGGAAGAGGTCAACGTTAACAGTCGACAGTGAAAATACAAATGGACTGGAGGGAGACCTAGGAGTGAAATATGTTGCGTTTAGCATGGTACTACAAATACATTCCCAGTTTTTTCAAAACAAGCGTGTATTTAATCAGTTTTCAATATTATATTATAGTTTATGGTTTTCAAAGAAAAGGAGACATCACTTACTGCACCATCCAGCATTGAAATTCCTGTTTGGATCAGTACCAATACAAGTGGAGCCACTGTTAACTGAACGTGTCTTCCTCCACATACGGTTCTGCAACACAATTTTAGAGAGTTTATGAAATTAATACTTAGATTATTAAAGTAATTAATGCTAATATCTAAGATGTGTTAATATCTTACATTTGTCCAGGTATAGGAATATCCATCAACATTTAGAACTGGCACAACATAGAAATCCAAGTTGTTGAGGAGATTAGTTAATTGTGTATCAGATCCATATTTCTCAACAGCCTGTATGAAATAATCATAGAGAAAAAAAATACAATTATGCTTCAGTGCTACAAGGCAATAATCTGACTCAATTAAGCAAAGAATACAATAACACATACACTCACAAAAAATAACAAAATAAAACCAATATTCCTAACAAGGAAAAAGCATGTAGGATATCAGAATAGGGGCTGTATTTTGTATAATTTTACTAAACAGTAAATTGTAGTCAATTGAAAACTGAATTGCATAGTACAGGCCAGAACATTGCAGCTTTTTTTGTATTTAGCTAGTTAGACTTCTGCTGTTCTCTGGAAACTGGATTACAACGTTTAACCTTAATAGTTAAGCTGTTACTATTGATAGGTTGGAGAATTGTTATGGTCATCTTTTTTGCCACAAATTGGCAATTCTGTTTATAAATGCATTACCATTCAGTATTTATTGTTTAATCCCTTTAGTGTGACAAATCTAATGTTAACTGGAGTTAGCTGTTCCTTTTTAATACAATATAAACAATGCATCCACATATTTGCACAAAAAAAACAAAAAAACATAAACATTTGAAATCCCTATATTTGCTGCAAATCCATAGGCTGTGCATGTTCTGCAGTGAGCTCACCAATGCATTAGTAGCTCACGTTCAACTTTCTGTACCCTTCTGCACTTATTCTAAAAGTACTGCTTTATGGGTACATCAAAGAACTCTCAGAGTTTTAATTAAATTGCCAGCTTTTTACTGTAGCAAACAGCTGACCTAACAGAAATTCATGATCTAAGTATTTTTTCAGCAAAAGTGGAGCTATTGCAGAATGGACGGAAGTGGCACAAAATGTGTACTTACAATGCAAAATGAATTGCTTTTTTAATAAATCTATTAATGATTATTAAAACACCCAATACATAACTGAAACCTAAGACAATGGTTATGAACTGTATGCCTCAAGCCACCTCAAAGTACCACAACTTAACTTGAGGATTATTAAAGGTTGAATGCGGTCCTTCAAATGCTGTTTTAACCCTAATAAGTCAGTTTGGCTGTAAGTATGCATAACGCTTTAGCATTGCATCAAGTAAAATAGAATTGTATGAGACGCTGATAGTTTGGCTTGGAATGTTTTCTATTTTTAAAGGGAAACTCCAGTGCCAGGAAAATAATCCGTTTTCCTGGCACTGCAGGTCCCCTCTCCCTCCCACCCCCCAATCCCCAGTTGCTGAAGGGGTGAAGACCCCTTCAGTAACTTACCAGAGGCAGCGACATGCGCATTAGAGCTCCCCATAGGAAAGCATTGAAAATGCTTTTTAATGCTTTCCTATGGGGAATTGAGCGACGCTGGAGGTCCTCACACAGCATGAGGACGTCCAGCGACGCTCTAGCACAGGTTTTCTGTGCTAAGATGCAGGAAGTGCACTCTAGTGGCTGTCTAGAAGACAGCCACTAGAGGTGGAGTTAACCCTGCAAGGTAATTATTGCAGTTTATAAAAAATTGCAATAATTACACTTGCAGGGTTAAGAGTAATGGGAGTTGGGACCCAGACCACTCCAATGGGCAGAAGTGGTCTGGGTGCATGGAGTGTCCCTTTAAGTGTTTCTTGGTCCAACAAAAGTTGAAAACCACAAACCTCACCTATACCTGGCTTCAAACATAGGTAGGTGCCTCAGCCCTCTTTCAAAGTGTTGGGCTTTCGTTTAGGTTTTGGTGTTCAGTAATGTTTTCAGCTTACATCAGCTTCCACACATGGTGAGTGGATATAACTTTGTGATTATCTCATGTAAAGAAGTCAACTTTAAAATAAAAATGTAATGCCACTCTACATTATTTAATGTTTACATATTGTAAAGTCTCACCTCCTTTACAAACCACTGGCAGAATGCAACACTAATCCATTCTCTTGCGTGGAAACCACAGTCAAGGACCACAGCCTTTTTATTCGAACCACTTTTGCCAACCTACCAAAAAAAAAAAATAATTAAAATAAAACCTTCAATCACAACTGTCAAACAGATACAGCAAAAGTAACTTTTAAAAGCAATTTACCTTAAGTAAGTAGATAGGACGGCCCTCGTATGAGGTTCCTAGTTGGGAGCGAGACACAAGGCCGGAATTCTGAGCAGCAATGTTAGCAGACCATGCGTTAATCTGCAAGGTAGATACAACTTTAGAAGGTGATCATTTATTATCTGTGTTCATTAAATGCAAGGTCACATATTCTGTGGTCATACCGTGTCAAGGTCATTGTACTTTACATAGCTGTGAACAGCACGGATATTGCTATCACGCTGGGTATCAACAGCTTCTTGCACATTGCCAATCATAACTCTGTTGAAAACAAATAACAAAAAATAGTGTTATATGTATAACAGGGCATGCATAGTTACATCTTAATTATGATCACACTGCAGATTAAATTAAAACATTCACTACCAAGTAGGATGAGAGCACTACAGAGGCATTTAAAACACCAAACAACACTAAACAGCACTAAACAACTTTAGTTTATTGAAGTACTTTCGGTGTATAGATCATGCACCTGCAGCATCACTGCTCAATTCTCTGCCATTTAGTAGTTAAATCACTTTCTTTATGCATACCTAATTACACCTCAGTGGCGGATTCAAGGGGGGGGGGCAACGGGACAATTGCCCCCCCCGAGAAAAACAAGCAGACCGAGGGTCTCTCTACTCTTCTTATCACACAGACATTGCCCCCCCACACACACATACACTGCCCCCATACACACACTGCCCCCCATACACACACTGCCCCCATACACACATTGCCCCCGATACACACACACACACTGCCCCACATACACAAACACTGCCCCACATACACAAACACTGCCCCCATACACACACACTGCCCCACATACACATACACTGCCCCATACACATATTGCCCCCATACACACACTGCCCCCATACACACACTGCCCCCACACACATACACTGCCCCCACACACATACACTGCCCCCCATACACACACCGCCCCCATACACACAGCGCCCCCATATACACACATTGCCCCACACACATACACTGCCCCCCCATACACACATTGGCCCACATACATATACACTGTCCCCCATACACACACTGCCTCCCATACACACACTGTTTTTCTTTATGCATACCTAATTACACCTCAGTGGTGGATTCAGGGGGGGGGCAACGGGACAATTGCCCCCCCCCCCCGAGAAAAACGAGCAGACCGAGGGTCTCTCTACTCTTCTTATCACACAGACATTGCCCCCCCCTCACACACATACACTGCCCCATACACACACTTCCCCCCATACACACACACTGCACCCCTGACAAACACTGCCACCCTCACTCACACACTGCAACCTTCACACTCACACACACACTGCTCACACACTGTCCCCCTCACACACACACACACACACACATTGCATGCTTTACACATTGCACCAATCACACACACCACTGCTCCTATGCCCTACTACAGTCCCATTTCCTATCAGACTTCAGGTAAGTTGTCAAACTGTTCTTAAACGGTTTGACTACTTACTCTGGGAGGGGGTCCCGGCACTATTGACACCTTAACCACTACACTGAGCTGTAGTGGTTATTGTGTCTGGATTATTTCTTTAAATAATCTACAAGTGCCCCTCCCGAGATCAGGCTCTGGATCTGACACTCTTACACCTCCCCAAGCTGTGATTTGCATGGCCATACCCACTTTTTGAATAGGAGCCTATTTGTCTTTGCTTACCTTATTGCTCAGTGTGTTTAATTTAGAATTACCTGCTAGAGTCTATAATAGCCTATTGTGTGTGTTTAAAGTTCAATTGACAGGGCAGTTAAGTTAAGGTCTTTTAAAGTAAACACACTGCTCTGTAAAAATTAAGACTTTTTTCATGGATGCTGTGTCCATCAATGCCAAATGATGCATGGCTAGGACTGCACAAAGAAAGTTATTTAATGCCTATATGCCAGAAATTAGAACTGCTTTTCAAAGTTGTGTTGGTCTCTTTAAAAATCAATTTTGTCTATTTTTTAAATATTATTACATTAAATAATATTATTATTAAAAATAAGAATTTGTACATTTCATAATATTTTCTTCATTTATTATTTCAGACTTTCTACAAATGTTAGGCAAGTAGGTAAAAAATATGTAGATATAACACACTATCATTTACCTTGCAGTATGTCACAAATGGTTTAAAATATTACCTTAGAAGCAGAAGAACAGTACCCTTTGTGTCACTATACCCTCCTCCCTCTAGCATGTAAACTCACTGAGCAGGGCACTCAACCCCTCTGTTCCTGTGCGTCCATTTGTCTGGTTACAATTACATGTCTGTAAGTCCACCCATTGTACAGCCCTACAGAATTTGCTGGCGCTATATATAATAAAATAATAATAATACTACTAATAATAATAACAATAAGACTAAAATATATAAATAAAATTACACAAAGCTTTGCTTTTGGAAATTCAGCTTCCCAAACACAGTATAATAGTGTTAACATAATGTTAACAATTAGGTATCCTCCATCCCTGGCTGCTCGAATAAGGCTACACATTTTAATCATATCCACTCTCCCACATATCCACTGACAGAAGATAGGGGATGGACTGCAGTGGAATTTATAAATCTTCCATAGGTAAAGACTAGTGCTGGTACAGAATGGAATGTAAGTTTGTTGTAAGAGACTTCATTTTGTTGCTGAAAGGCATCCTGTGTACATGGTTCTGGGTAGGAAAAGGTTGAAGCAATCAATATACACAAATATGTAAAATGTCTTGACACTAGTGCATCATGCACTAATGGCACGATCCATACATAGCTATACAAAGTCCAAAGGCAGATAGTTATCGTCAAAGCTCCAGATTGTACCCCTCTAATACTAAGCAGGGTATCACCTGCAGCCATGCTACGCAATACTATTACTTGGTACCAGTACTCTGGTACTGATGACCATAATGTGCATTTAGATGCATTTTCTGAATCACTGAGACAGAAGGGATATGAGTCCTGGACTATCATCAAACCAATTAATTCTGCTAACCTACCACCTGACTTTTGAACAAGTACAACATTTTTTTTTTAAAGATTTGCAGCCAATGTTAGCTGAGGATGAGATTATAAAAACACCTTCCTAACCAGCAACAAAAACTGACAGGAAACTATCCACTGATGAGATGAAAACAGAAAATGGTACAACGCCATGCAGAAAATCGTAAACTGTGCTAGCATACTTACATAGACAACACAGTGACAAGACCTAGATCATTAAAGGATCATACTCCTGTCTATCAAGCAATGCAACAATAGTACTCATGTGACCTAGGATATTAAATGGAAGGATGACCACGCACAGACACTCTATTTACATGGTGGATGTTTGTGAACTGCGTATTCCATCATTATGGTCTAGTCTGAATTGATATAAAAGGTTAGATCATTCCCAATATTGCTCTAAAGCAGGTAATAAAGTAAAGAACTGTAGAATTAGTGACTTTATGAACACGTATGCGTCTTTTTCTTTGTGGCATTACAACAGTTTAGTAGAAATTGAACCTACTCATAGGGCATTCCACTTTTCTCAAGGAGGGCCTGGATATCATACGCTACTTCATATTCAGCACGGAAATCAGCACGCTGTCCTACAGTAACCAGTGATATGGTTTCTGGTATCCAGAAGTCAAGCTAAAAAAGAACAAAATATAATTTGTAAATGGAAGATTTTTTTTCTAACCAGTTTGCTTTCTAAACCAGAAAAAAACAATATAAATGCTTAGGAAACAGTGAGTTACAGCAAAGGTTTTCAGAAGTGCCAAGTAAACCCTCGGAACAGGTACCGTTGTAGAGAAAGGCTCCCACGTGACAGATGACTGTCAGAAATTATATAACGGGATCTGCCTTTTAATTGGATAAGTAAAACAGGTAGCATATCACGTCCATTAGAAAATGTATTAATTGAAAAATGCATTAATTAAAATTTGTGTTAATTAACTTATGTTTTAATAGATTGAATCCATGACATAATTTCTCTTCATTTTGCAACGCCATAGTCTTGGTCTATAAATAATAACTAAGAAATTATGAATTATTCTATTTTCAAAAATACAATATTTTGTATTTTAAGAGTAAATGCAGATTGAAGTGTATTGTTTTTTTTTTAACTGTGATTAGCATTCTCCTTTTTTATTTCTATGACTTTCTAAGATTTAAATATCTTCTTAAATGTTCAAATACAAGTGAGATAATAGTATATTGTCTATTAAATTATGGGTTTATTTTAACTATAATTATCAAAAGTGAAGGCATACGGTACTAACATACAAACTAATTCAAAATGCATTTTTAAAGCCAGAGTAACTGAACCAAAAGTAGTTGAGAATTTTTCCACTTTGGCTATTTTGACCGTATATTTGAAATTCACTTTGAAATCTCAATTTACTGAATAACCCTGTAATTGCAGCTGATTTATCTCAATGCATATACTTCATAACCTTTTGACACTTTATATACAGTTTGAGGAATGAATGTTGTAGGAGTAAATTACGTCCGGTATTCCCTATCTACACTGTGAACACAGAGTGCCTCCTACTCCTACAGAGATAATTAAAAATGTAGTATCACCAGGCCACATTTCCTGCAGTAATGTTTGAGTTAGATGACACATTCCGAAAACACAATTAATAACTTCACAGTTGCCACATATATTATTGTTTTTTCCAAGACACAAGGACACAGAGAATTGAAGTTTGATTGTAAGCCAGATAAAAGCTTTTGGGAAAGTTTAATATACACATGAATGAACAAATGAAGGTTAAATCAATAGCATAAGGCTTACACAAAGCTGAAGGCAGATGTTACGTCAAACAAATAATTCAGGTGCATAATTCAAAATATAATAAAGTATTATCCATCATATTTCATCTAATGTTGTATTAATAACATAGCATACACAGTAAAACAGAAAACAGAAAAAGACTAACTTCAGTTGACACAAAGTTCATCATGCATCAAGCAATTTTCAATTCATGAAAATGATGGAAAATAAAAAGTTTCTTGTTTCTTGACTCCAAAATTGAAATTTTCATGGATTTATGGAATCTGCTCAATAAGTGTGGGCTTGAGAACAGTTTTACAAGCTATTTATATGGGGTTTACCAAGTTCTGATTGTTTATCAAACATGTATGGTTCCATCTCATCTTAATTTACTTTAGAACTTTGCAGAGAACCGGATCAGTAGAACAGGTAAAATAAGATGATGATGAGGTAATTTCACAATTAATTTTTTTACAAAAAGATACAACTGCAAGCTCACTATGCTTTTAGTAAACTGATAACTTGCACATATACATCCCTTGAAAGTAAATGCATCATAATATATTTTTCAGTTGTCAAATTGTCAAACTCCATTGATTACCATCATACAAGGTTCTTTTAATTATTCTATGATTTTAGTAAACTAAGCTATTTTGATCAAACATTGTTTCTATAAATTAATGTATAAATAAAAGTTCTAGTGGTGTAGTTGGGCTTAGAAATAGCCAACAATTGTGGTGCTGCCACTTTATTCGGTGGCATGCAATATTCTGGAAAATAATTCCTATTATGTGAAGCATTTAGATATAATTATATAGAGTTGTTTTTGCGATCGTAAAATTAAGGATCATCGGAAGAACATCTGTGAGTTAAACCAGGTTTTTATCCCTATATCCTAGTAATAAAATACTCTTGCAAATGAGATGATTGACCAAAACTGTCGATGGGAGCATATATTCCAATTAATATTATATAATAATTTACAGAAATACATAACAAAACTCTTCCAGTCTGTTTCATCTATAGATGTACAGAGATAAACTAGTGTACCCAGGAATGACCTAGGTATATCAAATAGCAGTAACACAAAATTAGTAGAAACATTGACAGTGGATAAATGCAACAGATTTCAATTTGAGTTTAAAAATTCATGGAGTAGCCAGATTGCGATGGAAAAAAATGATTTTAGAAGTTACTGGTTAATTGGTGCAAATAATACATATTGATCATATGAATAAGTTATCGCAAGTCTGCACACCATTAAAAATGTTATTAACTGCAACCTGGTGAGTTTTGAAAGACAATGGAAGAGATTTATAAAATTGTTCAGAAATGTATCTTATTTTTGGTCTTTAATCTGTTTTCATTTATTAAATAGTTCTTAAAATGGTCTAATAAGTATCGGCATGTCTCTATTTGACGTCTGCTATATTTTTCCGAAATATCTATTTCAACAAAGGACACCAAATCGAGTGGAGAGAAAAAGTGACAAAAAGACTGATAAATCTGTTGCATTGCAGAATTTTTTTTTTCCAAACGCTACAGATGAAAAAAAATGAATTGTGCAAGAAGTAAGAGACTAAAAAACAATAACAGATCACTGGTGCTCTAAAAAACACCTATAAAGTGCAGGCTCTTATCAGTGACATTAAAATAAATCTCCCACATTTACACTTACAGACTTATTCACTGAAGTTTAATTTGTAACAAATTAATATCTAGATTATCTAAATTATCTAAATAGCCAAGTGGTGACTAACGTTGATCTAGAGAACTCTTAAGATAATTTTGCTTAAATTTTGCAACAAAACATTTATTTTGCTGCAATTTGGAGGTTAGAAAATAACCTTGTTTTGTGCTGTATGCTAAATAGTATTTACACTACCATTGATAATGTAGATGGGAAACTGAGATGTCAGACATGTTAAGGGTGTAACAATTTACTATGTAAAATGGAATTTTATTATATTTTAGTGATCTAAGGCATTAACATAGATGGATTGCAGCATTATTAATGAATCAATATCGCACGTTCTATAATTTCACATTTTGGAGTTGCTTTTGGACCATGGATGATATACTAAATGAATTTTACCTCCTGGCTGTAAATATTACTTTTATTTCTTCAAATACCTCAACAATAAAATTGCTTATCCCATGCAGCTGCTTACATGAATTGGATAAAAAAGATTTTGTAGCGATATGTTTATAGAATTGTTTTGCCAATTAATAAAAAGTATTTCCAAAAATATATGTGATTTATTTGTCATATTACAGTGCGACACAGAATATGTTAGCATTGTCTATGAATAATTGATGCATATCTAATGGATTATTGTCAGATTATTTAACTCTGAGTCACATGTAACTTTAATGATTCTCAAAGACAAGAAGAGGGACAAGCCAAGAAAAAATAATTTCAAAACAATGTAAGAAATATACGATTCGGCATTTACATTGTGCCAAATAAATATTTCATTCCACACTGAGATTCTAGGCTTTTTTTCATATCGAGAAAGCTAAATATTTGAGTTTGACCTTCAAAAACTGTTATAGGGGTCGAGAAAAATATTTATAATTTCACTTAAAACGTATGATAGTAAAGGTTTAAAGCACTAAACTTAAAAAGATATGCAAATGTGTATCATTGATACTTCAGTTTCTAAAATTTACTGTATCAAATATTTCAAATGTCTTCATGAAATAAAAGAATAACAGGGTTATTTACTAAAGTAAGAATTCAAAGTAAATTTAATTTTGAAAAGTACAGATAGCTGAATGTAAAGCATATCTGACCTAGAGAACTTTTCCAGTTCGGATATTTTGATCTAAAATTGGCTCGGCACTAAAAATAAACTTTAATCTGCTTCTTTAATGTCTGAATCTGTTAAAAAAAATCTGAGTGCTCTAGTTTTCATAAAATACATAAAATTTATTTATGTATAACAATAAAGCTGACAAAATTTGGCAATGGGCATAAATGAACTTAAAGCAAAGTTCTGTTTCAGTTGCCAATCAATTTTTTTCTACAACATGACAGGACCTTTAATTTTGACATTCACTTTGAAGTTACCTTGAATTTTCACTGAAATGTATGTTTTATGCTTTTTTTTAAGAGTATAAGTTTATTATTTATTAAATAAATTGAGATCATACCTGTGTATTGCTTGCAATGGATTTTATTAATTCAACGTGTTCTTCATTTTGGGGAAATACTCGAAAAACTTTATCCCTTGAAATTAAAAAAAAAAAAAACAATTAGTGAAAACAAACTGATTAATTTAATAATTTTGACCATAACGATATGCATTATTTTTCTTACCCGTGGAACTCTTTAGGATCTGCAGACACCGCAGCAATACTCACAAGAAGGAGTATGGACCACATTTTGGTCAGATGGGACTTAGTACCTGTGCAGTCGTATTATATAGCTGGGTTTGTTGCTTGTTTTTGTGACGGATTGTTTGCAATATGTGTCAGTACAACCTACTTCAAAATGATTAATTACAGCTTTGACCTTGTTTTATTTACTAATAGCAAGAGTTGAGTTTATTTTTTTCACACGTTTTTTTTTTTTTTTTTTTTTTAGCCAGCATGGGTTGTTCAGTTAATAAGCTCAAATTTATTTCCATGAATGTAGTTCTGTAAAACTGACTGGGGACACTAACTCAAAGCTCTGGGCAAAATTCTGAAATGTAATTTAAAATTAGACAGTCTCCAGTCCAAAAGTTCTTCATGGAGAACACAATGGGCAAGAAGTCCAACAAGCTAGGTGCCAATTGCAACTAGCCTCCAGCACACAATTACCAATATCTTTGTATGTGCAATGGAACAAGCAGAAACATTAAACATACTGACCCTTACCACCATTATCACTTCAACTCCATGAAGTGATCATGGTGGTTGAAGTTACCTTTTAATTTGTAGAATGAATCATGACATTTTGAAATTTAATTTGAGAGATGTTAACTGGATTGTCACTCTGTCATGTTCTATGTGACAGGAGAATAAAACGAGAAAATGTATCAAATACTTTCCGTAATTTTATTTTCCTGGCTAAGATACATAGCATATGGGTTAAGCTCCTCCCCAGCTGTCAGGACAGGATTAATTAATTAGTTGACAGATCAAATAAACCCCCTCTCACCCCCCCCCCCCCCAAGATCCCCAGTCTTTTATAAAGCTCAACTAGAAAAAATAAATCCAGAAGGGAGAAAGTGTGATGCTGCCATGTTTAGCCAGGAAAAGAAAATTACGGAAAGTATTTGATAAACGTTCTCGTTTCGTGGCTAAACATGGCAGCATCACTTATGGGTAAAACCCAAGCTTAATGAAGGGCTGGAAAAAGAAATAAAGTACTCCAATTTTGCTGCTTAGTATTGTATTTGTTTAATGCAACAGAAGCCAATACACTATGTCCAAAGTGTGCAGAAGCCAAATCAAATCAAGCCTGTAATGCTTGATAAACGTCCAGTGTGATGACCAAGAAGCTGCCTTACAAATATTTTCTATAGACACCTCTGCCATAGAAGCCCATGAAGTAGCTAAAGTGATTATTTACCTTGATGGGGGTAGCTTTACCTTGTGCATATGCTTTAATAATTGCCACTGCTATCCATCTTCTAAGGGACAATGGATGCTCCTTCACCTTTTCTTGTTCCTGATGGAAGAACGAAAAGCCTATCGGACTTCCTGAACATGGCAGAATGTTCCAAATACATACAGAGACTTCTCATGAAATCCACTTTAAACCAAACCATTTCACCTTCTGAACTTGGTTGTGGAAGAAATGATGGAAGAATTATTTTCTGCTCTAGATATATCTGTGAAATCACCTTGGGAAGGAACTCTTGTTTGGGAATTAGCACTATTCTTTCATGGTAAAACGTGGTATAAGGTTCTTCCGATGATAGTGCTTGCAGTTCAGACATTCTTCTTGTCGATGTTATAGCCACAAGAAACAGAGTTTTTACAGTTAACAAGTTTAAGCTGATTGCACATTAGCAATACTGCGATTACTGTATTTTGTTCTTGCCAAAACAAAATTCAGAAATTGAGGAATCATAGGTATATTAGGAAATATATATGCCACATTGAATAACCACCCCTGGGAGAGTGCACCCGGAGTCTCTGCCTGATGATCTTGCCCTCTTGAAAAGAACCTTGGCACTTGAGAATTCTTTGATGTTGCCACAAGGTCTATCTGTGGAATGCCCCATACTGAAACTTTTTCCTGAAAAACTTCCTTGTTCAGGCTCCATTCTCCTGGGTCTATGTAGGATCGGCTCAGATAGTCCCTGAAGATATATTGCTTTCAGTCCCTGAAGATGGTTCTGGGCCAATAAAAATATCGGTGGTAGTTCGAATAGGAGTTTCCTGTTCTTGTTCCTCCCTGATGGTTAAGGTAAGATGCTACTGACCTGTTGTCTGTATATATCAGTCCCCACTTGTTCTTTAAGTATGAAAAAAGACTCAACATCCAGCGAAAGACCAAAAGATCTCACACTAGAGTTGGTTAGGTTGCAGGGTATAAGGGCATAACCCTGAAAATATAGTATGAAAAGAGAAAGAGACTGAACAGGGATTAGAATGGAATCCTCCCAATTCTCAGTCCCTATACCCCAAAAAGACACTTGTTCATAATTAAATGGCAAAAAGAAATGCCCGTATAGAACTTAAATGAAATATAAGAAAAATAATAAAAATTTTATTAATCCCTCTCAGGCAGAAAAAATAATAATAGGTGAAAAAATCAGTGAAAATGTGTATAAACAGTGAAAAGACAAAATATATATATACAGGAATCGTCTATTGTTTGCTATATGTTCCGTGCACCTTTTTAATACAAAGCTACTAAGTAGGTTTCTGGGACAGACAATGTAGAAATATAATCATATGATTTGTAACAATGTCTCAGTAACCACAGTAGCTATTTAGTGTGCAGGGGAGAGAAGCTAAATCACTGTACTAACAAACCCCTCAAGGGTTAGTACTGGATATAGATAGATGTCGCCCATAGAGGTAGATAACTGAATAAGTAAATAGCTATCATAAAATGAGGGTACAGCCAGAAACAAAGAACTACTAATATGCCTTGATCTGTGGCCAAAATTCGTCGGAAGAGTAAATCCGTAATCTTATGATCCCGGGTCCCCTCAGGAGATAGATATAGTAAAACATCTATTGTGTATAATCTATATATCGCCCTAATTGAGAAAAAGTTGGGTATAAGTACAGGATAATAATCGTCCTATGATAGAATACCTTGAGAGTAATAGGAGGACTACTAAAAACCTCACCAAAGAGGCTCAGTAGGTGAAAATACTTAAAGTAAAAATCGTCACTGCCCTAATTAGCTCAGTTTCCTAAGTATGAACACGGATGCTGTATGAGCTAAAGTAGCGAAGGAAGGAACTAAATAGGAGCAGACTTGAAATCCTAAGTCCTAATGTACAATCAGAATCTCTCCTACTGTAAACTGCAGCAAACAGGATTCCTAAACTAAAACTAAATAATGACCATGTGGTCGCGGTAAAAGCTCAACGCGCGTTTCGGCACTGCTGTTGCGCCTTTCTCAAGAGCTTACCGGACTGGAGAATCGTGACACAATTTTAAACCCCATAGACTCCACCCCTGAATCTCTGACATCATCGGAATACTCGATTTGCGTCAGTCAGATGGGCGGGGAATGGGTAAATGAGTGGCAAAGACATCCACACTGCAGGGAAATGGGTATAATTAACCCTATGTATCCCTGTTTGTGCAGCAGGAGGTTAAAGAAAATCCTAAGATAGGATATATAATGAAGTGTAAAGATTATATTTCAGATGGAATGAGCTAGTTACAGGTATTATATGAATACAAAATATGTAATAATTAAAAGATGCAGAAAATTAATAAATAAACAAATAAATGATAATAATGTGAACATAACAAAAAGGTATATACATATGTACACAGACAGCTGTACAGTGGAAGCAACTTATTAGGTTGTATATCAAAGCTTAGATGACTAATATATAGAATTCGATATATACTGAATATGGATTTATTTGTGTACTGTATGATAAAAGCATAATCATAATAATGTGAACATAACAACAAAGGATATGCGTATGTACACATACAGTTATACAGTAGAGGCAACGTATCAGGTTGCATATCAAAGCCTATAGAATTAAGTATACAGGGAGTGAAGAATTATTAGGCAAGTTGTATTTTTGAGGATTAATTTTATTATTGAACAACAACCATGTTCTCAATGAACCCAAAAAACTCATTAATATCAAACCTGAATATTTTTGGAAGTAGTTTTTAGTTTGTTTTTAGTTTTAGCTATTTTAGGGGGATATCTGTGTGTGCAGGTGACTATTACTGTGCATAATTATTAGGCAACTTAACAAAAAACAAATATATACCCATTTCAATTATTTATTTTTACCAGTGAAACCAATATAACATCTCAACATTCACAAATATAAATTTCTGACATTCAAAAACAAAACAAAAACAAATCAGTGATCAATATAGCCACCTTTCTTTGCAAGGACACTCAAAAGCCTGCCATCTATGGATTCTGTCAGTGTTTTGATCTGTTCACCATCAACATTGCGTGCAGAAGCAACCACAGCCTCCCAGACACTGTTCAGAGAGGTGTACTGTTTTCCCTCCTTGTAAATCTCACATTTGATGATGGACCACAGGTTCTCAATGGGGTTAAGATCAGGTGAACAAGGAGGCCATGTCATTAGATTTTCTTCTTTTATACCCTTTCTTGCCAGCCACGCCGTGGAGTACTTGGACGCGTGTGATGGAGCATTGTCCTGCATGAAAATCATGTTTTTCTTGAAGGATGCAGACTTCTTCCTGTACCACTGCTTGAAGAAGGTGTCTTCCAGAAACTGGCAGTAGGACTGGGAGTTGAGCTTGACTCCATCCTCAACCCGAAAAGGCCCCACAAGCTCATCTTTGATGATACCAGCCCAAACCAGTACTCCACCTCCACCTTGCTGGCATCTGAGTCGGACTGGAGCTCTCTGCCCTTTACCAATCCAGCCACAGGCCCATCCATCTGGCCCATCAAGACTCACACTCATTTCATCAGTCCATAAAACCTTAGAAAAATCAGTCTTGAGATATTTCTTGGCCCAGTCTTGACGTTTCAGCTTGTGTGTCTTGTTCAGTGGTGGTCGTCTTTCAGCCTTTCTTACCTTGGCCATGTCTCTGAGTATTGCACACCTTGTGCTTTTGGGCACTCCAGTGATGTTGCAGCTCTGAAATATGGCCAAACTGGTGGCAAGTGGCATCTTGGCAGCTGCACGCTTGACTTTTCTCAGTTCATGGGCAGTTATTTTGCGCCTTGGTTTCTCCACACGCTTCTTGCGACCCTGTTGACTATTTTGAATGAAACGCTTGATTGTTCGATGATCATGCTTCAGAAGCTTTGCAATTTTAAGAGTGCTGCATCCCTCTGCAAGATATCTCACTATTTTTGACTTTTCTGAGCCTGTCAAGTCCTTCTTTTGACCCATTTTGCCAAAGGAAAGGAAGTTGCCTAATAATTATGCACACCTGATATAGGGTGTTGATGTCATTAGACCACACCCCTTCTCATTACAGAGATGCACATCACCTAATATGCTTAATTGGTAGTAGGCTTTCAAGCCTATACAGCTTGGAGTAAGACAACATGCATAAAGAGGATGATGTGGTCAAAATACTAATTTGCCTAATAATTCTGCACTCCCTGTATACTGATAACTGATTTATTTGTATACTGTATGATGCAATCCTGGCTACACAAGTAATTTATCATATAATCAATCTAGAGAAAAAAGAGATGGAAAAGGCACACTTGGAGAAAATACTTATCAGTAATTCAAAAGGGACCCATAATGGAGTAGGTGCTAGGATGCCCTAATGTTTTAGATAAATGGGGCAAAGGAAAAGCCTTCATTTAAACCTTTTGGTTGTAGCGTCTTGAGTCTATAGATCCAAAAGCTTTCACGTTGCCTTAGGAATCTGTCATAGTCACCTCTCCTCTTGTTACGTTTCACCAATTCAAGTCCACAGAAGCGCAAGCCATGTGACTTACTTGAATGGTGTTCCTTGAGGTGGCGAGCAATTGGTGTTTCAATGGTAAGTTTGGGTGACCTAACATGCTCTTTAATCCTTTCTTTAAAAGGATGGAAGGTTTTGCCCACATATTTGCGGTCGCATTCACAGATCAGTAAATACACCAGTCCTGAGGTATTGCAATAAAAAAATGATGCAACATTAAAGACCTGTTTATTCTCACTGTCAGACACTTTTTTTGGAGTCCCGGTTAATATATTTACTGGCGACACAGCGCCCGCATTGAAAGGTGCCAATGACAGGTTTATTAAGCCAAGTCTTCATCTCTGAACGTGGTAGTTGAAAATGGCTAGGGACCAGAAGGTCTCTAAGGTTTTTTCCCCATTGTGCCGTTATTTCAACTTTTGGACCTAAAATCTTTTTAATATGAATGTCGCCTGTTAGGAGTGGCCAGTATTTCTCAATACCGGATCTGACTTTATCCCAACCAGCATCAAATGTTGCAATCATGCGAGGACGGGATGTATTAGGTGCTACAGGTTTGTTTTTGCTCAGAAGGGTCTCTCTATCTGATTCCAAAGCTCTCCTGTAAGCTCTTTTTAGGCATCGATTGGGGTAGCCTTTATCTTTAAACTGTATTCGCAGCCTGTCGGCTTGAGTTTGAAATTCCTGAATGGTGCTGCAGTTCCTACGGGCCCTTAGGTATTGGCCTATAGGAATTCCATTCTTAAGAGGTTTAGGGTGAAAGCTCTCCCAATCCAAAAGGCTATTTGAAGCGGTTGGTTTCTTAAAGAGAGTTGTTTGGATTAGTTGATTATCAATAGAGACAGTTAAGTCCAACAAATTCAGAGTTTTTCCTCCAAATTCAGAAGTAAATCTGAGATTGTAATCATTATCGTTCAGAAGAAATACAAAGTGATTAAATTAGCCGTGCCTTTCCAAACTATTAAAATGTCATCTATATACCTCGCCCATAGGTGTATCATGGGGGCAAAAGATGAGAACTTGGTAGATCCAATGACAATTTCCTCCCACCAGCCCAGGTGCAGATTGGCATATGATGGGGCACAAGCTGTCCCCATCGCAGTGCCCCGCCGATGTTATAGCCACAAGAAACAGAGTTTTTACAGTTAACAAGTTTAAGCTGATTGCATATTAGCAATACTGCGATTACTGTCTTTTGTTCTTGCCAAAACAAAATTCAGAAATTGAGGAATCATAGGTATAGGAGGAAATATATATGCCACATCGAATAACCACCCCTGGGAGAGTGCACCCGGAGTCTCTGCCTGATGATCTTGCCCTCTTGAAAAGAACCTTGGCACTTGAGAATTCTTTGATGTTGCCATGAGGTCTATCTGTGGAATGCCCCATACTGAAACTTTTTCCTGAAAAACTTCCTTGTTCAGGCTCCATTCTCCTGGGTCTATGTAGGATCGGCTCAGATAGTCCCTGAAGATATATTGCTTTCAGTCCCTGAAGATGGTTCTGGGCCAATAAAAATATCGGTGGTAGTTCGAATAGGAGTTTCCTGTTCTTGTTCCTCCCTGATGGTTAAGGTAAGATGCTACTGACCTGTTGTCTGTATATATCAGTCCCCACTTGTTCTTTAAGTAATCCATAAATCACATCAGTGCTTTGAAGACCACTCTTAGTTCTAGGATGTTTGAGTGGAGATGCTAATATTCTATGTTCCAGACACCTTGGGCTATAAGTTGAAGTGGGCTCCCCAACCTTTGGAACTGGCATCAGTTGTTATAATTGCCCTCTTTGGTTCCTCCAGAGGAAATCCTCTGCGTAGGTTTTGCTTCTGATACCACCATCTCAAGTGAAGTCTGAGTTCCTGAGGAATGACTATAAGTTGGTAACAGTCTTGAGTATTCTTCCTAGAAAAGTTTGTCTGTGCAGGTCTAACATGCAAATGAGTCCATCTTACTAAGCCGATAGTTGACGTAAGGGATCCCAGTAAACAAATGTAGTCTCTAGCCATTAGAAAGTCGCTTGTCATTAACCTCTGAGTTTTCTCCTGTATTCTTATTTGTCTGTCCACAGATACAGAGATAGTTGCCTTCACAGTGTTTATAGCTGCTCCCGGAAACACTGTTTTTGATGGATTTAGGCTGTTTTTCTTCTGATTTACTATCCAACCAAATCTTGCCAAATCTTGAGTGTATTTCATTGATGTCAGTTGATCTTGAGCTACTATTAGAAGGTCCTCCAGATAATGGAAAACCTGGATCCTTTGTCTTCTGAGAACCACAATGACTGCTACTAAACCTTGAAAAAAGTTCTCAATGCTAAACTCAGGCTGAACGGAAGGCCCCGAAACTGGAAGTGCTGTCCCCACACTAAGAACCTAAGGAAATTCCGATGCTTCTGATGAATAGGAATCTGTAAATTCATTGAAGTCATCCAGTCGTTTTTGTGAATCGCTTGTTTTGGGCTGGAAATGGACTCCATCTTGAAGCATCTGTTTTTCTAAAATGGATTTAAACATTTGAGATCCAGAATTAATCTTTCTTTCCCTTGTGGTTTCGGGTCTAGTAAGACTGTAGAGTAAAACCCTTGGTATCTCTCTTCTGGTGGTACTTCTTCTATCACCTGTAGTTGTAACAATTTTTTGATTTCTTGTCTTATAGCTCAGGATTTTAATCCTGTAGACACCATGGATCTTCAGTATGGAATGTTCGTAAATTCCAGTCTGTAAACTTCTATCATACTCAGGACCCAGTTGTCTGATATAGGTGACCCAGACTGGATAAAACTCCTTGAGGCAACCTCCTATGTATTCAATATGGGCCTGCCTGGCATCATAAGGACTTAGATGATTGCTTGATGCTTCAACCTCAAGTTCCTCTGTTGCTTGTAGAGGCTGGTTGTTGTGTTCTTCACTGGTAAGATCTGACAAACTCTCTGGAGTCTTGTATGAATGACTTTCTCAAAAGATCCAATCTTTATTTCTTCTATCTATCCAATTAGAATTGGAAGGTCTTAAAAAGTCTGGGGTAACAGGGCCTTTTTCCCTCTGCCACTCTCTGGATAGCCTCATCCAAGGATTTCCCAAAAATGCGATCTCCTTGGAATGGTAAGGCACATAAGTTTGCTTTTAAAGTGTAGTCTTCACCCCAGAAATGTAACCATAAAGCTCTTCTAGAAGCCAAACTTAGGGCCAGACTTTTGGCCAAAATCTTGGTTAAATCTAGGGAAGCTTCTGAAGAATATTCCGCCACTAGCTTGAGATATTTTATTGATTCCAGAAGATTCTCTCTGCTAACTCTGCTGGCTATATCCTATTCTAGATTATTTGCCCAAACTTTCAGAGCTCTTGAGACCGTAGTCATAGCCACCGCAGGATGTAGGCCGGATCCGATTGCCAGATAGACTTTTATGAGATCAGAGTCTATACTTTTCTCCATGGTTCCCTAAGTGAAGCCATGCTATCAATTGGAAGGGTGGATTTTTTCACTATGCGGATTTCAGCCTCATCTATTGAAATAGAATTCCAGGTTTTGCATTGCTTGGAGTTGAAGGGATTAACTTTAGGGATTTTGCCCTGTAGTGAAATGTTTATTCTATTTTTCTAGAATGATAGACTTTATGGTGGATTGCAGAGGAAAAGAAGGTCTAGCAGATCTAAGATCTTCAAAGAAGATATATGATGCTGAGGCTTCTAGTCTCTCTTCAGGAATATGAAGTGTATCTCTAAGAGATCTATGAGCTTTTCCACTGATCTGCTATCAATAGCTGTATTCCAATATTCGCTCACTACTTCTTCCTCTTCTTCAGAGCAGAATTTCTGGAGAATATCACTTTCAGAGTCTGATGATATATTAGCCGGTCTCTGTCTCTTGGTGGCTTTGGATATAGATTGGAATCCCTCTGCTATTTCTTGGGAAATCCACTGTTTTAAATTTACTTGTGGGGATTTCTTCTTGTATGTCTTTCTGATATTTCTTCCATACAAGGGAAACACAGGTTCTTGCCCTCAGAGGCCTTTGAACTGCAGCCCATACATCGATTGGTCTTTTGTTTCTTATTATTTTTGGGAGTTTTCATTGGGCTGAAATTATATGGCCATATGATTAATACTTACAGTCCATCACTGCCCTCTTTTGACCCCCTTAAACATTTGTGGTCTCACCTTATTCTTCTAGGTTTGTGTATAGGGGAGGGTTTATTATTTATTTATTATTGCCATTTATATAGCGCCAACAGATTCCGTAGCGCTTTACAATATTATGAGAGGGGGATTTAACTATAAATAGGACAATTACAAATAAACTTACAGGAACAATAGGTTGAAGAGGACCCTGCTCAAACGAGCTTACATTCTATAGGAGGTGGGGTGTAAAACACATTAGGACAGGAATTTACAATCAAATAAGGTGGGCTTCCCTTTAGGAGAGGGCAAGAGACAGGTATGTGAGGTAAGGGTTAGTCTTGGAGGCCATAAGCTTTCCTAAAGAGATGGGTTTTAAGGCACTTCTTAAAAGATGCAAGACTAGGGGAGAGTCTGATGGCGGTAGGCAGGCTATTCCATAGGAAGGGAGCCGCCCGCGAGAAGTCCTGCAAGCGCGAGTTGGCCGTACAAGTGCGGACAACGGACAGGAGGTGGTCACGGGCAGAACGGAGAGACCGAGAAGGGACATACCTATGGATCTGTGAGGAGATATAAGAGGGGCTAGAGTTGTTCAGTGCTTTATAGGTGTGAGTTAGTACCTTGAATTGACTCCTATAGCATACAGGAAGCCAATGTAAGGACTGGCAGAGGGGTGAGGTGTGAGAGAAACGACTAGAGAGGAAAATCAATCTAGCAGCAGCATTCATTACGGACTGTAAGGGTGCAGTACGGCTATTGGGGAGACCAATCAGGAGAGGGTTACAATAATCCATGCGGGAAATTACTAGAGCATGGACAAGCTCCTTGGTAGTATCTGGTGCAAGAAAGGGGCGGATGCGGGCTATGTTTTTAAGATGGAATCTACAGGATTTGGCAACATGCTGGATGTGAGGCTCAAAGGTGAGACCAGAGTCAAGTATGACGCCAAGACAGCACGCTTGCAAGGATGGACTGATGTTGGTACCACAAACTTGGAGGGAGAGCGAAAGAGGAGGATCAGTATTAGGAGGAGGAAAGACAAGGAGCTCAGTTTTTGAGAGATTGAGTTTCAGAAAGCGGGAGGACATCCAGTCAGAGATGGAAGAAAGGCAAGCAGTGACACGTTGCAGGATGGCAGGGGAGAGGTCCGGGGAGGAGAGATATAGCTGGGTGTCATCAGCGTACAGGTGGTAGTGAAATCCAAAAGAGGTAATAAGTTTGCCAAGAGAGGCAGTATAAAGAGAAAATAGAAGGGGACCAAGGACGGAGCCTTGGGGAACTCCAACTGAGACAGGGCAAGGGGAGGAGGTATCATTAGAAAAGGAGACACTGAATGAGCGTTGGGAGAGATAAGAGGAAAACCATGAGAGGACAGAGTCACAGAGACCAAGCGATTGAAGAGTTTGAAGAAGGAGAGCATGATCAACGGTGTCAAAGGCCACTGAGAGGTCAAGAAGAATTAGTATGGAGTAGTGGCCTTTGGATTTAGCTGCGATTAGGTCGTTAGTAACTTTGATAAGGGCAGTCTCTGTAGAGTGGAGAGGGCGGAAGCCAGATTGAAGAGGGTCAAGGAGAGAGTTGGAATTGAGGAAATGAGACACACGGGTAAAGACAAGTCTTTCCAGAAGCTTTGAGGAAAAAGGGAGCAGGGATATGGGACGGTAGTTAGAGGGGGTGGATGGGTCGAGGGATGGTTTTTTTAGTATAGGTACTACAGTGGCATGTTTAAGGTCAGCAGGGACGATGCCAGAGGAGAGCGAGCAGTTGAAGATGTGTGTTAGAGAAGGCACGAGACAAGTGGAGAGAGATCTAATAAGGTGAGATGGGACAGGATCGAGCGGGCAAGTGGTGGGGCGAGAGGAGCAAAGAAGAGCAGCCACCTCTTGGTCAGTAGCTGGGGAGAATGTCTGAAGGGTAGGAAAGGCATGATCTATGTGTGATTGAGAAACAGAAAGGCAAGGAGGGGAGAATTCTTTCCTTAGCTGTTCAATCTTGTCAGTGAAGTAACATGCGAAGTTATCAGCAGTAAGGTTAGTTTTGGGGGTGGCCACAGCAGGGCGAAGAAGAGAATTAAAGGTGTGAAAGAGACGCCTGGGGTTGCGGGAACATGAACTAATGAGAGTGGAAAAATAGAACTGTTTGGCAAGGGCAAGGGCTGCACTGTATGAACACAATATGAATCTATAATGGAGAAAGTCTGATTGTGTACGAGACTTCCTCCAGGAGCGTTCAGCACAACGGGAGCATCTTTGCAGGTAGCGCGTTGATTTAGTATGGGTTGGAGAAGAAGCCATCTAGAAAATAAAATTCCAATAACTAGTTCTATTCTGACAGTAATATCTGAAAAGAAAGATACATTTAATTTTTAAACTTAAATATTACTTTTAAAATCTGGCTAGAAATGCTGAGGCAGCTTATCTTTGAGTGCAGATCCAGTAACAGAAAATAAGCCGAAAAAACTTTAACTCCCACCATTTAAGAGATTGGGCACACAAGACAGGATGATGGCGGTTCCAAAGTTTGAAGGGGAATTAGAGCCCCCTGCACTTGTGGCTGAGAGTTCAGCCATACAGACAGGGAAGAACTTCTATCCCCAGTGGCTAACAAAAAGCCAAAACTGTACTGCCCTGATGGCTTCCCACGCATCCTGCAGTTGGGGGATGTTTGGAGGACTCTCTACACTGTAACTGGTATATTCACTGAATTGTTCCTGATGATCCCACGTTGCAGTTTCTTAGCACATAAGAAACTTGAACCAGTTAATCCTGCCCAGGCAAGCTGTTTACTGGCCCCTTCTGTGGAGAGAGCCTGAACTCCCCTGGTAGTGCCAAGGTAAACCTGGTAGGTGCGACCAAAAAAATTATATATTTTACAGAGGATTGAACTATCCCTATCTGTCAGCTAGGACAAGAAAAAAAGAATGGGGATCTCAGAGGGGAGGGGGCCTTTATTGGATCTGTCAACTAATTTATTATTCCTATCCTGGCAGCGGGGGAGGAGCTTTACCCATAAGTGATGCTGCCATGTTAAGCCAGGAAAATTATATACAGTAGGCTAAGTGGTCCTTAACTTTACTCAACACCAATCTAGGCAACAAGGGAGGCCCAAACTCCCGAGGATCCAGAAATAGCCCCTAAGTGTGTATTTAGCATCAATCATCCACCCTTAAACATTAGTCAGGTATAAGAAGGGGTAGGCTAACTTAAATTAACAAATTTGCCTTTCCTAAACAATTTGCACTGACTTTTGTTTATCACAAGAATATAACAAATTTAAAAAATATGATACTCAATGTTTCTAAACTGATTATATATTTTGTTTCTCTGACAAACATTGTACATTTTTCTACATGACAATATTTTATTTGTCTTAGCAACCAATGATTGACATTGGACATTGCTGCCTAATTTGTTGTGAATAACAATTCCCAAATTCTTCTTTGTTGTATTTCCTAACTCATTAGTTGCTTGTAATAGAAGAATGAAGGTTAGAGCCAGATAGATTCCAGGGATCAGTGCATTTAATGAAAAATATTAATGATGAGTCCTTTAAAACTGTAGATCTAAAATGAGTCATTGTTAACTGTGCCTGGGAAGAATGCCTTCAGAAAAAGGGTTTTGGGTCACTTCACGTGATTTATAATTATGTTGTTTTATCCACTATATTTAACAAATATGTATTTCTGATGTGTGCAAAAAAAAACCTTAAATTTAAAATTCACACCTCTGTATCCTGCATCTAGGTACCTCTATCTTGGTTCTGTATCAATCATTGTTATAAACTCATTTCCACCTTGCAGTCGGTATAGAGGAGCAATGGTTGAGATTTAGTGTTCTGTTCTTAGAAGAGGCCTTATGTACTAACAATGGTGATATCACTATGCAAAAAAGTAGAACCAGTAGGTATATACAATGTGTGACTCGATCATTTTTACATTTTTGCACCACTTTTTGGAACATAATTTTCTGATATATTTTCACCACTGTTCTCCTGGTTGTGCCTGGAATAAACTAGATTGTGATGAAATTTGAAGCATTTATTTAAAATATGAAGCATTACGTGTAAAAAGTGTATAACATGTTGTGAACATTCAATATTCACCCTAATACTATGAAAACCTGATGGAACCTCTGTCAAATTGTATTTGTGTGTTGATGTGTTTTTTTTTCTTCAGTATTGGTCTCCATGCTAATGGAAACAATTTATTTTTATAATATTGGTCTCCGTTGGAAGCAATGTTCGATAAACCGAAAATTATTTCTGTGTTGCTATCCTGTTATCACCACTAATGTGTTTTAGCGGATACAATAACTTGTGTTCACACGCAGTTTATAGGAAACACTAAAACTTATTGTACCAGTCTTGTACATTTACTACCATAACACTAACAATAAAGACTAGCTAATACTAATGCTCAAAAAATGTAAACAAATGCAAGTTAAAGATTAACAGGAGCATCCACTAAAGCATGAAGTCAATTAAAAGTGAAGTCAGGTAAGTTTTCACTTTGGATTTTTGGCCTAAACTTTGAATATTACTTTGATTTCAAACAATTCACGCTAATTAAAGCAGAAGTTACCCCAGATAAGCTTATAGGTCACCTGGCTTAGTGTAAATCAGTTCTAAAGACATAAAGAGACATTCCAGACATATAAAGCACTTCAGCTTGCTAAAATACTTCATGTGTCATGAGCCTGTCATAGTTCACCTACAGTCCCACTTCTCAATAAATGGGCTACTATAACCACAACTGCTTTTGTGCACGCTCGCGGCTCCAGCACAGAGATTTCTCAGGATGAAATGTATTACCTGGCACAGACTGAAAGTCTTTTTTAGGGAAAGGGGTAAGTGCTTGAAAAAATGCAAAAAAAAAGTACACATGTGCTCCTTTGATGTAAAGGAAAACTTGGAGATGAAGTTCATCCGTACCTACATATGTTTCAATAAATGTATTGTGAGAATCCCTTTCTTTAACATTGTATGACTTTTTGTTTAGTATAAGGTTTAAAAGGCTTTAATTAATCTTACAACATACTGGGTAGTGTTTGCACTCAATTACTCGGTGGTGCTGGTATTTAAGAGGTATCCCTCTACTATAACCTCCAAAATTGTGAAAACCAAAATACAAATAAATAAAATACCGCACTCTCAATATAGTATCCAAAAATGAAAAAGGTAGAAGTAATATAGTAATGCCAAAAAAATAATTTAATAAGATATATATACAATCAAAAATTGATATCTATTCATACAAAAAAAGTTTGATGATCTCAACCAAAATTTGAAAATTCATCTGTTTGCTGCTCCAACCATTATACAAAACAATGTGTACTAGTAGTCAGTCCTACGAAATGTATCAAATTAGAGATTACTTGAATGGAGCAAAACCTACTTCAGAATACATGTATATACCCATGTGCCTTTGCTAATCCAGAATATATCTCAAAATTCATATATATACACAATCACAGCTCTGCATAAAGGACAGACTATCCAATCAATCCTTTGAAATTCATAGGGTTAAAGTAACAAGCGCAGAACCTGCCTCTAAATTCATATATGTACACATTTGAGAATCATTCTATAAATCCGATCTCTGTATAGACATCAACCAATAAGTAAATATAGAAATAGTGTCAGTTGTCATATCTATAAACGAACAAACAGATAAATGTACTGTTTAAACATAAAGGTCAGTCCTAAATCAATGCCATGGATCAGAGACTTATATCACAACATATAGATCTGTATATAGCTCTGTAACATCACGCAGTCCTGATGGATCCGGATCCTTGCAAGGATAAAACAAGAAAAAGATGAAAAAAAATGAAAAATTATATGGAGAAAAAAAACCACATTGAAAAAATGAAAATAATGTTTTTTTAAAAAAAGAAAAAGAAAAAACGAAAAAATAAGGAAAAAAGAGTCCTATGCAAAGTCACTATACACATGTGTAATATTCTTATGGATGGATCTCACCGCTTAATGTGTTAACACTTCCAACTCCCAGTGGTATTGCCGTCACTCCTGCGTTGTAATGAGCTGTCCTGGTAAATACTATTGAAGTGAAGAGTTCTCTGTTTTGGAAGCTGTTACGAATTCCACGTGATGAAGGTGTTTTCTACAGTGAGATAAGTGTCGATCAGCTGGATAAAGTAACCGGTCCACTGATTGAATTCCTCGGGCTGCGCGCTCGGGACAAACCATCCCTTCAATGGCCCCTGAAGGGCCATTGAAGGGATGGTTTGTCCCGAGCGCGCAGCCCGAGGAATTCAATTCCTCGGGCTGCGCGCCCGAGGAATTGAATTCCTCGGGATGGTTTGTCCCGAGCGCGCAGCCCGAGGAATTCAATCAGTGGACCGGTTACTTTATCCAGCTGATCGACACTTATCTCACTGTAGAAAACACCTTCATCACGTGGAATTCGTAACAGCTTCCAAAACAGAGAACTCTTCACTTCAATAGTATTTACCAGGACAGCTCATTACAACGCAGGAGTGACGGCAATACCACTGGGAGTTGGAAGTGTTAACACATTAAGCGGTGAGATCCATCCATAAGAATATTACACATGTGTATAGTGACTTTGCATAGGACTCTTTTTTCCTTATTTTTTCGTTTTTTCTTTTTCTTTTTTTAAAAAAACATTATTTTCATTTTTTCAATGTGGTTTTTTTTCTCCATATAATTGTTCATTTTTTTTTCATCTTTTTCTTGTTTTATCCTTGCAAGGATCCGGATCCATCAGGACTGCGTGATGTTACAGAGCTATATACAGATCTATATGTTGTGATATAAGTCTCTGATCCATGGCATTGATTTAGGACTGACCTTTATGTTTAAACAGTACATTTATCTGTTTGTTCGTTTATAGATATGACAACTGACACTATTTCTATATTTACTTATTGGTTGATGTCTATACAGAGATCGGATTTATAGAATGATTCTCAAATGTGTACATATATGAATTTAGAGGCAGGTTCTGCGCTTGTTACTTTAACCCTATGAATTTCAAAGGATTGATTGGATAGTCTGTCCTTTATGCAGAGCTGTGATTGTGTATATATATGAATTTTGAGATATATTCTGGATTAGCAAAGGCACATGGGTATATACATGTATTCTGAAGTAGGTTTTGCTCCATTCAAGTAATCTCTAATTTGATACATTTCGTAGGACTGACTACTAGTACACATTGTTTTGTATAATGGTTGGAGCAGCAAACAGATGAATTTTCAAATTTTGGTTGAGATCATCAAACTTTTTTTGTATGAATAGATATCAATTTTTGATTGTATATATATCTTATTAAATTATTTTTTTGGCATTACTATATTACTTCTACCTTTTTCATTTTTGGAAACTATATTGAGAGTGCGGTATTTTATTTATTTGTATTTTAATTAATCTTAGACTAAATTAACTTTGTTGGTCACAACAACTGAACACATGATATTTAGCTACATTAAATTTGCACTCCAGGCACCCAGACCACTTCTGCCCATTGTAGTGGTCTGGGTGCCAACTTCCATCACCCTTAACCCTACAATCGTAATTATTGCAGTTTTTATAAACTGCAATACTTACCTTGCAGGGTTAAGTCCTCCTCTAGTGGCTGTCTATCAGACAGCTACTCGAGGGACTTCTCGGTTCTTAAAACCCCGAAATACTGTTCCGATCCCCGAAATACTGTTCCGATCCCCCCCACCATAGACTCAATCCCCCACAATACTGTTCAAATCCCCTCACTAATGCCCCTGTCCCACACAATACTGTCTATATCTCACCACAATAAGGCCCCATTCCCCACAATACTAGAATATAAAAAGAAGAAAAACTACAAAATAAAGAAATCATTGTTGTTGTATAATACTCAGTTAAATTAACTTGTATTACTACTTTCAAACAATAGAAAAACAGCTGTATCAGTGCCAACTGAGGGCAGCCTTCATAATACAGTTTTCTAGTAAAATGTTATAGTTACATAAACCACTTCTATTGTTCATAAAAGGAAAGCTTTTAGCAAACACATAGATATTTTAAATGAATCATTTGGTTCTTATTATGAAATAACGTACACAAGGGAACAGATAGAATCAACTGAAATAAAAACATACTATTTATTGTACTGTCGTACTTCATCTGGCAGAAAGCTGAAGAATAATTCAAACTAAGAAATTTCCATAGCGTGGCTTGTAATATATCATGAACCGGTGCATATTAACACTCAACGAGCACAAGGGAATGTGCATAAGACCCCACTGGCAAACGATGGGTTAATGTTAATGCATATTAAGATTACAACATCAATTTTAATATCTGGTCTAGAATTAGAGTGATGGGAGCAACGGATGGCTGAAATGATTGTAGTAAATAATTTTTCTCTAATTAATATGGAATTTTGATGTTCAGAATTTCACGTTTCTGTAGCCAATCAGCAAGTTCTCCACCACTCGGTTTCACATACAGAAAGCTTGCTGTGCATGCAGTTTAAAGCAGTAGCTTAATAAACTGACAGTAAGCATTTTTTTTTAAAGAACACTCAAAGCCCCATGCAAATCTTTCTGTATCCTGGATGTCTGATACATCAGACGCTAGATTGAACGGTTTATTCACTATTCACTAAAACTAGAAATTAATATAAACTCTATGACAACTTTAGGCTAAAATAGTCAAGATTTAGTAGCAGAATATGGTAGATAATGTTCCCAAATATGCTATTTCGGCCTAGATATAGAAATTTGATTTTCAATTCATTACAATCCAGTATTTAGTGATTAAACCTCTATGATTTTCTAGGTAAGGTACCTGTGACCACACACAAGAGTCTCAATATGAACAAACATCTGGGCATGTGTATTTAACAAGTTAATCACCATGACACTCAGATAAAAAGCCGTCGCTTAACATTTGGACTTTAGGGGTTATTTACTACTGACACCTAAAGGGACTGGTGCAATTTACAAAGGAGCAGCGTCCGGACTGGCCATCGTGAGTTTGTATGTCTACAATCCTGACATACAAACTCTGGATCCCCTATGCACACACTACATTCCTTGTAAGCAAACACATACTACATTCTCTAAACAGTACAACCCCTACACACTCTACGTCACCTATACACACACACACTACAGCCTGTATGCACACACTCGCTACATCCCCTATATACACTATGCCCCCTATGCACACACTCTCTGCAGCCCCTAGCCACACATATTACACCACAAACATGAATGAAATTTACCTATTTACACAATCCCACACCACAATCGGCTCACTCTACACACATGCAATCCCACAAGCAGGGTACAAACACATGCACGATACGCTTTCCTGGCGCTTTTGTTCTCTGGTATCCCACTTATGGAGACACCAGAGACAAGTTAAAAGCAAACACAGCGCAAGCATGTTATTACATTTGCTTGTGCTGCACAGAACAAATACAGGGCCTTTTTCTCATGCTAGAGCTCTTCAGTGGGGCTCTGCACATCGAACCAACATGCTCACTTTGAAAATGGGCGTGCTTATCATTAGTGATTACAGAACACACCCTCTCTGGCCCTGCCCCTTCTCAGGGGGCTGCTGTGATTGAAAAATGCCCGGGCTGAATTTTTATTCCCACTCTGGCCCTGCAAAGGAGTACTGTATTCGATGTGGCAGGACTGAAAGAGTTAGTTGTGTGCTTATTTACAGTTTAAAACACAATTATCTCTCTCATGGTTGCTCGGACTGTGTAACCCCAGTCAGTGTAACTGGCTCTGTATGCTGAGCTGGGAATGTTAGGATAGTTTTAGAAACATGATTTCTTGAATATGTATTTATTAAATATGATGTATACAGGTCATGCATAACACACATTTTTCAATTGTGTCGACACGTAGCTATACGCTCTCAGAGAGACTTCAACTTCTAGAACAGTGCTGATACTATGCTGATGAGGCCCACAAGTTCAAATCTGCAGTCTATGTGTGATTTCTGGTCACTGGTCCTTTTGGAACATAGCCCATGTTTTGTTTTAATTAAAGCTCTGGTTATAGCAGTGTTGATTGCTAAGAGTGTCTGCAGAAATGCATTTTTTTTCTGCAGTCTTAATTATGGGATCTTCATGTGTCCAAACATTACACCCTTGTTTTTTGTGAGCTAAGAAAATATGTGACTATTACTATTACTGTTACAATTTGTAACTAAATTCTGCATATTGATACACATTTTTTTTAAAATTATGTTTTTTAGTATTTTACTAGCATTTTTTTACACCAACTATAAAACATGTTTTATATACAAATTATAATATACTATTAAACGCTGCCATTTGAGTGATTTCTGCCTCCCGTTACAACTTTGGGTCTACCGAGAAACATCAGCTGCTTTCATTAACTTTTTTAAATTCATTCATTTTTTACTTTTGAACAAGCTCGGTGGCTTTTTGAGAGTCAGACAGTAATCAGTTGATCTCTTCCCTGATGATTTGAGTTCAGAATAAATTAGTAGAGACATGTTAGTGCCAGAACATTTCTAGGAGGTTTATTTGCAGAACTACACATCCCAAATAGGTCAGCAAGTATGTTCCTGCAGCATACAGTAGTTTAATTGCATCCTGGGAACTCTGGTTGCATTATAAATGTTGCATGCAGAAGAAAAATGTGAGAATGTGAGAATCAATGTTTTCTGGGTTTTAATAGTACTTTTACTATAGCTAAGGGTTTTAATAGTACTTTTACTTACCATAAATGGGTTGTATTGCTTTCTCCCACCTACAAATAGACAAGTGGAAAATGGCAAGGGGGGAGGGGGGGGGGTCTGTATGCATGCTCTTCATCTGGAGTGGATTAAATATAAAAACAACATGTATCCTTTTTTATTATAATAGTCTCCCAGCATATTTAACTGCACTTCTCAATTTTAGAAATGATATCTAACAGCAGATATATTGAAACAATTGTTTCTTACATATTCTCTTCTTCCCAAGCTAGCCAGACCTACTTTAATTTGATAAATGTACGTGGAATTTCATCAACAACTTTCCTCAATTTGATATGATGAAGTATTTAGTATAGACTAGTCATGATAAAACACTAAGACATTAAGACGTATCGTTGCTAATTTCCGTATTAATAATAATTACATTTGCTGGCACATTTTATTGGGATATTTAATTATACAAAAATGTTTCCACTGGAAAATATCCAGTTTAATGTTAAATAATTGAGAGTTACTTATTTTAAATTTGTCGTTGTATTTGTTTCCCAGAAAAATTCTCTAAACGTTCACATGGTTTTTATAGTTACTAAAGAGAAATTACACTTCACAGATAATATATTTATTTTGGGTGATCTACTCTGCCCATTACGACGGAAATAAGCTATAAAAATCTCCGTACGTCTGTATTCTTTTTGAGTAGCACATGACTTCTAGTGTTCTGACATTTGGAACGTCATTGTAATATTTTCTTTGTGACAGCGAGAACAAGTGCGGGAACTTAAAATGACTATTAGTGGATTGTTTCAAAACATTTTTGTCATATATCTACAAATTATATAACCAAACATGTATCCTATTTATTTTTTCTCACAGGAAAAGTTAAACATAGAAACCATAAAAAATTGGAGCAGAAATGCTGAAGTCATTACCTGTGAAAAAGGATTTAGTTATTCTTCCTCTGCCCGATACTACTTTCCTTTCTCTTCATCTATCCGGTCTTTGTTACACTTTTCTCTGTCTTTTTTTTTATCAGCGTCCTGTTTTTTTCACTGTTCATCTTCTCTCTGAACTATTCTGTCACATTATGGTTTTCCCAGCCAAGAGGAAGATACTTACTCTGGAGCATAGACTGAAACTCAGTGAGACATGATAATCTGACCACAATTTTTAATGATCACAAACTGAATGCAAATGATCACAACCACCTCATTAGACAACTACGTATCATACACTATACAGTACTGCACTTGAGGGTTTCCATTTTCAGCCTAAGAAGCTGCTCCATATGGTGCCTTTGCCTTTATTGTCTCTAGTAAAGTTGAGACTTTATGGACAATATTTTCTAAACTCGACTGGGCCAACACCTTACGACATGAAGACGGTTTGGAGGATAGTACTTTTCTCTCCTCGAGGATTGACTGAATATAGTTCTTCTTCATCTAGGACTGATCTCCCAGTGGTTCAGATGTCATCCATGTTTGCATTTCTAACCATACTGATTTTTATACCGATATTTTTTTTTAAAGGACTCTGTTGGGAACCTGTGCTAACTTTCCATTTTTTTCAAATATGCTATTTTTTATTGCAATATTTGTTACTAGGAGTAACGCCTAAATATTCTCCTGCATTTTAAGATGTGTTCTTTTCTTTTTTTTTGTTTAATTCCAGTTTTATTGGTATATCTGTTAGTCAGGATGGGTACAGAATGAAAAAGAGGGGAGGGATTTTAAACATGTGTTACAAGTTTTCAATTTCACAGTGGTTATACACAACAGAGTGACACTTTGTTCATTATTTCATCAAGCAAGGTACAATGTAATACAGGAGAGGATTGCATAGAATTATGTTTCAATATCAAGAAAGTGTCCCAGGTCCTCCCATATACAGTTTTTCAGTATTTAGGTGTGTCATACCTGTGGTTTATCTAAGTCCCATATAGTCTGTTGTGTATGCTTTTTATATGCATATTCCGAAGTAACTTAAAACTAGGGTTTGAGGGTTAAACAATTCGGAGATTGGTCCGGGGAGGGGATTGGAGGGGAGGTTTAGAAGGGTGGGGGGAGGGGGGGATCAGTGGTAGTAGGTGCAATGCGATTTTTACTTTCAGCTTTTAGTCGGTTATGACTGGTTCTGTTTCTGTGCCCAGTATTGTATCCAGGGTTCCCATGTGCTCAGATATCTATTGCGCTTGCCCAGTGTGGACCAGTGGAGATTTTCCATTTCCCTTCTACTCTTTCTATCCACTGGTTCACTGTGGGGGTTGAGTTTTTTTTTTTCCAATATACTGGGATGAGGTTGTTTGCCTCACCCAACAGTAACCATAACAAATGTTGTTTTCCTTTATCTTGGAAGGATTGTGGCCATCCCAATAAGACCTGGGAGCATTATGGAGTGTGTTATTCCTAGGATATTGTTAATTTTTGTAATTACTTCATTCCAGTAGCCTTTTATTTGTGGGCACCCCCACCATATATGTTCCATGGTGCCATTTCTCCCTCACACCTCCAACACTCGTCTGAAATAGTTGGCCAGAATGAGTGAAGCAGGTCTGGTGTTCTGTACCAGCGGGTGATGCATTTGTAAAAAGACTCTCGTCTAGACAGACTGATAGACGCTAACATGGGTTTTGTGAAAATGTATCCCATTCTTGGGGTGACATATGGATGTGGAGTCCCTTTATCCATTTCCACTGATAGGTGAGTGAGTTTTGGTCCTCCTGCGGTGTCAGGATTATTTTGTATATTTGTGAGAGTGTACATTTACGTGTATTTGTAGCGGTGCATTGTTTTTCAAAGGGAGTTAGTTCCCTAGGGGTCCAGTGAGGGAGTACTTTCTGGGTCAAGGAATGTTTCAATTGGGAGCATCTTAGTGCTTCTGTAAGTGAATGGTGTCCTCCATGTCCCTGCAAATTTAATATTTGGGGGGGGGGGGTGAGTCTGTTGTTAGTATGTCTGTTGTGGGTCTGGTTTCCCCACTAGTTTTGTTAGTGTTGTCGCCCCTTTCCCTCCCAGGATGTCCGGGTTATGTGCTATAGGGTACAAAGGTGAAATGCCTGGGGATAATTTCCATGGTGTTTTGTGGAGTCTCCATTTTTTTAGGATGTGGTGGATAAGGGGGTGTGTGGTTTTTGAGATCTGTTGTAGGTGACAGTATTGCCATGGAAGCTTAGCAAGTGGTACGGAGGAGAAGCTTTGTTCCAGTTCATACCACGCTTTGTTGTGTGTGATATCTGTCCATTCACTCACTCTGGTCAGTAGGACTGCTATATAATATTTGTAAATGTGGGGCAGGCCTAAGCCACCCCCTCTTTTATGTCGGGTGAGGACTTCGTATGCCAACCGTGATTTTTTAGGTCCCCACACGAATGAAAGAAAATACTTTTTCAATGTGTGGAAAAAGGCATAATCTAGTTTAATTGGCAGGGTTTGGAACATATAAAGGATTTTCGGCAGGATCATGATCTTAAGGATGTTGATCCTTCCAAAAACGGAGAAGTGCGGTTTGTCCCATTGTTTCAGTTTAGTGGCTATGTCATTCAGTAGTGGGAGATAGTTCATTTTATATATGCCTTTGATTATGGGTGTTAGTTTAGTGCCCAGGTATGTAAGGCCCGAGTCTGTGCATATATAGTTATGGAGATCCCGAAGTCTAGTGGTTCGTGTTGTATTTAGCCCCACTCCCATTATCTCACATTTGTCGGCATTAATTTTGAAATTCGAGCATGCACTAAATTGGTCTATTTCTCGTTTAACATGGATGAGTGATTGCTCTGGGTGCATGAGGGTGAGGAATACGTCATCCGTGATCTCCCTTCTTCCTGCACAATAGCCTTTTATGGAGTCGACTGAGAGTGGGACTGGTGGGGTTTTAGTGTCAGAGGCGCCATGGATGATATTAAGGATGCGGGTGGTGTTGTCCCTGGCCTTTCGGCCCGGTATAAACCCGGTTTGGTCTGTATGTATTAATTCAGGGAGAAGGGACTTAATCTGGTTAGCCAGTATATTCGCGAATAACTTACGATCTAGATTAATCAGGGATATGGGCCTGTAGCTGCTGCATAGGCTGCATAGGCTCGGGTCTTTGCCAGGTTTGGGTAAGATGGTGATCGATGCTTTCAGCATCGGGGGTGGTAATCCTCGGTGCGAGGTTAGGCCATTGATTACACCCAAGTTATGAGGAGCTAGGATGTGTCGAAAGGATTGGTAATATCTGGCCGTTAAACAATCTGCGCCTGGGCTCTTGCCTTTTGGGAGCGTTGTTATTGCTTTTTGTAATTCCCCCATGTCGATGGGTGGGTTTCCAGTAGGCCGGTCTGGTGTGGGGTTAGAGTTTTCTGGAGATGGGAAGAGACATATGTTTTTATATCATGTTGGGGGCTTGTTGGCGTGCCTAAGTTATATAGATTACTATAGTAGTCTCGAAATGCTTTAGCTATGTCTTCTGTTTTGTGGCGAGTACCCTCTATTGTTTTAATGTGGGAGATGTATGTCTTTTGGTGTTTGTCTTTCATTGCCCTAGCTAGGTATTTCCCGCTTCTATTACCATGTGTGTAGTATGTCCCTCTGGTCAATTGGATTGCCCTATGGGCCTTTATTAGGATGTTTCGTAATTCCATTCGAAGTGCCGTTAAGGTGTTAAATGTGTCAGTTGTGGGGTCAGATTTATGTTTCAATTCTGCTCTGGAGATATCAGTTGTAATCAACTGAATTTTAGCCAATCGTTCCTTTTTTATGCGTGCCCCCCATTTGATCAGGACACCCCGTGTTATACCTTTATGTGCTTCCCAAACCCTGCAGTGCCTTTGTTGGTATTTTCTAGGAAATATTTGGGGATGGAGTGTTCAAGGTCATCTATTACTCTAGGGTCGTCTAGCAGTGATTCATTGAGTCGCCAGGAGTGTTCCTACGTCTGGGAGAGATAGTGTGAGAAACACCGGGGCATGGTCCGACCAGGTAATTTGTCCAATGGATGCTTCTTTCAGAAGTTGTAGGTGTCTGTGCCCTATGAAAAACATATCTAGTCTAGAGTAGCTGTGCGCCACTTGTGAGTAATATGTATAATCCCTCACCTGTGGGTGTGAGATTCTATAGCAATCTATTAATTGGTTGGCATGTAGTGTCCTCTGAAAGATTTTGTGTGTCCTTACTGGTTGTGGAACTATCTGTGGAGTAGTCTAGGACCATATTCCAATCCTCCCCCAGTACCACCACCCCCTCTGCGAATTTCTCCAGTTTTCTAAGGCACGCATTTATGAAAGATACCCGTTTGGTATTGGGGGCATATATAGTCGCCAGTGTAAATAGCGTGTTGTTCAACATGCATTTAATAAATAAAAATCTTCCGGAGGGATCTAATTTGGACTTGTTAAGTGTGAAGAATCTGTGGGAGGATATTAGGATTGCTACCCCTCTATACTTGCCACCCTGGTAGTTACTAAAGTATGATTGCCCTATCGTTCTGGCTCTCAATTTAGGAATTAGGTCTCCACTGAGGTGTGTTTCCTGTAGAAATACTATGACAACCTGCCTTCGGTCTATTTCTTGTCCTAGTATTGTGCGTTTCTCGGGCGTGTTAAGCCCCCGTACATTTAGGGACATAATTTAATGTCAGCCATTGGTAAATAACCATATATGGGTATTTGTATCAATCGCTTGATAGTGGTGAGGGGATAGAGAGGGGGAGAGGCAACAAGGGGTGAAATTAAACCTGAGGGACTATGTACATAAGGCATGTGTGGCACATGCGCTAAAAAGATGGTGTCCAGCACCCGGAGGGTCATTGGATCCTGGGTGCTCCCTTCGACACCTCTTGGGGGGTTAAGTGACATCGAACCTTCAGGACTCGGCCTGTGTTCTATGGCTTAAGTCATTTATAATGAAATACAGTGCTTTTTCTAATAGCTTATGGTATCGTGGTTGTGGTGATCCATAAGATATTGACTTAAATGAGTTCCCGGTTCCAATGTGGCCTGGGCCCGCGCCCCAGAGGAGATATGGTCCCAGGCCACAAGTGTGGCAGTTTACATGCAGATAAACATAACATATCATAACGCATTACTATGCGCGGCATGGCGTCAATTAGACAGTGCTAACGTATGTCAAAAAAGGCAATTTTAGCAGAAGGAAAGGATATAGTGAGTCTTTCACAGTGTTCTGTGTATCATGCCCTTTGGTGTTGTTGTGAGTTCAATGCCCGATGGGGTTCGTTTTTTTCTCTTTCTGGGAGTGCGTTGCCATTTAGCTCTTTGTGGGAGTTGTCTGTCTTTCTCCGATGGCAGGCCTGTCCAGTCTTCCACTGGATCCATTGGTAGTCCCAGGGCCTGTTGGAATGTCGGTACATTAGCAGGGGTCGTAATTACATGTGTGTTCCCTTGTCGGTTGACCAGCAGTGCAAAGGGAAATGACCACCGGAATCTTATGTTGCGTTCTAATAAGGCCGCTGTAACAGGGCGCAGTGCTCTCCTTGCAATTAGAGTTGATTGTGGCAGGTCTTGAAAGATCATTACTTGTGGTTGTTGTGTGTCATGTCTCCAAGTTGTATGGCCTTTTGTAGTATAGTTTCTCTAAGGGGATAATGATGCAGTCTGCATATGATGTCCCTCGGTTTCTCATGGGGTAGTGCCTTGGGTCTGACTGCTCTGTGTGCTCGGTCAAAATGTATGGCTGTGTCTCGTGGCCTGCCTAGTATTTCGTTAAAGAGGCTTGTGAGTGTGAGTATCAAGTTCTCTCTTTCTCCTCCTGGAGCTTCAGGTAGGCCTCGTATCCTGAGGTTGTTGCGCCTACCTTTATTGTCTAGGTCTTCTATTTTCTTTTGTAGGAATAATATGGCCTCATTATGGACATGTTGTAGGGATTGCATATTTGTTAAGTGCAAGGCTGTCGTTTCTCCCTCTTCCTCTAGTGTTTGCACTCTTTTGCCTATATGGCTTACCTCCTCATGGAGTGTTTGTAGTTTGTCCCCAAAGCTCTTCTCCATTCTGGAAAACATTGCCTTGAGGTCTGACTTGGATGGCAACTGTGTGAGGAGTGCCTTTAGGTCAGCTCCATCTGTGGAGCCATCAGAAGGAGCAGGGCTGGCTGGAGCACTGCAGGTAGGAGATTTTCCCGCCGCCATTTTGGATTGCGGGTCCGTCTCCGATATTTCGGCAAAATATTGCCTTAATGAAGTTTTGGAAGTGGTAAGTGTCGTGGATGGTGTAGTGCCTGCTTGTGCCTTTGTTTTTTTCGACGCCATGTCGCTGTAGCTGCCGGGATTCTTATGAATTAGACCAGTTCTGAGAGGAGCTCAGCTCTCATGCGGCCATTCACTCCTGTGTTCAAGCCACACCCCCAAGATGTGTTCTTTTCTTAACCCCTTAAGGACGTAGGACGGTTCAGGACCGTCATCGGCATTTTTTCATTGCCGACCGACGACGGTCCTGAACCGTCCTAAATTTAAAATGTACTTACACGATCGCCGTCGTTCCCCCGGCGGTGATCGGCAGTGCTCCCATTGTGGGGAGACTGTCTGCAGCCCAGACAGTCTCCCCATGGCGAATTAGGACCCCTGTGGCCATGTGATCGCCCAACAGGGCAACCACATGGTCACAATAGGTGTCCATGTGTCTGCCTGCAGGGGGACTGCTTGTGCTGACAGGCAGTCTCCCTGTCAGTGTAAAATAAAAAAAAAATTAAATTTATAGTTAATAAAAAAAATTATTATTATATATGTGTATATATATATATGATATATAGACATATATATAATGTCATGCTAAGTGTATTTTTATATTAATATGTACATATATTAATATAAAAATACACTTATAATTAAACACGTATATATATAATATATATAATAACTATATATATTGTATATATATATATTATAAAATACAAATAATAAGTAATTTAAATTAAATTAAACATGTAAAAATAATAATAAAAATGTAAAAAAAATTATATATCTATACGAAATTTTATTCTAACTGTATTTTGATATTAATATATATATATATATATATATATATATATATATTTATATCAAAATACACTTAGAATGAAATTGTATATATATCTATGTATATATAAATAAATAAAAAGAATACGAACTATTCATATGTCCATATACAAAATTACATAAATAATTATACAAATATACACGTAGACTTCAAATATATAAATATGCATATATATTTAAATTCTACGTGCGTATTTATGTAATATTTTTACATAATTAAGTTATTTTATTGATTGCAATTTAAGGGACCTGCCTGACAACCCAGGCCGAAAGTCCAGAGAATTTAATTTGCTATCACTGTATTTTACCCTGTAATGTTCTACGACACCCTAAAACCTGTACATGGGGGGTACTGTTTTACTCGAGAGACTTCGCTGAACACAAATATTAGTGATTCAAAACAGTAAAACATATCACAGCGATGATATTGTCAGTGAAAGTGACTTTTTGTGCATTTTTCACACACAAACAGCACTTTTACTGATGATATAATTGTTGTGATACATTTTCCAGTTTTGAAACACTAATATTTGTGTTCAGCAAAGTCTCCTGAGTATAACCCCCCATGTACAGGTTTTATAGCGTTTTTGAAAGTTACAGGGTCAAATATATGGGTCAAATATTTTTACATTGAAAATGGCCAGGTTGGTTACGTTGCCTTTGAGAGAGTATGGTAGCCCAGGAATGATAATTACCCCCATGATGGCATACCATTTGCAAAAGAAGACAACCCAAGGTATTGCAAATGGGGTATGTCCAGTCTTTTTTAGTAACCACTTAGTCACAAACACTGGCCAACATTAGCGTTCAATTTAGTTTTTTACTTTTTTCACACACAAACAAATATAAACGCTAACTTTGGCCAGTGTTTGCGACTAACTGGCTACTAAAAAAGTCTGGACATACCCCATATTGAATACTCTGGGTTGTCTACTTTTAAAAAAAATATGTACATGTGGGGTGTTATTCAGCGATTTATGACAGATAATAGTGTTACAATGTCACTATTGATACATTTTAAAAATGTATGTTTTTAAACCGCAATATCCTACTTGTAATTATAGCCCTATAACATGCAAAAAAATAGCAAAAAGCATGTAAACACTGGGTATTTTTAAACTCAGGACAAAATTTTGAATCTATTTAGCAGTTTTTTTCATTCGCTTTTGTAGATGAGTAAAAGATTTTTCACATAAAAGTCAAAAAACATGTATTTTTTTTCAATCTTTCATCATATTTTTTCATTTTTAAAAAATTAAATTACATGAGATTATATAAATAATGGTATGTAAAGAAAGCCCCTTTTGTCCTGAAAAAAACAATATATAATTTGTATGGGAACAGTAAATGAGAGAGCGGAAAATTACAACTAAACACAAACACCACAAAAGTGTAAAAAGATGCCTGGTCGCAAATGTACAACATCGCAAAAACAGTCCGGTCCTTAAGGGGTTAAACGAATGCTTTATATGACTAAACATTGCTTAAGAAAGCATTACTTCTGCCTAAAGAAGTGTATAAAAACATATAATTCATGCCTGCTTACTCTTATTTCATTGTATACATGTTACTGTTTATAAAAAATAAAAGAATAAATAATTTCCCGTTATCTCTACTCTTCTGATTGTGTGACTTGATGTTTCATTAGCATATATGAATGTACCCTAAATAATATCTCTATCATAAATACCTATAGAAAGATTGTAATTTAAGAAACAGCCTTTTCTACATGATATTCAAGGATCCCAAATTCTATTAAATTCTCATGTGTTTTGAGTTAATACATAAAGTTATCCTACCGGATTTGTTCTTGTTGTGTCGATGAGAAGCAATATAAATTCTAACACTCATAATGGTTTTGACGGATAGCGTTGGATTTTATTTTATTGAGACTTATCTGTGTTGACAAAGTCAAAAGTAATTTTTTTTGTTTGTGCCTTTGTGCATCTGTTTTCTGCTATTGCCATAAGTATTTCAAGAAAGGAAATATAAAATTAAATTTTAACTAGTTTTATTTGTGCAAGGGGTATTTTCACTGAACGGTAACTTCTGGTGGGGTGACAACGGGCTTAGCAAAATTAAGGATAAAATAGAAAGTTGGATTCAACGCTGCTGAAATAAAAAAAATTCCCCCAATTTAGTAACTTAATTCTAATTGGTTTTTATTAAGCTAGTTTTTGAATTATGTGATTTAGTGAATATATCATACATCGTTAATTCATTATTATTATATATATTTATTATACTCTCAGCAGGGCCTCTCCTAAAAAATCTCGATTCTCAGTTTTTAAAAAATATATATATTTTATTTTTGTAGTGCATCGGATCACAATCAAGGATGCTCAAACAAATCACAGTAGTATAAATGTCAAGGCAGAAAAGTAACCATTTGAAATGTCAATGGTACAGCTCTTTTTATATTAGAAACAGCTCTGAGTGGTAAGCAAAGTTAAGATAAAGCAAGCTGTACAGAGCCACAGAACTGGGGATAGATATCTCTCTCAATTACACATAACAGTTGTTTCTCCTCGCTGATACTTTTCTAATTATCTGTGAGTTTTTGGGTAATTTGTGGAGGAATTTTTTTAATCTGTCAGATTTTAATGTTTTATCTATTGCTTTTATTATACTCTGTCATTTTTGAATATGTGCCATTTTTCACAAGTACATTGCATTAATACACATTTCCACCATTGCTTTCAATTTTTTCAGAAAAGTTTTTCTGCCACTCTAAATTTGGCATTTTTTTAAAAAAAATTCTGAAAACTTTTGGAATTTTTTTTATGGAAAAAAAAGTCACTTTAAAGATCACTTTAATAAATATCATCAAATAATGACAATAATAATTAATTAATTTTCCCTTTAATATTTTATGTACCTCAGTCATAGCCACCCAACATTTTCACTTTATGTTCCACCCCATTTTACAGTTTATTTAACAACATGCAAAAAAATGTGGTTGCTGTGGTGATACAGCATTTATAGAAAGTGTTACTTGGTCAACTTCTCACCCGAATTATCATGAAGTTGATGCAGCAATACTACTTGAACTGTGACACTGCTCTCACTGCATGTGTAGTAATATGCATGGTTTATAAGAAAACAACTGCAAGGGTAATCCACACCTCCAAAGTGTCCTTATTTAGGAAAGACAGTCCCTATTGTTGATCCAAAACCCCCACCCCCTGTCCCTTTTTTGTATTCTAATGTCCATTTTCTAAGAGTTCCACATTCGCACTCACTGTGTTTTTAAAGTGGCTCTGTCACTTCTCAGTATTTCAGATACAATCTGTATGAAATAATGAGCTTGACTGTGTTGGAATACAGTCTAAAGACGCCATAAAACAAAGTTGGGACTACTTTATCTCATGATAAATCCAAGATTGACAAAAGTTGACAAAATGCGTAGCTACGCAATCAACTTTTGTCAAATTCCAGCAGATGATAGACGATGATAGATGTGGGATTCAGACATAGATCTATTGAGACTAATTTGGTCTCCTGTGGTCTTGCTTGTCCCCCAATAGGCCTCAGTGATGTACTGTCATGCATGACTGCTGACTCCTCAGATTCTATCCCTCCGTTACCCTTCCCTTTCCACATAATTCACGCCACAAGATGTATGTGGATAAGTGCAAGCTGAAGAGGATGTGCAGAGAAAAGATGACTGTGGCCATGAAAGAAAGCTTCAGGTAAGTTCAACTACCCTTCCCCATTACCTTGCGGTTAACAGACTCTCATCAGAAATGTCACTTCCAGGGGTCTTTGCAAAATATGCAAAGACCTTTGAATGTGATAGATCCACTTTAAACTACAATGCATGTATTTAGAAATTAATCTGAGTAAATAAGAAACATTGTTCTTTTCCAAAATCCCATTTTAGTTGAAATTTGTTATAAGTAAGTCACCTAAAATTTCTCAGAAAAGCCCTGCCCCTGGCCAGTGGCCACACCATTATTCACACCTCTAAAATGAAAGTGTTTCTATATGTCCATTTGAAATATTGGGAGGTATAATTACATGTGAAAAAAACATTGTTCAGATAGAGAAAGCCTGTGCAAAGCTTTGTTCGTGTCATGTCAAGTTAAGTTACTTGACACTGTGCAGCTGGAAATTACAACATTCCACTCTGAGCATTCGCTTTTATAATAAAGGTTTGGCAGCAATTGCTGACAATGCACACTTATATCCAGTATTTACAACAAGATTTACAGATGAATTTTGCATTGGGGTCCAGAAAACTCACATGGTAAGTTATTAACTTCCTGACCTTGGAAGAAAATCCAGATTTTTTTTTCTTTTATTGAACCACTTCTCTTGCATAGTTTCAATAAGTAAATGCTTTAAAAAAATAATAAGCGAAGTTAAGTATTGTGCATATTAACCTTTTCATAGTAGAGACATTCTCATAGTCCAGTATAATATTTCATGATGAATAAGCAGAATTATTTGTAATAGTGACCAAATTCTTACATCACTAAGTGGTCATAATGTGGGACTTGCCCCTTTCTACCGAGCTCTACGACATTAGTATTGGTGGATGGGAGAGGTTCTTGGCAAACCCTAGGTAAGCAGTCAAGCCATACAAAAACTGTTTCACTACTTAAAATAGAGGGCATCGGGGCACAATAACTTCTATAGTGATGCTTGGTGTTCTTCGTTATCATACATAAGGCATGGATAAGAGGTATAACATATTCTAGGGCACAAATATCTTCCATGACTATTTTTAGGTACAAAAGCTTAAGAATTTGTGGGCACCATGTCACCAAGCTAGATTATAGTAACCATTCAAACATTTTATTTAACTGTGATTTTTTTGTATTATTTATATAGGACAGAGAAGCCACCTGCAATTCCCCAAAATATTATGGACACAGGGTTAAGGTGTGAACATTTTTATACAGAAATCTTTGCTCCATTTGGATCAGGAAAACACCGGACATTGAAATTAAGGTGTGGGGTGGGAGGGGGAGGAGTGGTACTGGACACACAGTGGAAAGAGGACTTAATAGCCCTGGTACCAGGGCTCGAGTCCTGCAGGAACGCGTGGGAACGGCGTTCCTGCACTTTTTTTAGTGCAGGAACGCCGTTCCCGTTTATGGTCCTGCAGGCACTCAGGGGGCGGCAATAAATGCCGCCCCCAAATGCGCCCCGTGTTCCCCCTGTCATGGGGGGCCCAAGAGGTGGCCTAATGGCCACCTGAAGGACCCACCCTGCCGGCTCTTGTCTCTCTCTGTCAGCCGCGGCGAGGGAGCTGTGTCCTCTCTGCTCCCTCTCGCCGCGCCGTTTGCTGATGCTGGGAGCCGGAATATGACATCATTTCCGGCTCCCGGCATCAGCAGACAGCCCGCGCGGCGAGAGGGAGCAGAGAGGACACAGCTCCCTCGCCGCGGCTGACAGAGAGAGACAAGAGCCGGCCGCACTGAAGCCCCATTGGACCCCAGGGACAGGTCCACGCCAGCTCTCCAGGTAGGGAGGCTGGGTGGACATTTTTAAATTTTAAAAAAATATACAAATTATTTTTGTGTATGTGAGTGTGTGTGTCTGTGAATGTATGTTTGAGTGTGTGTATGTGTCTGTGAGTGTGTGTGTCTGTGAATGTATGTTTGAGTGTGTGTATGTGTCTGTGAGTGTGTGTGTGTGTGTCTGTGAGTGTGTGTCTGTGTATGTGTCTGTGTGTCTGTGAGTGTATGTGTGTGTGTATGTGTCTGTGAGTGTATGTGTCTGTGAGTGTATGTGTGTGTCTGGGAGTGTGTGTGTGTGTGTCTGTGAGTGTGTGTGTGTGTATGTGTGTGTGTGTGTGTGTGTGTCTGTGTGTCTGTGTGTCTGTGAGTGTGTGTGTCTGAGTGTGTGTGTCTGGGAGTGTATGTGTGTGTGAGTGTATGTGTGTGTCTGGGAGTGTGTGTGTGTGTCTGTGAGTGTATGTGTGTGTGTCTGTGTCTGTGTGTGTGTATGTGTGTGTGTGTGTGTGTGTGTCTGTGTGTCTGTGTGTCTGTGAGTGTGTGTGTGTGTATGTGTCTGAGTGTGTGTGTGTGTCTGAGTGTGTGTGTCTGTGAGTGTATGTGTGTGTGTTTCTGTGAGTGGATGTGTGTGTGTCTGGGAGTGTGTGTGTGTCTGGGAGTGTGTGTGTGTATGTGTCTGGGTGTGTTTGTGTGTATGTGTCTGGGTGTGTTTGTGTGTGTGTGTCTGGGTGTGTGTGTGTGTGTCTGGGAGTGTGTCTGTGAGTGTATGTGTATGTGAGTGTATTTATATGTGTGTGTGTACGTGTGTGTCTGTGAGTATGTGTGTGTGTGTGTGTCTGTGAGTGTGTGTGTGTCTGTGTGTCTGTGAGTGTATGTGTGCACCTGAGTGTGTGTGTATGTGTTTATATATGCATGCAAGTTTTTTTTCTGGTGGTGGGGTGACGGGGGAACTCGAGTGAGTTCCCACACTTTATTCCCCAGGACTTGACCCCTGCCTGGTACTATGCTGTAAAGAACGTCTTTTCCATAGTAACATCATTATGGAGATTGTACACAAAACATACAAATTTGAATATACCTTGAACTTTTTTTTACTGGCACCAATATATGTCAAATTGTACCCAAGGAGTAACTATTTCGATTCCTTAAAGGCATACAATCTAGTGTAACCATCAATCACACACACCTTATGTAAAATATTCCTTGTATACTCTATTTGTATACTTTGCATTTTTCTTTCTTAATGAACTGGGATTCTAGTCAAATTGCAGAATGAGTATATTTTAAAAAGATTAGAATAAGGTGTGTTACTATAATGGTTACAAATGTATTAAAAAGTAGATTCAATTACATTATTTCATAACACAGGATCCTGGGTTAAGCATGATTTAATTATGATGTCATACTTTTTCTGACATCATGAGCATGACAATGAAATGGGCATTTCATCTTCGGGGTGACAAATACAGTTGTCAGGATTTCACCTCAAGTGGGTTTGACTAGGGAAATTATGTCTTATGTCAAGTTATGTTAAGTAAATAAAGATAAATATACACTGTTACACTATTGTTTACAATTAGTATAAAAAGAAATATTTTTTTTAGAAGGGAATGCTCACACTTCAAGAGCCCTTTAGACATTATGGCTCTGAACGTACTGGCTTTCTTTGTCTTTAAGACAGCAACAGAAACCTTCTTGCGTGTATCCCTTGACTCCAATGTGATATGTACATGACAGGAGACACAAAATGCAGAATAATAGTGCAGAGTATTTGTGAGAGTTCACAACAGATTATCCATAGTATGTTGCTCACCTGGTTCTGGAGCCCATATGTTACTGGCTCCAAGTTTTAGCATCTGCTTGCCAAATATGGAATGACAAGGACTCCCTCTTGGTGTGGATGGAATAGATATTTATCCCAGTTATAGTACAGTATATGTGAGATAATTGTGTTTTAGAGAGACATATATATATATATGATACATCGGTGTATTTTATCATACTTTATTACATTCACTAGGCAATTTCAGATAAAATAATAATAATAATAATAATAAATATTTATTTAGTTAATGCACATCTTATAGCTTAAACCTGAAAATGCCTAAGTTTTGGCTATATAAATGATTTGGATACAATTTCCAATTCAGATTTCACTACAGTGTGTCTATTGTAGATTTCATTTGGCAATTTGTATTTCCATTAATTGTTTCAATTTACTGTTTAGTGTGAATTCTCTACAGTCTCCAACTTTTTAATTTAGAATATCTTAATAAGCAGCTTCTATTGAGAACATTCTTTTTTACCCAGCAGAGAAAGAAGGACATGACTTACGTCTCTCTGAGTAATGACACTAAGTATGACCAGTATGACTTGCATAAACCAGTTTGATATGTAGTAGCAAATATGAGTCAACTGATGAATCTGCATGCTGTTTTGACCTCTTTGACTTCTACCTCTGGTCATATTTCTCAATGGGGATTATTTAACAAACATTGCAAAATATCTTGTAATTAATATTTAATTTTCATTCCATCAATGTTTCTAAGCTCTGTTCTTTTTTCCGTTTGTGTTGACCCAGCTGTATAAAACAAGCTATATCAAAATAGTAAGTGTAAATAAAAGATGAAAATGAACAGCTGTCTCAAATATTTAGACTAAAAAGTGTGCCATGAACTTTCCCAGCAAAAGATATGACTCTGCAGTTGCAAGAGTCCAATGAAAATACACTCACACATTGATCAGAGCTAGAAACTTTCTCAGTCTGGGTGCAGTGAACCACGTATCCCATTCATTCAGCCATCGCAATTTGAGTTATTTTTTATTTTATTTTTTTAAGGGACTGTCACTTCAAAAATTTACTGAGAAATCACATATAACTTGTGTTAACCCTCCATATTTCAGCTCATCCCTAGTCTCCACCCGCATCCCATCCCGGACAGTTGACTTCCCCCTTTCTTACTGTCCCCTGACCGACAAGCACAGAGATAGTGTAAGGAAGTAGTCACCACCTGGTTGTCACCAGAACCTGCATACGACACTGTGACTATAAATGCTACAGCTTCTATGTATAGTAATGCTATCCTAATGTACTTCTGTAGGAGTAATAGACTTTCCATTGTCTCTTGATCAGTATGGCCCACCAACAGTCCAGGATTTATATATTTTTCTGTTTTATTCCTATGGAGATACTGACAAAACCTGGACTGTTTGTTGGTCTTGAGGACTGGTTTGGGAAGCACTGTTAACCTGTTTTTTTTTTTTTTCATTTATCTGAACGATTTAGCAAATTACATTATAATCCTGTTAGACAAGGCAAGGACATTGCAAACCCTGCAAATGAAGAGGAACAAATTAAGTAGAAACATTTCTCCTCTTCTCGTATCTCTACGTTGACTGTTAGGTGCCAGGACAGAGCTTATAAAGATGATTAAAAGTAAGTTAAGATAGATGCCCCCAGATGCAGGGTAAAGATAAATGTGGATTTCTACATTTATTTTCTATATTAAATATTTACCATAAATTTTAAATTCACGTTGAATTCTCATTTTAGTAAATAACCCTGTTACTATAACGTCCAGTGAAACAGGTTTCAAACGCTTGATTAAAGAGTAAGTGCAGATACATATTTTCTTAGAAGTGTTGGGTGCGGGGAAGCAAGAAAACCGGTTGCTACCCCAATGACTGTCTTGGACTGATGTATAAATTAGCCTTATATAGATAATTTTGTATTTTCAATGTTTCTCACAGTTTACAAATGATTACATGTTTTGGATTAGCACTGGGTGAATCATGATATAATTGGGCTAATAGTCAAATAGACTAGTTCACACAACTGCCAAATGAAATACCCCTAAAGGGAAATATGCCCTGTATACCATCTGAAATAATGTTCGTGTTCGTTAAGTTATTTGTTAAAAGTATTTAAGTAATAAAAATGAAATATTAGGTGACAAAAGGTCTATTTCTGTATTCATATGTTTATTTGTGTCACTAAGCAGAGTTCAAATCTTTTTCATGCTATTTTTTGACATTTCATTTTGTCCTTTGAAAGCTGCCAGAATATGTAGCTAGGCATCAGTATCACTTTAAACTCTTGTTTTGATATGTTTACAGACTAATAAATCAATCCTTGGCAAAATTAGTCCCCAAGGCTCAAGGGACTGCATTGCAGTTAAGAAAAGATTACTCAATTGAACATTCAAAGTGAAATTATATCTCATCAAGTTTTATTGTGTTAATATCATAAGTGTTTTGCTTTCTTTTTTAGAAAAAGTTTGTTTTGTTGGTTACACTTTATATAATATTGTAGCAATATATATATATATATATATATATATATACCAAGCGATAAAGTGGAGCACTCAAAAGGACTTTTCAATAGTGGATTTATTGATACGAAAAAACGCTTACATTAAATCATCTGTTTCGACGTTTCGACCCCTCAGGGTCTTTATCAAGAACCCTGAAGATAAAGACCCTGAGGGGTCGAAACGTCGAAACAGATGATTTAATGTAAGCGTTTTTTCGTATCAATAAATCCACTATTGAAAAGTCCTTTTGAGTGCTCCACTTTATCGCTTGGTATATATTTGGACGACGGATGCACCAAAGGCAGGATACATTTGAACAACATGCAGGGGTGAGTGCCTAAATTATCACTTTTTTTGTATATATATATATATATATATTTTTTATTTTTATTTTTTTTCTTTATTTTATTTTTTTTTTATTAATTTTTTTATGTGTATGTAATGACCTGTAGTGAATAGTAGAACACTGGTGGTTAGTAGGTGGAATATTTATCTAAACTGCACATCTAACACCACAGTCTTCTTTTTACAGCTCCTGACAGCTTGATTTGTCAAAAGTAGCTTCACAGCCCGTGTCATGGCTTGTATTCATGAGCATACTCCGAAAAATTAAGTGAGAAGATGACTGTCATGATTTTGGGTTTCATCTCTGGTGTCCCACTTCAGTGCATGGATGCAGTCCACGTGAAAGTGCTTCAACAATTCTCTGTATATGGGTAGACAGTATATCTGCCCGCCATTGATACCTGTCTAACATGCTCCCTTATTGGATGGAAATTACACCTTTTCCTTCTGAGTCCTAGTACCATGCACTGCATTACTTATCACCCCTTTCCCATGTTAATATCTCCCAATGTTGGTAGGTATGAGAAAATTCTCTGGACAAAGCAATCAAAAAGTGTAATATATCAACAAGATAGACTTAGTGGGTTGTGTCAGAGAGTTCCGTGCTGCAAAATACCTCAGTGGAATCCCCAATCACCTTTATAGAAACAAAGAAACTTACATACAGAGGGTAGAGCACTGGAATGTTGGATAGTATGAATCAGAAAAATTCAAGTTAGAATATTAATAGTGCAATATTTTCTAAAAAATTATATTTGATACTAAAATCATATGAAAAGCACACTCGCAAGCCTGGAGCCAAAAGAACACTTGGCTTGAGTGCGCAGCGCATTAGGACAAATGTGGGTGGTCTTAACCCTTCTTGGACTTGAAAGTTTCTGTGGGGTAAAAAAACTCACATAGTAGTACTGTATAGTGTTAAAAGAATGAATGGAGTAAGTGTACACTCACATATTAGAAATGCTGGTGTACATCTGGGAAGAAAAATGGACATCTTGTAGGACACCCAGTATTTTATAGTATAAGAATTAAAATCACACTTTATTTGAACATAGGATGCCCTTCCTACTCACTTGGATTATCCAATCAGTGGAGAAATGCAGACGTCTGGAACGTATCAGTGTTTAAATACATACCTGCATATCCAAGTCAAGTCGATCATCATAAAAAATATTTCCTTACATTAATATTATTAATGAAATTATCATGCGTAAAGAAATCATGGGGCATTTTAATCAGAGTATAAAATGTGGGGAAAGTATCATCTGCTGTGTGCTTATTTCTTTTTTTTTTATTTCTTCTAAAGTTTTACACTTTTTTATGTTTGCTCCAGTATCAACTTAATAAGTAACCCAAATGTTTATTATATGTTTATCGAAATGTGAAAGGGGAACAAACATAGCATTTTTAATAGTTTATTAAAATATTTACTGAAACCATTAAAATATGAAAAGATTGCACAATATAACATAAACATACCTTATTAAACACTGTACATGAATACAACATAATCACATTACATGTTCAACAGCCAATGCATATAATCAAATATTAGGAAGAAAGGAGGTTTTCAGCTAATAATAATAATAAGTAACATAAACGTACTTACTGGAACATTATTATCCTAAAATTTTTTTTACTGAGGTTACTGTCTAATCTTAAAAGATCGTATTCTAACAGCTTTACACCAGTTATAGTAAAATGTTGTTTTATAGTCTAACATGTAATTCTAAAAAAAAAAAAAAATTATCATGTTCTAAATTAAAAAATTATCATGTTCTAAATTAAAAAAAAAAAAAAAAAATATATATATATATATATATTTTTTTTTTTTTTTCATTTAGAACATGATAATTTTTTAATTTAGAACATGATAATTTTTTTTTTTTTTTTAGAATTACATGTTAGACTATAAAACAACACTGAAATGGTATAATTATTATGTTTCATATAAATATATATATATATATATATATATATATATTTATATGAAACATAATAATTATACCATTTCAGTTTTCACAGCAACTGGCTATTATTTTAGAATTATGAAGTCCTCCTTAGACTTTATACATAAAGAAATCGTGTTTTTACAACAATCCCAGAATTCCCAGCTTGACACGCTAATCAGCACAGGCAGGTATTGTGTTTCAGACTTCACGGTGCATTTCTGCAGGTAACCGTAGCAATTGATGCTTTTTTAAACAGGCCTTTTTTCATATTGTAAAGCGCTACAGAATATGCTGGCACTATATAAATACCAGCAATAATAATAATGACACCATGACACCATGCATAGGAGGTGTAGTTTTGACCTTGTGGGTCTTGGCATCATGGTGCCAGTTCTGTTCTGGAAGTTGAAGTCTCTGTGAGAGTGTAAAGCTACATGTCGAAAAGATTGTGGTGAGATCAAACACAATAAAACTCCCCACAGTTCAAACATATAATTACTGTTGTCCATCATCTGCATATCTCAAGGCCAATTATTTGAGAGTTCCCAACTTGACATGCAAAAGAACACAAACAGGCACCATTGATAAGGTGTGAAATGTAAATACTTGAAAAGCAATTGGTAATTAAATCAAACCAACTTTTTAGAAATGTTTTGATATTGTAAAATTGCCTAATTTTTCACAACTGTAAAAATGTACAAGTGAGATATTAGCAATTAGATTTAACCTATGTCTTTGAAATGTATTATCATAATGTTATAATAATATACACATATTCTTTTTGAAATTAAATGATTTCTACAAATATCACTATATGAACACATATAACATTAAAACATTTAACATTACAATCAAACTCAGACTTAAAGGAACACTAAAGTCACCAAAACAACGTTAGTTTAATGAAGCAGTTTTGGTATGCAGATCATGCCCCTGCAGTCTCACAGCTCAATTCTCGGCCATTAACCCCTTAAGGACCAAACTTTTGGAATAAAAGGGAATCATGACATGTCACACATGTCATGTGTCCTTAAGGGGTTAAGGAATTAAATCACTTTGTTTAAGCAACCCTCGTCAGACCTTCCTGCCCATGACTTACACAGCTTTCCTAAACACTTCCTGTAAATTGAGATCTAATGTTTACACTACCTTTATTGCACAGTCTGTTTAATATATACTGTTTTATCTCCTTCACTGTGTATAGCTTGCTAGACCTTACAGGATGCTTTTGTGAGTGATTCAATTTACAGATCAGGAGATAAAAACTTCTAAAGTAAGTTAACATCTAATTGAATATGATACCATTTTTTTCATACAGGCTGTGTGAGTCACACCCAAGAGAGATGTGGCAAAGTCTGCAAAAACAGAAACAAAACTCCTTAAATGGCAGAGAATGGAGCTATGAGATATCTAAAGCCTGATTTATAGACAAAAACTGTTTCATTAGGTTAAAGTTGTGTTGGTGACTATAGTGTCCCAAAAATGCAAAAAAAAAAACATTTATTGTTACTGAATCAATTACATTACAACTGCATTACTATCAAGTTGACAAATCTCCAACAAAACAATATTATATTTAACATTAACACAAATAGAAGTCAGTGGTGTAAAATGTGTAGCAAAGTTATACATGAATAATATTTTCCTATCTATTGCACATACCATAGGAGTTTACATATTCACACATTTTAAAACCACTTATATGTCCAACACTAGGTTGCCTCATACAAAAAGGCTTCATAAATGGTTACAGCACAATAAAGATTTACTGACATGTAAACTAAACACACACATAGTTCACATTTTCTCAGAGGTATGCATTAATGCGAGGCATGAAGACATATCATGTGGCATTCTAAGTGGTGAACAATTTTGGGCTGTTCAATCAAACTGAGTGGCATCTGGCTAAGAAATGTGGCAAAGACATTTTGACAGAATACACACTATCAACACCCAAATAAACAAATTTAAATGGGCACTATAGGCTCCCAGACCACTTCAGCTCATTAAAGTGGTCTCTGGGTACAGTGTCCTTATTGTACTTAGTCCTGCAGAGAAACTGCAATATTTACATTACAGCACTAAGTCTGCCTCCTGTAGCTGTCTCTCAGACAGCCACTGGAGGCGCTTCCTGGCTGCTAACGAACTTTTGGTCCAATAACCGACGCTCTGCATGAGGACATTCAGCATCAGCTATTTCACCATAGGAAAGCAAGTGATTTGTATTCCTGGCACTTATAGTATCCCATTAAGTATTTTGCACTTCTATTTATGCCCGCAAGTTAGTGGAAAGAGTTTACCATGGCATTGTGGTAGATACACTTTATTTTGCCAAATGATTTAATTTATATTAAGGCTTGTGCGAAATGTATCGTAGCTTAAGAAGTACAGTCATTTTTAATACAATGAAGTCTGGATATCATACTAAATACATACAGCTAGAAGTCATTCGAAAGATTAGTATCAAATGCACATTCGTGAAGCATTGAAAAAAATATATATATTTAAAATAGAGTATTTTATTGTAGATCAAATGTACAGTAACCATATGCATTACTGGGGTAAAAAAAATCCACCAGCAAATATTGTTTACATTTGAAAAGATTTGGGGTTATAGACTCCAACCTCCCTACCCCTGACTTTGAATGCCTGAGGGTGTATATATATTCTGTGATGACTTTAACATAAGTTAAGGTGCATATACATAATGTCAGTGCATAAAAATCATGAATACATTTATGACATATACTATTATATTGTGGTCAGTATTGGAAAGTGCGTCTACATGTGTTTCAGTTTTAAAGGTCAATATGTGCATGTCCTAGATCAGGGGTTTCCAAGTACCCCCTACCGGTCCAGGATTTAGGGATTTTCTAAAAACACCTTAGACACAAATGGCCATCCCTAAATCCTGGACTGTTAGGGGGTACTTGAGGACTGGGTTGGGGACCACTGTCCTAGATCAAGGGTGGTCCAGTGGTAGAACTCCATCTATGAGATAATTTCATCTCCCATGATGCTTGGTCAGTATATAAGGGCTGGCAAATGATTATGGTAACTATAATAATTTTCTACAAAACTTGGGGATCCCTTGCTGTCAGATTTTCCTTTTTGCCAACCTTGTTCAGTGTCTGATAATATATCTGTTATATCTCCATGTAATGTAATCAATAAAAAAGAATCTGAATACTTTCATAGTGAATTAGTTTGCATCTACGAGAACTGTGTATTGTGTATGGCAGATGATATACACAAAGTTGGTATGCACATTAGAGAAACTGGCATATTATTTACAATATTCTCTCAAGCAATTAATGCCTAAGTAACTCTTGATTGGCTAACAGAATAGTACAAATGTAAGTAATTTCACTTTATACTTTCTGTAAAAAAAATATTATCATTTATCTATCCTACTTAAAACATTTGGACAATTAAGGATATCATTTGTATCTAAGTGCTTCTATCTGTTGTATTTTCCTAGCATAACAAACATTTTCAAATAGTTGTGTAATTTGTGTTACTGCATGTAAACAATGCAAGTCACAAACAATGAATAGTGGAGTGTTCCTTTAAGTCCTGAACTTAGGTTACTATTTCATTTTAAATTGTTATCATATTGTTTGCAAACCCATTTTGTTGGGTACCCAGTGCATTTTATGAACATCTTAATACTGTAAAATGTTCTGTCCTACAGCACATTAACATAGCATTTGTTCTAGAATGTGTATTTTAAAAAGCAAAATGTGTTAAAATAAATGGCTATTGTAAAAAGCTTAGCTTTACTCAATAGTGACATGAAAGAAAACCAATATAACAAATATGGAAATTGTACAAAATATAAAGCATGAAAATGTGAAATACAATCTGTTATTATTAAACAAAAAAATGTAGACCTGTTAGTTTCTGCAACTTCAGAAAATGAAACCATGTAAGAATCACACAATAAAAACACATAGATTTCCATATGTTTATGGCAAATAAATTAAACAATCAGTATAAAGACAAACATAGCTTAAAAATAATACTCTTTGTACAGAGTGAGGTAGTGTAATGACTTTTTTGTACAGTTAAAAATATTTGACAATAAGATTTTTGATATTGGTTGACCAAGAATTGTTTTTTTTTTTGTATATCATTAGGTATACAAATATTTGACAATAATATGTTTGATATTGGTTGACCAAGAATTGGGATTTAGCGATCATTAGGTATATAAATGTTGGTATGAGCACAGTGTATGTTATATCATAACGTAGGTGGAAAGATGGGGAACAGTTTTTTTGTTTTTGTTTTGTACTCTTTACATAGGTAGGGTTTATTCCAGTCATCCACCTTACTTACAGTTTCTCCTCTAGGTTAACAAAAATGATGTAATAAGCACATACACTTCCTTCTGTATTACACGTTATCTATATTTGTGCCTCTAATTAACATTGTTCCATTTAGAAAATGGAAAATGTGCCAGTATGGCAAACTGCTATCTTGACCATTCGTACCTATTTTTCGCTCATTTTATCTTTTTAAATAACCCTATTCTGGTGTTCCTCATTTTCACTCAATTTTAATGAGTTTTTGACTGATGCACTCTGATGTTCTGATGGACGGTAGGAAAGAGTGCTCATCTTTGTATTGAGACTTGCATGGGACCTTACTTTGGGAGGTATATATTTTAAAAGTTGCAGGAAATGTTTTCTGAAATTCTTTCCAAAACATCCGTACAAGAATGGGTTCAGGCAGCTGTTAAAGAAAGCAATACATATGCTGATGGGCATCCCTGTGTCCACTATGTCTACAATTTCACATTTTTCAATAACTTTTAACTGAATCAAAATATCCAAAAACGTTAGAACTTGATGGGGAATCCAGCAAAAAAAGAAGACAAGGACAATTACTACAATCATCTTAAAAATATCGTCATTTCTGTCCTTGCATTTATGGGCTTGGAAAGTCCCCTTTAATGCTTTGCAAATTAATACGTAGTTTGTTAAAATTGTTAAAAATGGAATAAGGAACCCTAAAATATTTTTGGCTATACCAATACCAACCAGAAGTGAGCTATTATCATCTTGATATACCAGAGCACAGACTGTTGCATTTGCTTCTTTGATAAAGAACACATTTCTATATATTATGGTGGGGAAACTAGCTACAAATGCAAGCAGCCATATGGCAATACAAGTTAACCTGGCGATCATCATTGTACGCCGAACACGGGATCTCATTGGATGCACAATGGCCAAATACCGATCAATACTGAGACATGTAAGCAAAAAGACAGTTGTGTATAGATTCATTGTAGTGGCAGTTGAAACCACCTTGCACAAGAAGGTGCCGAAAGGCCAATTGTAATGCATGGCTGTGTAGGCTGCCCACAATGGTAATGTGATCACAAAACATAAATCTGCTAACGCTAAATTCATCAAAAAGATACTGGCCACGGTCTTCATTTTCATGTAACAATAAATCACAATTATAACAAAGCTATTGCCAAATACTCCAACGATAAAAATCAGGCTGTAAACAATTGGAACCACAATAAAAATAGAGCTGTGTCTTCCTGCTTTGGAGCAATTAACTGGAATAGTTTCATGACCTCCACTTAGCTCTGACGATGTGTTGAACAGCATCTTGCCAATTTCTTAGCTTAGATTCATTTGCTGTAATGTCTTTACCTGTAAAATATAGAAGTAAAGGATTTGCATTGATCATAGATTTATAAACTCACAAACAAAGCAACATGAAGAGCACAGGATGTTCATCTTTAATCTATACAGACAGTATCTCCTATTTGTTTACTTATTTATTTATTTTGCAGCAAAATATCTAAGAGAAGAGAAGATTTTTCATCGCCATCATTGCAACATACAAGAAGGACACCAATGTACCACTCAATTTATATGTACTGATATCTTATATATACACACACACCACTGCATTAAGAGGACCTCACACTTAACGTGGCTTTATATATTTTTTTCTTTGTTTTCCCCTCCTTATGCCCCTTGAATCTTAATTATTATACTTCTCCCTAGCCGTTGTTCATTAGCTTTTCTTTCTGGCACTATATATCACTATGCGGGTGCTGCCATTTTGTTATCCTTTGTCCATGGTGTTTGCAGTTTGACCATCTGTGGGATTGTTTTGTCTGATGGATTGTGGGTAGATTAGCTTATCAATAGAAAAGGAACTGTGCTTATGCTGTGCCCATTGCCAAAGATTGCATTTGAAAACAAATCCTGTAGAGTGACAGTGTTGCTTCAAAAATATTTTGTTTCCACAATCTCCAATTTTTGATTTCAGACAACCACCCAAACAAAAACAGGGCACCACCCACAATTGCACCAAATGCCAGTACTCATGAGCAGTACGCGCCAACATTTTAATGACAGCAATTAAATAACTACAAACCAGGACTGTAATGGTCACTAATCTCAGGTAACACTATATGCACCAGTGCTGCTTTAATATGTAAAATCCTCACCTTAACCCCTACAGTATCCAAACACAATGCACTAAACAAGGGCTCGGCAACCTTTGGCACTCAAGATGTTGTGGACTACATTTCCCCTGGTTCTTTGCACTCATTATGACTACAAGAACATACACCTGAACAAAACAATAAACACCTACACTACACTGACATGGATACTGACTGTATTGCTCAGTTATGCCTTTATGTAATACTTATTTTATCAAAGTGAACATTCCTGTCAGTGTTGTTGGCAATAAAAAGGTGAATCCAAAGTGAATTTGAAACATAAGGCCGAAAAAGCCAAAATGGAAGCATAGCTGACTTTGAGAACATTTCCAGTTCATCTATATTTGTATGCAATTTCAAATTCACTTTGAATTAGTTTTGAATTCCTGACAATATTCACTTTTTTGAATAACCTTATTAATATGAGTATACACTACACCAGACATAGGCAATCTTTGGCACTGCAGATGTTTTGGACTACACCTCCCATGATGCTTTGCCAGCATTATTGGTGAAAGTTGTATAACACTGAAGTATCATGGGAGAATAATGACATTTAGAAGCTACTTGTCCTTCAGTTAATATACATATTAACCCAAATATTGGCATAAACCTATGATTTGCATATTTTTTTTTATATTCTTTATTTTTGGTGTGCAGCAGAAACAAACATTGCTTGATCATGACATATAGGTAAGTTACAGTATAAGTGATTACAGGCTTCAAGTATAAACACAGTATGTCAAAAGAAACTGCACATATTTTTTGGTTGAAAATGTATAACATGAGTTAGTTGCTGCTCCAGCATTTACATACATGCTATTTTACCATGTCGAGATGGCCAAGCGTTGTACCTCGCTTTGGTAAGGTCTGAGACATGGCTTGCTAAGGTCTTGCGTTATTATAAGCTACAGTAATAGGTTAATTAAGGCATAGTTAAGTACAAGCTGTTAGTACCACTGGGAGACCAGGCCCTGCTGCAGAAATGATTGGTGCACTTTCGCTAAATAAAATAAGGTGAAACATTTTAAATTGATAATAATGTAAACTTATGTGGCTGGCAGAGGCCTAGCAGAAGCCCACTGGCTGAGCTGAGTTAAACTGAGGGCACAACATTTGGTAGGTGTCTAACATTTTACATCTGTGTCATGTTATTATAGTAAATACATCAGGCCACAGTTCTATGCTGACAGGTGGCTGGCAGGGGTATAAGCTTTAAGGACAGAACTGCAGCTTTGCAGTGGGAGATAAGATGGTCACCTCAGGGGCCCTTGCGGCCGAGTTCTAGTCCGGTTGGTGAGATCAGTTTGTCAGTGGTGCTGGATCTCGCCTGTGTAGTCTCCAAAGTGTGCAGGTTTAGTTCAGCGGGGCATATAGGCAAAACAGCCATGTGAGGCTCTGCTCTGCCTGTGTCCTCTGTGTGCCTCTCGATCTTGTTTACAGGGTGGTCTAGAGGCAAGCTAGTGGATGGAGTATACCAGCAGGTAGCAGATTTCAGTCGATAATGGCTCGGAGTTCCTGAGGGTAAGATGGTTGGAGGTAAGGCAGACTCTGTGGTAGAAAGTTACCCCCTTCAGCTGCCGATGTGTTGAACCAGGGTGCCCGGTCTGCTGCCGGTCGCTGGGTGCTGGGCAGGTTCTCTGCTGTGTTCCTGCTGCCTATGAGGATCCAACAGGGGTTTGGGCGATTGCTCGTTTGCTTCTCCCTGTGCCGGTAAGCTCCCCAGTGCAGCGGTGGTTGCGTGCAGCTGATGCCTGTGTGTGATGTTTCGTTTCCCTGCCCGGAGGAGGGAGGAAATACCGGGACCCCGCGGGAAGCCTCTGAGGGTGGCTTTAGTGAAGGTGGGTGGCTTGTTGGGGTTCGAGGGTGCCTGCAGGTGGATGACTGCAGTAGGGATCTGTGCTGCTGGTGTTTACGATCCGCTCGCTGTACTGCCGCTGCGGGGAAGTAGTCTGTGCAGGCTCTGGTCTCAACACCATCCCACATGGCCTCCGCCATCTTGGCATCAGTGCCTGTAGTGCTGAACTTGGCGGACTTGTTGTTTTGCGGGTCTCGAGGGTGGGGACCGGGATTACCCCCCGGTCCATGGGGGGGGGGTATGGGGCCGGTTCCCCGCGGGTCTGACTGAGCGCTGAACGGCAGGCAGCAAGGTGGTGGCCGTCCGCCCCGCTCACCGCCGGAGTAGGCCTCGGTAGTGTCATTGAGGGATCTTCCTCTAGGGGACTGAAGCCTGTGCGGCCAGCCTCACCCTAGATCCAGGGCTTTCTGCCCGCTGAGGGTTTTGTGCCAGGAATTATGATTTTTTAAGCCTGTTTAGGCTCGGGCTGCTTGAGCTGGTCTCGCTGTCGACCATCCAGCTCGGCGGTCCGGCCCCGCCCCCGATTTGCATATTTTAAATGGTGTTTTTTTGGATCTGTGATAACGCAGATTGGGATTTTATTCTTTATTTTTGCTTTATTTTTCTTATATTTGTCTTAAAAAGTTGCCAAATATTTTTCTGGAAAAAAATAAATAAATTATTGTTTCTTCATTCACTATTAAATCAGAAAATAGAATCATATATAAAGAAAAAAAAAACAAGATTCATTAACATTAAATGACTGACCCAATTTCAAGATAATTCTATCCTTGAATATATTATGGTGACTTATGCCCTCCATAGACTGTGCAGTTGGCATTAGAGATCTTAGCTCTTTATCTTATCAGTGTTCGGTTGGGAGGACTAAATATAGCAATGCAGAGAGCTAGAAGGCCTTTCCTTTCCAGATTTCAACATGGGAAAAATCAAGCTTTAAAACAGCTGGGTAAACTTGGTTCTAACTCAAATGAGAGTGAAGAACCTCTGTGTATTTTCAATAAAGTATGCAAAGAGACATAGCATAAAATATGATTGTAACGTTCTATAAACTGGTGACGTCCAAGTTTGCTTGTGTACTGATAAGAGGTACAGAAAATATTAATGAAGATAATGCTTAATTTTTACTTTTATTCATCAGTGTCACTATTAGTTAGACATTGACCTCACAGCTAATTTGCTGATGTTGCGGTCAGTTGCACTTCAATATAATGAAGATATAAGCCAAGAACACTAAAGGAACACGTATTCCTGACACTATAGTATTGGTATGGCTGTTAGTCTGTGCAGTGTGCAGCTGGCTCCGCCTGTCTCTGCTACCGTGGCCGTCAGTTTTGAGGATCTCAACCAATTCAGTGCCATATTCAATGTATATATATATAAAATACACAAGATCCAGCACACTCACTCATCCACTAAACAGCAACTTCAAAGCAGTTTTAATATTATTATTATTATTTAATGTACCCCATCTTTGGCAGGTCCTACTCTAACAGCCTAATGTCTGCTCTTATGAGATAAACCCACTTACTTAGGGAAAGAATTCCATCTGTGGCTCTCTGCAGTAATGGCTAAATAGGGCCCTGGGATGAGGAACCTGTGACAGGGAGGGGTGCAAAACCAAGGAGTTGACTAGACTCCCAAATATATATATATATATATATATATATATGAAACCAGGGGGCTGCACTCACCTGAACATGCATAAATGGGTTGCTGCTGGGGGCCAATTTATACAATACACAAGATCCAGCGCACTCACTTATCCACTAAACAGCAACTTCAATGTTGACAGATGTTATTATTTTTTTTAAAAAAACACCTAATCTAGGCAAAAATAGTTCGGGTTTAGTTACATTATAGGATCATAGATTGCATAAGCCTGCCACAATGTCAATGTACCCCATCTTTGGCAGGTCATACTCTAACAGCCTAATGTCTGCTCTTATGAGATTAACCCACTTACTTGGGGGGGTGGGCTTTCATCTGGGGCTTTCTGCAGCACAATGGTAAACTTACTTGGGGGGGAGGGGGTGGGCGGGGGGAGGGCTTTCATCTGGGGCTTTCTGCAGCACAATGGTAAATATGATCTGGAATGAGGCACCTGTGACAAGGAAGGGTGCAACACTGAAACACCAAGATGGGGTACACTGACGTTGTGGCAGGTCTTGAAAAAAGTCCATGTCGGACTAAAACTGTTCCTTCGCACAAATAAAGGATATATTGCACAAGACCACAAGCCCACTGAGTGCATTTCTCTGGTACGTGTATATATATATATATATATATATATATTTAAAAAAAACGAAAATTAGTTCAGTATTTTCGTTGTCGGTGATATTGAATGAAACAGAAAGAAATACACTTACAATTTTCTGGCGCTCAAATGCAGCTCCAGATATAATTGCTTGGACAATACCAGCGAATATTCCTTCAATATCACCGGCAATGAAAATACTGCAATTTTGTTGTGTTCTTATCATTTCATATCATCCTGTACCCTGTACTCAATTGGATTTGAGGACATTAATGAAGGCGCTGCTTACCTATATCCCCCTTTTCACAAACTATACATATGATGATATGTGAAATAATATACAGTGTACAACTGTGAAGGATTTACTTTTGCTTAACAAAGAGCGATACCTCCAGAAGGTACCACAAAGAGGCTGGTAGAGTCTACCCCACAATGAAAAAAAAAGAAACATAAAATAAGAATTTAGGAAGATAGTGGTAAGCAAAACAGAAAGTAAAAAAAAGATAAAGAAAAAAACAATCATCGATCAGAGCTATAACAAAACCACAATGCTCATAATATGAGAACACAAGGTGGCATGCTAAAGCACTATGTCAGTGAGAAAGTCCCATGCTCAGCACTGACTTCAGCAGATGCTTAATTGCCTACCAGTGTGGACGCAGCTGAACACCATGAGGCAATCGGGTAAGCTTTGCTATGCAAGCCCGTAAGTTTGAGTGCCTGGGTGTCATCAGGAACATTCTCCTCAGTCTACGTCAGGCCCAAGCTGTGGTCATAGCCAGCTTCTCTTACCTTGTCCTCTATGGAAATCTGTGAGATAAGGAGGCACACTGCCCCTGCAGAGCAGATTCTTGCTGATGATGGTGGTTAATTTTAAGAGTCCCAGCGCTAGTGCATAATCGTATACTCTATAATGCTGTCAGCAGAGAAGAGATAGGTGCTTCCTGCCCCGTCACCATGTTGGGGCCTTTTTTACTCCCAAAACAACTGACTTCTTCTACGGGCTAGGCTGACGAGGCAAGTGGCCCCTCGACTGCTGTGAGGTAGCTTAATGTGTCCTACAATGCAACTTCTGCCAGAAGTTTATGTCACGTGGTACGTGGTGTCCTCCATGCTGGATGCATTGCTATATTTTCTGTCATGAATTGTGGCATCACCATAGGTTTTTGCTAGGGCAGTGTAGCCTCCCAAGATTAGACCAGGATCACCCCCACTAGCCCAAAGAGGGGGAAGCAGGGCACTTGCTTGGCGGTGACGGATTCTTTCAGATCAGGAGATCGACTGCCTTTCCCACTCCATGCACAATAGGCAGCATGTGCTATGGCAGAGCAAGTGAGCTGCCAAGAAGTCAACCAACTGCCGATTAGTATGTCAAGTAGGTCAGGGATCAAAAACTTTCCTGGGATTATCTTGGTTCGAGATGAGAAGATAGCAGAGAGTTGTTTCTAACAAGATAATGGAGGAGTTTATTCAAGATGCGTTCTTCCTCCATGACAGTCAGGCCCCTCCCCATGTGTTGAAAATTATGATAAAAAAGTACAAATTTTAAAAAAAATATTGCAGGACATATGGAATAACTATGTGAAAAATAATGATAAAATAGTAGAAAAATATTTGGCTACAGAAAATTATTTGATGTGGGAAATGAAGAAATACCAGAGAAAATGCAGTTTCTTCCATGTAAGAAATAAAAATTATTAAAGAAAAAAAAGTGACATGAACATATGGAAAAAGAGCATAATAAATAAAAAGGAAAGAGACAGCGCTAGATAACTATTAGGCAACAACCTTAAAAAAGGGGATCCCTCAAACCCTTTGAAACAAGATAAATAAAAACAATAAAAAAGGCTGCGCACACGAAATAAAGTCCAATTAAAAGTAAAGAAAGTCCAACAGTTTTTTCTTACAAGTGTCCTTTGATAGATGAGGTCTTCTACTATTGTAGTGGTTCCACTTATTATGAAAGATAAAAAGAGAAAGAGAGACGGCCAATGGTGTAGTATGTAAAATTCAAATATAGACGTAAAAAATAATAGTATAAAACTCACATTTACCAGAGCTAATGTCCAGCTCTGGAATGAAGCACGTACAGCGGTTTAATCCCCGCTTATGGGATATAAAGCAGGTTCCTCTCCGTGAATGGTGTCCAATTCTCGGGCTAAAAGAAAACAGCCAATAGTGCTCACTGTATGGCAATATTGATAAAATAATAAAAGAATGTACTGACAGAGCGAGAGCAGACCCACTGCTCTATGATGGCAGCTTGGGTGGATTAATCCCCACCTAAGGATTTCTTTTAAGTCTTTTAAGTGGAATAACCATTTGAAAAAGTCCTTTTGTGACAAAACGCGTTATGGATATTTAAAAATTGTGTTTTTTATATATTAAAGTATTTTTGGTCATTTGCTTGTGCCAATTATCTTTTTTTATAGACACATAACCTTTCTTTTTTACCCTGGCTTTTTATTGTTATTTTATTTATTTTTTATTGGTTTTATAAGAAACCTTGAAAATTCCTGGAAGTTTCTTGTACTTAAAAGAAATCCTTAGGTGGGGATTAATCCACCCAAGCTGTCATCATAGAGCAGTGGGTCTGCTCTCGCTTTGTAAGTACATTCTTTTATTATTTTATCAATATTGCCATACAGTGAGCACTATTGGCTGTTTTCTTTTATCCCGAGAATTGGACACCATTCACGGAGAGGAACCTGCTTTATATCCCATAAGCGGGGATTAAACCGCTGTACGGGCTTCATTCCAGAGCTGGACATTAGCTCTGGTAAATGTGAGTTTTATACTATTATTTTTTACGTCTATATTTGAATTTTACATACTACACCATTGGCCGTCTCTCTTTCTCTTTTTATCTTTCATAATAAGTGGAACCACTACAATAGTAGAAGACCTCATCTATCAAAGGACACTTGTAAGAAAAAACTGTTGGACTTTCTTTACTTTTAATTGGACTTTATTTCGTGTGCGCAGCCTTTTTTATTGTTTTTATTTATATGGAAAAAGAGGTCTCAAAGAAGGAAAAGATTTGGAAGAAATGGTTACAAAACTAAATAAGGGAGAAACAGAGATTTAAGCAGCAAACAGAAATGTAAAACAAAAAGCAGCAAAACAAATATGAAATGATTAGTACAGTAGATGTTTGCTAATAGCATCATTGGTAATCTAAAAGGCTTTCAATCATTTGATTTGCTCAATTTAAGAGCAGAGTAAATGATTTACTGATTTCTCCTTTACAGCAAATTTTAAAAGCTACCAAGGGGCATGACAGCATAGAACACATTACTAATCGGTCAATTAAACTTTATGTGAATCCAGATGACTCAAGGCTAAAATATCCAGTTTACTACTTAAAAAACTACAATTTCCATTTCAGCAAATAAAGTAAAAGGAGTAAACAAGCAGAGAGTCTTTGACCCCTACATATTCTATTTGGATCCATTCATGCACAGTACCAGGAAGATCATTCATCTTATCTACTATGTACATTTAAAATAAAACAATGCAGTTGCCATGAAACATGCAGCATATTTCAGATATGATGTTGGCAAGCTAGCACTGTTTGTGATGGGAATCTGAATACACAAAATGTCAACATTTAATAGAATAGTATGCACTAATAAAGCAGTAGAACATCAGCCACAAAGAAAATCATGTTAAAATGAAACAAAAAATAAATTAAAAAAAAGCTGAGATACGTGCCAGGAGGTCCCAGCCTATGTCCTCTCACCCATCAAGTAAGAGGCTTTAGGGATTGGATGTGTGTTACTTTATCCATGTACATGCATATGTTGTCCTCCTCCTAGCCCCTGAGTAAAATCTCCTTTCCTTTTATCCTACAGTTCTACTGTGTTATTTTTCTGCATATACTTGTTATCCATGTAAATGAATAGAGTTTGCTATAGGCAGCAGTCCACTAATTTCTTCAGTTAGTATGCACACTTCTCCTGAATTTACTCCACATCGTTTAAGTCCATCTCTATCTTCTACAAGTACTACACGTAGCTCACTCACTACTACCACCACCCAATTACAATAGTAACTTCAGTGCCAGGCTAGTGTTGCAACATCTTCCCCTGCAATCAATGAAAATCCACCTGTATCTTCAGCAGGCAAAGGATAATGTATTCTGCTGATGTATTCTGCTGAGGCAGAGTTTGGGATCACTTTGATTGCCTCCAAGAAGGCAATTTGCAAAGTGCAAGGAAGTGAATGGTGGAAGAGTGGTGGGTTATCTCACTAGTCTATCACTGAGGGAATAAACAAAAAAAGAAAGTACTAGGTGAGGCAGCAGGCCGGTTTGTTTGTGACTCAGGTTAATTTCGCCTTGGAGTTCGGGAATTTGACTGAGAATTCTAGTTGTCAATTGCTCTCTCATATCTCCCTTTCACTTTTTCTATTTCAAATCCTACTTTTTTTCTAATTAAAATTGCTCCTGCTGTTGCTGCTTCCTTGTCGTGTCGCTAGTTTTAATGTTTAGTAGATATGCCCCCACCTGCCAAATGGTATTGTGGCAATATATGGGTCTTATTGACCTGCATACAATGTGTATTTACTAATTTATTTCTTTGTTTTACTAGTTTCATGTGTTGACAGACTAGCTGGCACTGGCTAGCTGCCACATAATTAACCCTTTCCCTGCTAGTGCTGTCAGTGGGCAAATTGCAAGTGAATGATAATTTGTGAGTCCAGTACTGTAAATTGGTTGAGATGAATTTCCAAATATCAGAGATTTCTGCATTTGAACCAACGTTACAGAATTGGTTGGGGCGACCAAATTCGGAATGCATTTGTTTTTTTAAATTTGAGAATTGCCAATGCAGTCAGAAGTCGGTTGGAAGGATAATGGCCGATTATCGTATTTTTCGCTCCGTAAGACGCACTTTTTTCCTCCTCAAAAGTAAGGGGATATGTCTGTGCGTCTTATGGAGCGAATGTATACTGAGATCGAGCGGCATGGAGGAGGGAAGGCTGCAGAGAGCCGATACCAAGCCCCTGCCGAGCAGAGAGTGCTGGGAGGAAGTGGCTATCTGTTACTTCCTCCTAGCTTACTGACTGCACAGACTGGGAGGACTGAAGGCACGCTGAGAGAGGAGGAGGGAGGAGAAAGAGCTTTGCAGGCAGACTCCTATCCCATCAGCCTCAGTCAGCTCCCTGCAGCAAAAGGTATGGAAACAGGGGGTGGTTAATTATATGTCAACTGCAATTTGTGTGTCAGTGTGTATGTTTAGGTATGTGTATGTGTCAGTGTGTGTATGCCAATGTGTATGTATGTGTGTCTGTATCCGTGTGCCAGTATGTGTGTATCTGTGTAGGTATGTGTTTCTGTGTGTGTGTCAGTGTGTGTATGCCAATGTGTATCTGTGTGTGTCTGTATCTGTGTGCCAGTATGTGTGTGTAGTTGTGAGTGTCAGTGTGTGTGTGTGTAATCTGTACCAGTGTACTTAATGCCACTGTTGACTGGTGTTCACTTTACATGGTTGAAATATTATTCGGATATAGTTTATTAAATAGTTTAGTACACCATGTGATTCAGAATATTTTTTTCCTTGTTTTCCTCCTCTAAAAACTAGGTGCGTCTTATGGAGCGAAAAATACGATACATCTCTGCTCTGTTCAGGGAGAGATTTGTTGGATTCTACCTCAGTCTGTATTTCATTTAAAAAAGGCCATGCTTTTCATTACATGCTACAAGATTATTTTAATATTAATAATAATTATAATAATAAAAACCTGGTGACAGTAGCCCTTTAAATATAAAACACTTAGTGAACACTCAACAGAAAAGAAGAAAATAGTGGTTGGACATAACAAAGAAACAAAGAATGAGACGGCAGATAAGAACCATTCGGCCCATCTAGACGCCCAATTTTCAAAATACTTTCATTAGTCCCTGGTCTTATCTTATAGTTAGGATAGCCTTATGCCTATCCCATGCATGCGTAAACTTCTTTACTGTGTTAACCTCTACCACTTCAGATGGAAGGCTATTCCATGCATCCACTACCCTCTCAGTAAAGTAATACTTCCTGATATTTTTAAACCTTTGTCCCTCTAATTTAAGACTAAGTCCTCTTGTTGTTGTAGTTTTTCTTCTTTTAAATATAGTCTCTTCCTTTACTGTGTTGATTCCCTTTATGTATTTAAATGTTTCTATCATATCCCCCCTGCCTCGTCTTTCCTCCAAGCTATACATGTTAAGTATCTTTAACCTTTCCTGGTAAGTTTTATCCTGCAATCCAGGAACAGGTTTAGTAGCCCTTCACTAAACTCCCTTAAAGTATCAATATCCTTCTGGAGATATGGTCTCCAGTACTGCGTACAATACTCCAAGTGAGATTTCACCAGTGTTCTGTACAATGGCATGCACACTTCCCTCTTTCTACTGCTTATACCTCTCCCTGTACAACCAAGCATTCTGCTAGCATTTCCTGCTGCTCTATTACATTGTCTGTCTACTTTTAAGTCAACAGAAATAATTACTCCTAAATCCCTTTCCTCAGATGTTGAGGTTAGGAGTCTATCAAATATTCTGTACTCTGCCCTTGGGTTATTATGTCTAAGATGCATTATCTTGCACTTATCCACTTTAAATGTCAGTTGCCACAACTCTGACCATTTTTTTTCTAGTTTACCTATTTCATTTGCCATTTGGCTTATCCCTCCTGGAACACCAACCCTGTTACATATCTTAGTATCATCAGCAATAATACATACCTTAACATCAAGACCTTCTGCAATATCACAAATAAAAATATTAAAGAGAATATGTCCAAATACAGATCCCTGAGGTACCCCACTGATGACAAGCCCATGCTTCGAATATGCTCCATTGGCTACAACCCTCTGTTGCCCGTCACTCAGCCACTGCCTTACCCATTCTACAATATTGGAATCCAAACTTGAAGATTGCAGTTTATTGATAAGCCTTCTATGTGCAACAGTTTTAAAAGCCTTACTGAAATCTTGGTAAGCAATGTCTATTGCACCACCCTGATCAATTATTTTAGTTACCCAATCAAAAAAAATCAATAAGATTAGTTTGGCATGATCTCCCTATAGTAAACCCATGTTGTCTCTGATCTTGAAATCCATGTGATTTTAGATGTTCAACAACCCTATCCTTTAACATGGATTCTATTACTTTCCCCACTACTGAAGTAAGACTTACTGGCCTATAGTAGCCCAACTCCTCCATACTACCTTTCTTGTGAATGGGCACAACTTTCACTAACTTACAATCTTCTTGGACTATTCCTGTTAACAATGATTGGGTAAATAAACCTGTTAATGGTTTTGCTAGTACACCACTAAATTCTTTTAATAACTTTGGGTGTATTCCATCAGGTCCCATTGACTTATTTGTCTTTACTTTTGACAGTTGAAATAGAACTTCTTACTCTGTAAACTCACATGTAACAAATTACTAATTTGTCCTTTTTCCTAAGTGAGACCCCTTGCCTTCGTTTTCATCTGTAAATACTGAACAATAATATTAATTGAGGCAGTCAGCTAAACCTTTATCATCTTCTACATACCTTCTTTCTTTTGTTTTTAATCTAACTCATCCTTACTTTACTTTTCTTTTCTCATTTATGGATCTTAAAAATGTTTTGTACCCTTTTTCTTTACTGACTGTGATATTTTCTCTTCTGTGTGTGATTTGGAAACTCTTATAACTTGTTTAGCCTCTTTCTGCCTAATCTTTTAGATCTGTCTATCTTCCTCACTATGTTCTTTTTGTATAACTACTAAATGCTAACTTTTTGTTTTTTACTATTTTGGCCACATCTGCAGGGTACCACAGTGGTTTCTACGTAGCCATTTCACCGCTAACCTCTGCTAAATATTGGAGTAAAATTGTGGTTTTTTTTTGTTTTTTGGCACACAAACTTATAACAAAGAACTTCTCATGTGTATTTTGTAAAGTTGGTGTGTGCTATTCCTGTACAAAGTTTTATTTTGTGTTCAGTTAAATCTCCTGAGTAAAATTACACCCCCACTGTATGTCTTTGGCACTATTTTGTGAAGCTACAGTGCCATATATGAGACCTGTCCTTTTCAGTATTCACAGTAGAATTTTGAGACAGATTTAATGAGCCTATGCTTCCATTTGGGGTATTATAGCAGTTTGACTGTTCAAAAAACCCCCACAAAGCCCTACCATTTGTAGAAGTAGACACTCCAGGGTATCTCATAAGGTGCATATTGTCCCTTAACATGCCCCCATTTTTTCACCAATATATGCCAAAGTATGTGGTAAAAAATAATTTTGGGCATTTTTTACATACGGATTACATTTTTGCTGGGCATTTTGTATATTTCATACGTGCCACTAAGTTTAAGCCCCCCCAAATTATGCTCAGCCAAGTCTTCTGAGTAAAATTACACCCCCATTGTATGTATTTGGCTCTATTTTGTGAAGTTACAGTGCTGTAAAAGAGACGTGACAAGTTCAGGTTTTTAAGTGTGAATTTTCATGGAGGGTTTTGATGCGTCCGTGTTCCACTTTGGAGCACTTGAGCAGGCTACATATTACAACTACACCATAAAGGCATACCATTTCTCAAAGAACACATCCCAGGGTATTTCAAAAGGCATATTTTGAACCTCAGCGTTGGATAATTTTTTCCGCTAGCTTGTACCAAGTGTAGTGGTAATAAGCGTTTTTTCTGCCTTTTTGACACACAAAGTGAGTTTGCACAGTATATTTTGCAAACCTTATGTGTACTACGACTGTATAACACTTCATATGTTGCTCAGCTATGTCGTCTGAGTACAGCAATACCCCCGTATGTACCTTTGCCAGGTATATGTGGATGTTGAAGGGGCACAATTGAGACACAGCCATTCAGTTTTTTTCTAACTTTGAAGTTTTACGCTGTGTCCATATTCCATTTTGGAGTAGTTTAGATGGTTGCTTATTGAAACTTCCCCACAAACACATACTATTTATTAAAGAATACACCCTGGGGTAATTCAAAAGGCATATTTTGAACCTTAGCGTGGGATAATTTTTTCTCTAGTTTGTTCCAGGTGTAGCAGTAATGAGCGTTTTAAAATGTATTTTTTTACTTTTTAAAACTTTTTTAACTTTTTAAAACTAGTTTTTAAACTTTTGTTTTGCCTATTATTTTTTTTAAACTTTTCTAAACTTTCTCAAAACTTTTTTTTTTTACAGATTTAACATTTTTCTAAGCTTTTTTTTTTTACTGTTAACCCCGAATTAGCAGTAAGCAGCACTAACAGTAAATTTCCCATTTTCCCATAACTCCCACCCACCCCAGCTAGCAAAATATATAATTATAAAATATTTAAATTAATTAATTAAATAAATTGAACCCCTGAGGGTTAAAAAATAAATAAAAGTTAATCCTCAGGGGTTAAAAAAAATTAGATCACAGTATAATACTGTGATCTATATTTTGATCACTGTAGGCAGTGATCGACTGGCAGGGAAGGGGTTAATTTTTATTTGGACTGGTTAAAGAGGGGTGTCTTTTTTATTTTTTATTTAAACTTTAATTTTTAACTTTTTAAAGCTTATTTTAAAACTTTTTTAACGTTAACCCCTAGTTAGCCTAACACCAAATCCCCCTATTCCCCACTAACTTCCACCCACCCAAGATAGCTAAATATATAATTTTAAAATATTTAAATTAATTAATAAAATAAATTTAACCCCCGAGGGTTAAAAAAATAAATAAAAAAAATTAACCTTCCGGGGTTAAAAAAAAAAATCAGATGACAGTAAAATGTAATCCCTGCCAATTGATCACTGTAGTCAGTGATCAATTGGCAGGGAAGCGGTTAATTTTTTAATAAAAGGGGTAAAGGTGGGTGGGATTTTAAATTAACTTTATTTTTTTTTCTAACAGGGACAAGATCAGTGATGATCCGTCTCCCTGCACTTCACTGTGAACCCGGAAGTGCAGGGAGGCGGAAGGTGAGTATATGGAGCACATGTGCTGGGCGAGCACCGGTGATGGGGCAGCGAGATCGGGTGCTCCCGGTCTGCCTCTAATACAGAGGCAGTCCGGAGCACCATTAACCCGATCTGGGGTTAATTTTATCGCATGACGGCCGAGGTCCGTCACCCGTCGTTAAGGGTATCCCCAGGATGACGGACCTTGTCCGTCACCTGTCCTGAAGGGGTTAAGGACTGACAAAATAGACCTTATTCGCACAGCTAGGCTACCCAACCCCACAATTTGCCTCTTTCCAGTATCAAGGTCAAGATTTGCCCCTGTAATTTTTTTTTTTTTTTTTACATTATTCCATCATAGTTTATTGGGACAGTAAATATGACTTTGTTATAGTTCATGATTTTTTTAAGGAGGTGAACAATGCATAATGGAAAATAATGTTATGAAGTTCGAGACCCCATTATAAATCACAATACCAATGGTCAAATGGTTTATAAATGTGTCCATAAACCTCCATAAATATTAAAGGCTTTTAATAATATTTTATATATGTAATTTGTTTATTATTATGGCCTAATATAGAGCTAGAGTTAGCATTTCTTTAACCCCTTAAGGACACATGACATGTGTGACATGTCATGATTCCCTTTTATTCTAGAAGTTTGGTCCTTAAGGGGTTAAAATACCTAGCAAGGGTCTGTGAAAAAAAGCAAAAAGAACAAACAAACAAACACAGTATAACCATAACATTTATTCATTTCACATTTTATCAGTTTTTTTAAAGACTGATAACAATCATCAACATACTAAATATTTTTTTACAATCTTGCTAATTTTAATATGTTTCATTTCTCACTTATTGAAAGCATGGTTTCTAATAAAGCCACTGGGCTATAATTAAAATGAAATACTGATTCAAATCCTCAGACACCGACAAAAAAACAACTTTGCCCACAATAATCAGTGTCACACATGTAAGATGACAAAATCCAGGAAATTCAATTAAGGCTGAAATTTCTCCTTTCATTCCAATTAAAGGCTTGAGAATAAATGGAAAGGCATCGTTACTTAGTTACATCCTTCTTGATTAATACATTCACAAATGTATTTAAACGGTGAAAAAGCTCAGAATACAATTGCTAATAGGTTTTTACTTTAATCAGTAGGTTTGAGAATGGAAATTCAAGACATTTATGTGACTTTCAGAGCATTGAGGTAGGCTACGGTTTCTTATAATGGTTGAAACCAATACTACAGGATCATAATGCTTTAGAAGGATTGTTATGAAATAAAAAAAAAACTGTATATTCATTACTGAAAAATAACATTTACCTTTTTATTTCCTAAATGATATTCAATATATTGTTCCTATTTCCGATGGTTAATAAGGCACTGGGCTCTGGATCATATGCAGGTGTTTGTTTAAGGTCTTATTTTCAATCTTATTTGTAAATAGCGTTAAATATTAATAATAGCTTTTAGCAGCTTCAATTAACCACCAGGTTTACATTCTTCAGACAGCAACCACTTGCAGCAAAGCAGCCTGCAGGTAAAGCACAGAAAAAACACACCTGAGCAAGCACACTTTACCTTCAGTGACATGTAGAAACAGCCAAGTAGTGGCTGGCCAGTAAAAAGAAATGGCATGGTTGGAACAAGATTGTTTTGTATTAATAGGATGTATAACGATTTAACTTTTAGTAACTTTTTCCCACCATGCAAAATGTTTGGGGAGTTAGAGACAGCCAGCAAAGTTTAGAGACAGGTTTGGAAACTAGTCGGAAACCAGTCACTAAGAAGTTAGTGACACCAAAGAGAAAAATGGGAGATGTTAACTGCTATTAAGTGCATAACTCACAACAAGCATTCTCCTTTAAATTGGGACAGTAGGAGGAGTACTGAGGGTTAGTCGCCAGTGATGCTTGTCACATCACTAGCAGCACCCACAATGAGTTGAACCTGTCCAAAAAGTTGGCAGGCAGCCTGGCCAACCCCCTAGCTACCATGTAGGAAGTACTGCTAAAGCGCTCCCTGCATGGTTCTACTGCATGCTGCACAGCGTGAGCCCATCTGATGACATGCTTGCACTGTGCTGCCTGCGGTCAGTTACCTGGTGTCCCGAGAAAGGGAACAGCGGGAGGAGCAAGCCAAAATCAGGACTGCCCTGCCGAAGGGAGGCATGTTAGTGATTGATTTTCAGTGGTTACAGTTGATAACTTAATATCACTACTTATGAAGTTTTTCCCATCAGTAAACAGCTCCTACTCTCTAAAACTAGCAACAGTCACAGTAAGGAGAATGTACCAGCAAGACTATAAACAAGCCATTTTCCTTTTGTCTGCCACTAAATACATACCATAGCAGAGCCTTAAAATAACATGTCTGAGTCACACCGGGAATCAATTGTAAATGTTTTTTATAAAACGTTCTCTGGGCACATATTTGCTAAACTGTTAAAAGTGGTGCATTGACAACCAAAATGAAAAATTATGTCCAAATTACCCATTTTGAAAAAAAAAAAGAAAAAAAAAAGAAGCAAAACAAAAAATGTAATATTTTTGAATGAGATTGTCAATTCTAGCAGAGTTCATACTGTAAATAAATGCTTTCAGTGCACTATTTCAGAGCAGTTCTATTCAGATTAGTATATGATTTTCTTAAACTACATAAATTTACTATAAATCTATAGCAATTAATGTAGTTACTGTAAACACTGCATCAGAGCTTATTGGTAGCTAAGACTAAAATATAGTAACAGAATTGTTTTAGTTACTCTTTATTCACTTTTTTTTAGTAAATAATGTACCATAGTTAACAATGACGATAGCCAAGTTTATCATGTTTCCTTGAATGTGTACAGACCTGACATATGCTGATGCATAAAAAAAATGATGACTATTTGAAGGCAGAATTGATATATTTCTGTTAGGAAATAATTTGCCAATGATGTACAAATTTCTACAGACATCAGTGCTATGGTGTAGGGCAACCCTTTTGATGTAATGACAAGAAGGTTTGTAGATATACTAGGTACTTACTGATGTATAATGTAATATTAATAGATTTTAAACTGACAGATTTCTAACTTTGCAGTATATAAATATACATTCTGTTATAATGCATCCTGGATTAATAACTATTGGATCTAAGTTAAACAGTTACTTAACTTTTCATAATTTTCCCCCCCCTAACAATTAAAGGGAAACTCCAGTGCCAGGAAAACGATCCGTTTTCCTGGCACTGGAGGGTCCCTCTCCCTCCCACCCCCCAATCCCCGGTTACTGAAGTGGTGAAAACCCCTTCAGTGACTTACCTGAGGCAGCGGCGATGTCCCTCGTCGCTATCGCCGCCTCCGCGACGCTCCTCCTCTTCATTGCGTCGGCCGGTGGGCGAGACTGATCTCGCCCACCGGCCGAGGGGACCTAATGCCGCGCATGCGCATTACGTCTCCCCATAAGAAAGCATTGAAAAATCATTTCAATGCTTTCCTATGGGGTTTTGAGCGACGCTGGAGGTCCTCACACAGAAAGTGACCAGGAAGTGACCAGGAAGTGACCTCTAGTGGCTGTCTAATAGACAGCCACTAGAGGTGGAGTTAACCCTGCAATGTAATTATTGCAGTTTATAAAAAACTGCAATAATTACACTTGCAGGGTTAAGAGTAGTGGGAGTTGGCACCCAGACCACTCCAATGAGCAGAAGTGGTCTGGGTGCCTAGAGTGTCCCTTTAATGGCCTGACTGACATGTTCCTGCCATTTAAGTAAAATTTCTGTTTTGCAAGCAAAACTAATTACAGTGCAAAACCTCTGTTCTTTGGTTAGTAATTAATCTGCCTGACGTTGGCAGGCGGGCATTCCCTCCAATGGCCATTGGAGTAACTAAATGCCCTCCATTTGTGTAAATATACATAGGGATTTAGGAGAGAGTGCAGGTAACTTTTTATTTGTTTTTTACTGTATGTATTGGGGCTGATGTGTACTGTGGTCGTTGCTGCCGCCCAGGAGTGATGGGAGTGAGCGCAATACTTGTTTTTTTGTGTTAGTAATTCATCAAATTGACCTGCAGAAATGCAGTTTTGAAAAGTAACAGTAGTTATTCTGATAGCAATAATTTTATAATAAATCTCTTTCAGACATTAAATAGCCTGATATTAAAGGGACGCCATAGTCACCAGAACAACTACAGCGTAATGTAGTTGTTCTGGTAAGTATAATCATTGCCTTCAGGCATTTTCATGCAAACACTGCCTTTTCAGAGAAGAGGCAATGTTTACATTGCCTCCTAGGGACACCTCCAAGTAGCCACTCCTCAGATGGCCACTGGAGGTGCGTCCTGGGGATGTGCTGCACAGTAGGCAGCACTGCCATTCAGCGTCTCCACACTCTGCCTGGAGACGCTGAATTTTCCTCATAGAGATGCATTGCTTCAATGCATCTTTATGAGGAGATGCTGATTGGCCAAAATGGAGTTTGGCCCCAACCCCATCCTGCCTCCTTGCCGATTTCAGCTAATCAACTGCTTTCTGTATGGAAAATAAGGTATGCTGGAAATAAGGTGAGTTTTCACCTTTTCTAAGGGAGCTAAGTGGGGGGGAGGGAGCAAGCAACCAAAATGGTGGATTAAACATTACAGGGTCAGGAATACATGTTTGTGTTCCAGACCCTATAGTGTTCCTTTAATAATCAGCTTTCAAACAGTTAAGGCTGTATTAACTAAAAAGGGAATTGTGCTGTATTGAAAAATTTAGAACCAACTGCTGTAAAAATATTAGAGGTTTATTTAGTAAATGACAAAATGTAGTGAATTTAACCCCTTAAGCACTGGACTGTTTTTGCGATGTTGTACATTTGCGACCAGGCCTCTTTTTACACTTTTGTGGTGTTTGTGTTTAGCTGTAATTTTCTGCTTCAGGACTGTCACCAGTCGGCAAAGCGAAAATGCCGATGACGGTCCTGAACCGTCCTTGGTCCTGAAGGGGTTAATAGTGAATAGTGACTTTATTATTTTAAAAGTGCTGATCTATAAAAACTCCTCAAGTCCGTTATAATCATTATTATTATTTTATTATTATTTATAGTGCCAGCAAATTCCATAGCGCTGTACAATGGGTGGACTAACAGACACGTAATCATACGTTTTTCTTAATGTTAAAATAAATATTTTTACATGTAAACTCCTGAAATTCTGTATATCCATATATACACTGTATCTTTTGGGGATTATACTATATAGACTGAAACCAAAAAATGCCTAAAACCAGCTAAGAAAATAACCCATGACTACTTGAGAAAAACAGTGTATATCCATGTTGGTGATTACACCACATTAGTGCTGTCACTTAGAACCTGGCTGGCTCAGAAACATGTGAGGTCATTTTATTTAGTTGTTGTTGGACATTCCTGGTTAAGTGTCCAGCATTTACCAAGCTATTTAATTTAATTTAATGGGCATCCACAGGAACTTTTATTTTGTTTGAAAATTTCAGTCTTGCCCCAGTCAGTGATGCACTCACGTTACAATGCAAACTGAAAATTGAGTTCAGTTTCATAATTATGAAGACCATAAAAGAAGAGGCCATTGCTTGTGAATAATACATGTGTTTAGGCACTCTTGAGATGATTAAGTAAAAAATGTTGGTTAAAAGGAAATCCAGTTTTATATTGACATCAAATGGTTGTTTAGGGATTAAATATCTTAGGTAATGATATTAATTAACATTTGCATAGTGTGATTTCTTATGGAAGCCTTTCTGGTAATGACTGTCGGTTTTACAAATATGACTCTAACATTTTACAACTTAATGAATAAATATTTTAGCCGAGAAGGCAAGTACAGGTATATAGATGGTCGAGCAAAGGAAATGCTAAGCTTTTCTCAAATTTGGAAACATTTTATGAAAATGTATCTGAAGTAATTTTAGCAAACTATCCAAAGTGCTCAGTTATTGACCTAAATGACCTTAATAGGTTTTATTTCTTATAAACTAGGTTGAATGATACATTATACCAAGTCTATCTTAAAGAATGTATATTCTAATTAGTTATAATGAACATGCATATCATATTGACATATCTAGTGTGTTAACCACAGTTTATCTAGTTCAGGCACTCCAGATGTTTTAGACTAAACCTCCCATAATGCTTTGCCAGCATTACGGGTGTAAGAGCATTATGGGGGATGTAGTCCAAAACATCTGGAGTGCTGAAGGTTGCCTATCCCTGATCTAGATCATGATTTGGAAGTGCACACAAACCTGGATTTACTGGAATTGGTGATTAACTACTATGGAAAGAACTAAAAATGCTGTGAAGCCAGATATTTTTTTTAAGCAACATGGTAAGCAATCATTGAAGAATTATATCTGTTATTGTGTGTTCTGTTTCTGTGTGAGAAGCTGCAGCTTTCCAATAACCTTTTGTTCCAGTCAAATGATCAGTTCAGCATATTTGTAATTTGTTTGTGATTCAAATTTAAGCCACTAAAACAACTAATAATTTCTTTCATACGTGAAATACAATTTGCCCAGGAAATGATTCTTAAAGGGACACTGTAGGCACCCAGACCACTTCTGGGTGCATTGTCTCATGTCCCTTAACCCTACAGTGGTACTTATTGCAGTTTCTGAGAAACTGCAATAATTACCTCTGAGGGTTAACGTCACCTCTAGTGGCTGTCTGCCAGACATCCACTAGAGGGACTTCCTGAATTAAAATGGACCTTTGCTCCAGTATCTGATGCTGGACGTACTCATGCTTTCCTATGGGGAAATCCTAATGCGAGCGCGGCCATTGGCGCACGTGCAGAATTAGGTCTCCCCAGCCAGCTGACGTCTGTGATGGAGGAGCGTGGGCGGAGTCTGATCCAGCACCGAGGGACATTGGTGCTGGATTTAGGTAACTGACTGAAGGGGTTTTAACCTCTTTAGCACTGCGGGAAGGGAGGGGGGCTCTGCAGGAGCCTATAGTGCCAGGAAAAAGGCTTTGTTTTCCTCGCACTGTAGAATACCTTTAATCCATTAAGGGCCAAACTTCTAGAATAAAAGGTAATAATGACATGTCACACATGTCATGTGTCCTTAAGGGGTTAAAGTGGAACTCTCATTTCTGCAAAAATGATATCACTGAATGTAACATTAAAAATGATCTACTAGTTTAATTAAACTTTATTTTCCATGACATGCACTATTTTATTTAAAGGGAAACTCCAGTGCCAGGAAAACGATCCGTTTTCCTGGCACTGGAGGGTCCCTCTCCCTCCCACCCCCCAATCCCCGGTTACTGAAGGGGTGAAAACCCCTTCAGTGACCTACCTGAGGCAGCGGCGATGTCCCTCATCGCTGTCTCCGCCTCTGCGATGCTCCTCCTCTTCATTGCGTCGGCCGGTGGGCGAGACTGATCTCGCCCACCGGCCGAGGGGACCTAATGCGCATGCGCGGCAATGCCGCGCATGCGCATTACGTCTCCCCATAGGAAAGCATTGAAAAATCATTTCAATGCTTTCCTATGGGGTTTTTAGCGATGCTGGAGGTCCTCACACAGCGTGAGGATGTCCAGCGACGCTCTAGCACAGGTTTCCTGTGCTAGAACCCAGGAAGTGACCTCTAGTGGCTGTCTAATGGAAAAATAGTAAAAATAGAAAAAACTGCAATAATTACACTTGCAGGGTTAAAAGTAGTGGGAGTTGGCACCCAGACCACTCCAATGAGCAGTGGAGTGTCCCTTTAACAATTTTATTAAAGATTTAGCAAATTAAATTATCATCCAGTTCGGACAAAGCAAAGTCAGGGCAAACAATGCAAATGAGGAGAAGAAATAGAAACATTGTTTAATTAATCTCATAGGCGTGCGCAGCCTATTGCATTAGGGTGTGCACCCTAAAGCCCAAGCACACGCGGCGTGTATATATATATATATATATATATATATATATATATATATATATATATATATATGTATATGTATGTATGTATGAGGGAGGGTGCTGGTAGTGTACTATGTAGGTGAGGGTGTTTGTGTGTGCGTGCTTGTGAGGGTGCTGTGAATGTACTGTGTGTCAGGGTGCTGTTTGTGTGTGTGTGTGCACTTGTGAGGGTGCTGTAAATGTACTGTGTGTGAGGGTGCTGGTAGTGTACTATGTGGGTGAGGGTGTTTGTGTGTGCATGCTTGTGAGGGTGCTGTGAATGTACTATGTGTCAGGGTGCTGTTTGTGTGTGTGCACTTGTGAGGGTGCTGTAAATGTACTGTGTGTGAGGGTGCTGTTTGTGTGTGAGGGTACTGGTAGTGTGCTGTGTGTGTGTTTGTTAGGATCCTGTTTGTGTTTGTGAGGGTACTGTTAGTGTGCTGTGTGAGTGTGCTGTTAGTGTGCTGTGTGTTTGTGAGGGTGCTGTGTGTGTGGGTGCTGTATGTGTGTGTGGGTGCTGTGTATGTGTGTGGGTGCTGTGTATTTGTGTGGGTGCTGTGTATGTGTGTGGGTGCTGTATGTGTGTGGGTGCTGTATGTGTGTGGGTGCTGTATGTGTGTGGGTGCTGTGTATGTCTGTGGGTGCTGTGTATGTCTGTGTGTGCTGTGTATGTGTGTGTGTGCTGTGTATGTGTGTGTGTGCTGTGTATGTGTGTGGGTGTTGTGTGTGTGTGTGTGTGCTGTGTGTGTGTGTGTGCTGTATGTCTGTGGGTGCTGTATGTGTGTGTGCGCTGTATGTGTGTGGGTGCTGTGTATGTGTGTGGGTGCTGGGTATGTGTGTGGGTGCTGTGTATGTGTGTGGGTGCTGTGTATGTGTGCTGTGTATGTCTGTGGGTGCTGTATGTGTGTGTGTGCTGTGTATGTCTGGGTGTGCTGTATGTGTGTGGGTGCTGTGTATGTGTGTGTGTGCTGTGTATGTGTGTGTGTGATTGTGGGGGGTGGAGGTACATTACTTAATATCCCCCCTCCCTTCTTACTTTATGTAGGGAGGGGGGATCCTTCCTTGCTGCCTTCCCTGGTGGTCAAGTGGAGGTGGGGGCAGATCAGTTATCCCCACTCCCTTCTTACCTTATGCCTGGGAGGGGGGATCCTGCTGCTGCTGCCATCCATCCCTGGTGGTCCAGTGGAGAGTGAACTCTAGCCCCGAAGGGCTAGAGTTCACTCACGCGAGATCTGAGCGTTGCCGCGGCAACGCTCAGATCTCGCGAGAGGAACCCGGCGGAGCTCCCCGGGTCCTCTCCTGCCTCCCTCCCTGCATGTGGGCCGGTGGGGAGAGAGGCTGAGAGCAGAGCCGGCGCTCGGATAGCGCCGGCTCTGCATGAGCCGACAGGGGGGATCCTGAGATCTCCCCTGCCGGTCTCAATACATAGGCGTGCCGCGGGGATTAGGGTGTGCCCAGGTACACCCGGCACACCCCGTGCGCACGCCTATGATTAATCTTGTTTTCTAGATGCTTTCTCTATGCTGACTACTAGGTTCAAATGACAGTTAATGACTCACAGGGAACACAATGTGGATTTCTATATTTGATGTAATTTTTAAAGACCTAGAACATTTCTTCTTGTTAGACATATTGATAAGTAAACAATATGAAAAATTCTGAAAAGTTGCAATTTCCCATTAATTTTGTCTGGAAGAGAAAAAATATTTTGTAAATTTCTGATGTATGTAAGACAGCCTGAAGTGTGCATTGACAAATAGGATACGCCTGAAGGGCATACCTAGTGAAAAAGACAAGAAGACAGAAGTTAAAGTTTTGAATGAAATGTAAAGTTGAAATTAAATGGGCCCTACTAAAGCTTAATGTCCTGATATGTATTGCAGGACATACTGGAAAACGAAAGAAATCTCAATGTATTCATCCTGGTAAAATATTTATAAATAAATAAAAAATAAATATATTGTCTATTTGTCCTTGTTATTGCATCTGTCATACGGAACTTTTATTTAGAAGCATAGAATGTGATGGCAGATAGGAACCATTCTGCCAATCTAATCTGCCCAATTTTCTAAATACTCTCCCAGTGGCATCTTCAGGATTCATACTTAGGGGAGGCACATAAGGGGCCAGGCACAAAAGTAGGGTGGCAGTTATAAAATGTGATATATATATATATATACATATATACATACATACATACACAGGGCTCGACAAATTACAGGCGCCAGGTCACCATGCCGACTAAACATTTCGCCCTGGCGCCTGGCAGGCTGGGCCAGGCTGCCATGGGGAGCATGTGGGCAGCGTGCGAGGGGGCAGTAACCTTCCTGCAGTTCCTCTCTGCTCCCTCAGGTGCTGTTTTGTGACATGACGTCACTCCGGCCCCGGCATTACTACATAGAGCATGCAGGGCAGGGCCGCCATCAGGGGGTGACAACCATGACGGTTGTCATGGGCCCGGGCCCCACATGTAGCGGCGGAACTGCCGCCGGTACACCTGCACTGGGGTCTGCATGCTGATAGGTCCCTTCGGGTGGCCCAAGCATTAAGGGCCACCCGATGGGCCCTACATCTTCAGGGGCCAGGTCAGCGCTGCGGCCGGGCAATAGCGCAACTGGGCCTCTTTAAAAAATTGCAGCCGCAAGTAATGCTGGGAGGAAGTGACAGCCGGTCCCTTCCTCCCAGTCCCTCAGCGCGGGAGGGAAGAGAGACACAGCTAGGCTGCGAGGATAGGAGAGCAACGCTGACTCCCATCAGCCCCAGCCACCCTCCTGCAAAAAAAAGGTAAGAAAAATTAGCTATGTGCGTATGTCAGTATGTGTATGTATGTCTGTATCTGTATGTATGTCAGTATGTGTCTGTCTGTCGGTGTGTATGTATGTATGTATGTGTATGTATGTCTGTATCTGTATGTATGTCAGTATGTGTCTGTGTGTACGTATATCTGTATGTATGTATGTCTGTATGTATATGTATATGTCTGTCAGTATGTATGTATCTGCATGTATATGTATGTCAGTATGTATGTATTTGTGTATGTATGTCAGTATGTATCTGTATGTATGTCAGTATGTGTATGTATATGTCTGTCTGTGTCCGTATGTATGTCTGTCAGTATATTTGTGTGTGTGTGTGTCTGTATGTTAGTATGTGGCTGTATATGTCCTGTGTCTGTTAGTATGTGTGTGTATCTGTGTACCAGTGCGTGTGTTTGTGTCTGTGTATTTCTGTGGGCGGGGTTTGGAGGTGGGCCCCTTGGGGGCTCGGACCTTGAGCATTGTTAGGGGCCCCAAAATTTCTGATGGCGGCCATGATGCAGGGGAGCAGAGAGAAACTGCAGGAAGATTAGAGAGGAGACACACTGGATGCCAGGGAAAGATTCACAACGCGTTGTTACCGTCCCATTTTCTATTTTTTTCTTTGTCCTTATAAGTCAAGGTGTTTCTTCTAAGAATTTTTAGGACTTCTTCTAGTGCGGTCTGGAGTTTTCCTTCCTCATATCCTTTTTGTATGAATTGTGTTTTGATTATATTTGCTTGTGTTATATAATCATGGTCGTTAGTGCAATTGCGCCTAATTCTCAAGAATTGGCCCTTGGGAGCATTTGTTAACCAAGGGGCATAATGACAGCTTTTTTTGTCAATACACCCATTAGCATCGACTTCTTTAAAATGGTTTTGTGTTATAATCCTATTGTCTTTGATGTTGATCTCTAAATCCAAAAAATTAATTGTTTCCTTGCTAATCTGTGCTGTTAAAACGATATTCCGCTGATTGTTGTTTAAATACAGGATAAAATCATTCAAATCTGTATTAGTACCTGTCCAAATAAAAAATATATCATCTATGAAACGGCGGTAGCACACCAAGTCCGCCCCCCATGGGTGTCCCTGATATACAAACTGCTCCTCCCAATAGGCCATGAACAAGTTTGCATAAATAGGGGCGAACTTGGTGCCCATCGCCGTTCCCCTAACCTGTAGGTAAAAAGTTTCATTAAACCAGAAAAAATTATTTGTTAAGATCAGGTAAATACCTTCTAAAATGTATAAAATGTGTTCCTCCTTAAAATTGTGTTTGTTTAAAAAGTACTGTACTGCTTTGAGGCCCTTTTCATGCGGTATAATGGTATAAAGTGAGGTCACGTCACACGTGACCAAAAAATTCCCTTCTTTCCAAGTCATCTCATCCATTAATTGTAATATGTGAATGGTGTCCTTCAGATATGCTGGGTTCTTTACCACAAGAGGCTGTAGCAAATGGTCAAGGTACTCTGACACCTTAGCTGAGATAGAATCTATCCCAGATATGATGGGCCTCCCCGGGGGATTTTCTATGTTCTTGTGTATTTTTGGGAGATGGTAATATACTGGTGTCTTCGGATGCGGTGTTGACAAATATTTGGCTTCTTTAGTAGTTAGAATACCCTTTTCTAAACCTTTTTCGATGTAGTCATCAAATTTTTTCTCTATATTCTCTATCGGATTTTTCTCTAATTTCTTATACGTGCCTGGATCTGAAAGGATTCGTTCCGCCTCTTGTAAATACTTGTCATTTGGCATGACCACTATACCCCCTCCTTTGTCCGCCGGTTTAATTACAATTTCTTGGTTCTGTTTTAACTTTTTTATTACTCTTTTCTCCTTAATTTACATATTTTGCTGGTATCTACTTAATGGTTTAATTTTCTTTATTTCTTTCATTATAATAATTTCAAAAGCTTTTATTTCATCTGAGATAAGATGCTTCGGAAAAAAATTTAATTTAAGCTCTATGTGTATATACTCTGATGGTGCTTCATTATTCAGTTTCTCTTCTTTGTTATAAAAAAATTTCTTTAGGCTAAGGTTCCTAATAAACTTATTAATATCTATAAAAAAATCGAACTCATTAAGATCAGAGGTAGGGGCGAATTTCAAACCTTTTTGTAAAATTGCCACTTCCCCTACGGGTAACTCATTCCCCGTTAGGTTAAAAATTCCTTCTGAATTTATCTCTTTCCTCTCTTCTCCGTATGTCTCTCTTCTTCTTTTACTGCTTCTCTTTCTTTTGTTACCGATCTCTGTCTTTTGCCTGGAGGTTCCCAAATTTTGATCTGGCGTTGTTGTTTCGATCTCTCTCCTGTTAGGTCCTACTGAAAAGGAGTCAATATAGATGCGTCTTCTTGTCTTGATCCAGAGAGCTCTCCATCTACCCTCTCAATTCTATGTCTTTGTAACTCTGGGGAATATCTATCATCTCTTCTCCTCCTCTCATCTCTCTTCCATGTCGCACCTCTTCTTTCTTCAGTTTTTTGAGGGCTTGATTTGACTACTTGACTGTAGCTTCTATAGTCCGTATATTTGGATGGAGGAGAACAGTATATACATTTGGTATAGTGGTCATGCCAAATGACAAGTATTTACAAGAGGCGGAACGAATCCTTTCAGATCCAGGCACGTATAAGAAATTAGAGAAAAATCCAATAGAGAATATAGAGAAAAAATTTGATGACTACATCGAAAAAGGTTTAGAAAAGGGTATTCTAACTACTAAAGAAGCCAAATATTTGTCAACACCGCATCCGAAGACACCAGTATATTACCATCTCCCAAAAATACACAAGAACATAGAAAATCCACCGGGGAGGCCCATCATATCTGGGATAGATTCTATCTCAGCTAAGGTGTCAGAGTACCTTGACCATTTGCTACAGCCTCTTGTGGTAAAGAACCCAGCGTATCTGAAGGACACCATTTACATATTACAATTAATGAATGAGATGACTTGGAAAGAAGGGAATTTTTTGGTCACGTGTGACGTGACCTCACTTTATACCATTATACCGCATGAAAAGGGCCTCGAAGCAGTACAGTACTTTTTAAACAAACACAATTTTAAGGAGGAACAAATTTTATACATTTTAGAAGGTATTTACCTGATCTTAACAAATAATTTTTTCTGGTTTAATGAAACTTTTTACCTACAGGTTAGGGGAACGGCGATGGGCACCAAGTTTGCCCCTATTTATGCAAACTTGTTCATGGCCTAATGGGAGGAGCAGTTTGTATATCAGGGACACCCATGGGGGGCGGACTTGGTGTGCTACCGCCGTTTCATAGACGATATATTTTTTATTTGGACAGGTACTAATACAGATTTGAATGATTTTATCCTGTATTTAAACAACAATCAGTGGAATATCGTTTTAACAGCACAGATTAGCAAGGAAACAATTAATTTTTTAGATTTAGAGATCAACATCAAAGACAATAGGATTATAACACAAAACCATTTTAAAGAAGTCGATGCTAATGGGTGTATTGACAAAAAAAGCTGTCATTATGCCCCTTGGTTAACAAATGCTCCCAAGGGCCAATTCTTGAGAATTAGGCGCAATTGCACTAACGACCATGATTATATAACACAAGCAAATATAATCAAAACACAATTCATACAAAAAGGATATGAGGAAGGGAAACTCCAGACTGCACTAGAAGAAGTCCTAAAAATTCCTAGAAGAAACACTTTGACTTATAAGGACAAAGAAAAAAATAGAAAATGGGACGGTAACAACGTCCCATTCATATGTAGCTTTAATGGAAATAATAGAAAAATAAACAATATCATCAACAAACACTGGCATATCTTAAAAGATGATCCGATTTTGAAAAACATTTTATCAGATAAACCCAAAATAATTTACAGAGGGGCCAAAAACTTAAAAAGCACTTTAGTACAGAGTTGCAACAAAAAGAGAACACCTGTAAATAATACTTTTTTTAAATATGAATAAAGGGTTCTATGGCTGTGGACAATGTCTAGCATGCAGAAACACCAAAAGCAAGAAAAGACACATCACAGACATGGAACCTATTATCAATCAAAAATTTCAGATAAGGGTTCACTTAACCTGCTACTCAAAGGGAGTAATTTACATATTAAAATGCCCATGCAATGTCGTGTATGTTGGCCGAACAATTCGAAATTTGAACACCAGAGTGGCGGAACATACAAGGAATATAAAAAATGGGGTAGAGACACATAGTGTCTCAGGTCATTTTAAGAGAGTTCATAACTCAAACCCGGATGGAATGTTTTTTAGCGCAATTAAATTGGTGAAGAAAGATTGGAGAGGGGGAGACTACACCAAAAAAATAGGAAGGGAAGAAATTAAATTAATTTACGACTTTAATACCATGGTCCCACATGGATTGAATAATGACTTTGAATTATGTCATTTTATGAGTTAATAATCCTTTTTATAGTGTAAAATGTTTTTTAGTCTTGAATAAGGTTTTTTAAAAATTCTAAATTGATTATACTTTTTCCTCCATTTTTAAGATATTTTATATAACTTTTAAAAGACATCTACAAACTGCCACTACTATATTACCTTTTATGTTTACCTGTATATATGCTCATGGGATATTATTTATTTGTTATACTTTATATGGATCCTCTATTGAAATAATTAAGCCAATATGTTGTTTGGCTGATAGATATAATGCACTTGAAAGGAGAAAAATGAGATTTCTGTCATGTTTTAAATTATGTTCTTAATAAAGTTTGTTGTTTCAATAGGTGGAACGCATGTGCGTTTCACCAGAAGATGCCAACAAAGGGAGACGCACATAGAGTGAAACGTTGGAACGCACGTGCATTCCACCACAATGAGGAATACGGAAGTGGATGCGCATTGAATTAAGCGCCGGAACGCACGTGCGTTCCACCGTAATGAAGAACCCGGAAATAGATGCGCACAGTGGAACGCACGTTGTGTTCCACAAGATGGAACCCGGAACCCGGAAGTGGAAAAAAAGGCGCACAGGATCCGATCAGTGGAGGACATTTAAACAGAAAAGAGAGGGAAGATTCACCTAACAGCTAACTGAGGAAGCCTTTTGTAAGGCGAAACGCGTTTTGGACACTGTTGCAGACTATTGAGTCAAACCAGACTAACATCTGGAACTTATTCTTTGATCTTTTATTTTATATATATATATATATATATATATATATTTTTTTTTTTATATTTGAATTTTTACTCATAATAAAGCACCCTTTTTTGGAATTCCTTTGGGATTTTGCATTTCTATTAGCAGCAAATCTAAAAGGGAAAGCATAAAGCACCAAGCACCCTTAAAGAAACCATCTAGTCCTCAAGGAGAGAAAAAGGATTGGGACATCCTTGAATGGTCCAGAGGCGTATACCACCTGAGTCATATGAGGGTATGACTCCAGGCTTGTGAGTTATAATATTTCAGCTTATACACTTTCAATGCTTACTTACAGTGTTGCACTACTGCCTGTATAATTTTGTCTTACAGAATACTGACTGTATCATATTTCTAGGAGCTCCACCTTTCTATATGTATGTATATTATATGTTTTGAAGTGGTGTAGGGGTTACCACTTATTAGGTGTTTGAGCACAACCTTCCAATTAGTGCACAGAACCAGTTTTATTACTTATATTACAACAATAATATAGTCCATAAAAGTGCAGTTTGTTTGTAAAAAATGCAAAAAACATCATTTTTAATTAAAATATCATCATTGTAATACAATTTACCAGTTTGAAACACTAATATCTGAGTTCAGCGAAGTCTCTCAAGTAAAACAGTACCCCCTATGTACAGATTTTATGGTGTCTTGGAGAGTTACAGGGTCAAATATGGTGCTTGCGAATTAAATTCTCTGCACTTTTCCCTGTGTTGTCAGGCATAGCAATCAAATTTTAATTAAATCACATAATTATGTTAAACGATTACTAAAATATACATGTAGAATTTTAATATATATGCATTTCTAGGTATTTAAATTCTACGTGTATACTAATGTAATCTTTTATGTATTTATATGTATTTATCTATTTATAGTTATTTGCGGTTATTTGTATTTTATATATAGATAGATATATATAGAATGTCATTCTAAGTCTATTTTGTTACATATATATATATATATATATATATATATATATTAATAACAAAATACAGTTAGAATGAAATGACATATGAATATATAATTTATATAAAATTTTGTTTCAATATTTTATTTATTTATTTTATTATTGTATTTATTTATTATTGTAATTATACGTATATATATATATATATATAATATGTGTGTATATATCTATTATATATATATATATATAATATACATATTATATATATGTAACGTCATTCTAAATGTATTTTAATACTAATATATGTACTAATATTAATATTAAAATACACTTTGTATGACGTTACATATATATAATATGTATATATATATATATATATTACATATATAATATATATATATATATATATACATATATTATCTATATAAAAATACTTTTTAATTAATTTTAAACATGTTTATTATTTTTTTTTTTTTTACACCTCCTACCAGCAGGGGGACTGTCTGACATTTTAGACAGTCCCCTTGCTGGAACATCCACAGCCTGCTATAGGGGGCCATGTGATCGCTCTTTGAGAGCGATCACATGGCTCCCGGGGGCCTCATTTGCCGGGGGAGGGCTGCCTGGGCTGTCAGGCAGCCCTCCAGAAGAGGATCGCGGCGGAGGTAAGTAGATCTCACCTCCTGGGAGCTTAAGCCATTACGGCGTTCTATGCTGCCGCAACGGCTTTAAAGCCCTTTAAATGCGGGACGGCATAGAATGCCGTCACGGCATTAAGAGGTTAAAAAAATGTAACCTTACAACATGGCGTTGTAAATGTGTTTTTTATGGTTTCAGAAAATACATAAACCTGAACCTCGTCTATTTGCTGTTCACATCTTCGGCCAGAGCAGTTGGTGGATCCACTTACTGATGCGGTCACTTCACTGGTCATAACACGCATGAATAAAAAAAAAAACATTGAGAAAAACCAAACCTTGGCATATGCACATGAGGTGTAAATCAGACCGGATACATATATTTATTCATAATTAGTTATTTTTAAAATGATGCATGTGATGTAGAATTAGATTTGCATGTAGCTTGCATGAAGTTGTTTGCTGAAGAGATTTTGCAACATGCTATATATACAATGTACTTTTCTATGTGTTTGCCTTTATAGTCATAAAGCTCACAATTGTGTAAATACTAAGTATGAATAAAATGCCATACCTTGGAGCTACAGCGATCTTCCTTAGATCATTGGTGCGGATTCAGGGCTGGGTAAAGTGCAAGATGTCCATACACCAACACGTTCAGCTACGATCTGTAAAGACAAAAGTCTTAGAAGTGGCAAAAAGAAAAATGAACCTGTAAAGATATTACAAACTAATTAATAAATTAACTTAAAAACTGTCATGCAGTGTATATGATCTATTACTATGAATTTCTGAAAAAAACAAACAAACAGCGGGATGTGACTTTTGTAGTTATTTAGTTGCATAACTTAAAACAACCAGAGGCCCGAGTTAAACCTGTAATTTGGTAAAGTTGAAAGAACTACCAATAATGAAATTTTGGACACTTGAAAAGTTCTCTCATTAACACAGATTACCACCAGTTAAAGACATCTGTCACTCCTTAAAATAAACACCAATTGATATTATCTATATCTATGAGAAACGTTCTATATTATATATATACATATATATATTCTTCCAGCACACATGAAGAGTTAGTCAGCCCTAGGACCTGACATGATCCACAACTACTGGACTACATGAACACGTGCACCAGCTACTAGCAACAGGCTCCCACCCTGGCTGGCTAACACAAGGCAGAACAATACTACTGAATGTCACATTCTCGACGGAAGAATACGCCGCCCTCAGCACTGTATTCCCATTCCCCTGGTGCTCTGGTAAAACGAAATATCTTGGCATCTGGGTAACCACTGGGGGAACAGACACGCGGAGATGTGGCGCCCTTAGTCCATAAGCAAGCTTACCAGTGGGGGCATGACGACCTGACCTAGGTAAACTACGTGGCTCACAAAGCAAACTAAAGGCGGGTGACGAATGAGTACTAAGCACTCTGTGTTTCTCACCATACCTACAGGGGTAGACTCAAACTAATCCCTTGCCACCTAATATAACCATCAGGTTCCACATATTCATCTAGCTAAGAGACACAGAAACCCTCTGGGGACTCTACCTGCCCTCCTTCTCTTTCTCTGTCTCCACATTTACACATGTACCCCTTCTTTTCCCTTCGAGACCCTTACCTCACAAACACTCACTCCAAAATCAAGATATAAACAAACACCAAGATGCAACTCACACTCACGAAAGAAAGCACGGACACGAACGCATGATAGACAACGTTTTGCATGTTACACTATCATAAACGTGTTATATTGGTGGAAACGAATGACGAAAAAACAACCTTTCTAGTGACTGTGCTTCAATGGCTGTCTAAAAACTGAATACATGTGCAAATAAGTATACTGAGTTGCCATGCATGTAAATGAAAATGATGTATATATATATATAAGTCTGTATGTACTCCTGGAGGCCTGCGTGCCTGCCACTGTTTCTAATGCCACTTCAATAAAAGATAAAAAAAAAAAAAAAAAGGAGAACAATATTGATTATGAAGGACCCTCACAAGGGAACAGCACCATCCAAATACTGACCAATAACCTGCCTCCCCACAACATGGAATCTCCTGTCAGGTATCGTAGCCTCCAAGATCCAAGGGCATATAAGTCCATATATGAGCAATACTCAGAAGGGGACTGGAAACAACACCAGAGGATCAAAACATCAACTACTGCTAGACCAAGCAGTCACAAGGGATTCTAAGACCAGACAGACCAATCTGTGCACGGCCTGGATTGACTACAAGAAAGCCTATGACACAATGCCACACACATGGATACTGGAACGCTTGGCTTTCTGCAAGGTCAGTAAGACAAAAAGAGCCTTCATCAAGAACTCAATGGGCAAGTGGAAAACAACTCTAGAAGCCAATTCCAGGACAATAACTCAAGTGAACATCAAATGTGGCATATACCAAGGTGATGCACTATCTCTAATGCTGTTCTGCATAGGCCTCAACCCCCTTAGCCAGATCATCAAGAAGAGTGGATACGGATACAGGTTCAAGAGTGGAGCTACCATTAGCCACCTACTCTACATGGGTGACATCAAGCTGTATGCCAAGAATGAGCAGGACATTCACTCACTGATCCACCTAACTAGGATATACAGCAAGGACATCGGAATGTCGTTCGGGCTAGAGAAGTGCGGGCAGATGAAATCAAAAAGAGGGAAGATCAGGACAGAAGGAGTTGATGTTCCAGAATGCCAAATAGAAGATGTAGAGAACAACTACAAGTACATGTGGGTACCACAAATGCATGGCAACCATAAGGAAGGTGCAAGGAAGAAAGCAACATCCAAGTACCCCCAAAGAGTCAGACAATACCAGATGTATGGCTAGAACAAGATCCAAGCCATCAACACATATGCCCTACCAGTCATGAGGTACCCAGCTGGAATAATAACCTGGTCAAAAGAAGAACTGGTCACCATGGATGTCAGGACCAGAAAACTACTCACTATGAATGGAGGATTCCACCTGAAATTCAAGACCCAGATACTGTACACCTGCCGTAAGGAAGGAGGTCGCGGTCTGATGAGTGTCAAGGCCACAGTTCTGGATGAAACACAGAGCATTCACAAGTACATCATGAAGATTGCTCCCAAAGATGAACTGCTAAGGGAATGCCTGAGACTTCAACAGATAGAGGATGCAAAAAAAGAGGAGGTTCCTGTCAGGGTTTCTTTGCTGTTTTAAACAGCAACCCTTCCTTTCTCTGTGTCTGAGCTTTTAACAATCAGCTCCTTCATTAATGTTGCCACGGGTACTCACCTGATTGTAGTAACCAGCCCTGCTGCCAATCGGGTCAGCCTATTTAAGCAGCAAGTTCCAGTACCTCTTTACCCTTGTGTGGTTTCTGGTTTCCCAAAAGACTTCCTGTTTCCTGTGTGTTCCTGGTTCATGACTTCTGGCCTTGTTCCGACTTCGCTGCTCTCTGTTCTCTTAATCCTGGCTCGTCTGAATACCCACTTTGGTGCCTGACCCCTGCTTGCTTCCTAGACTTTGCTTTTGGTTTATGTCATTATTTGCTATTTATAATAAAAGTGTTTTGCATCTACGTTCTGTCTCTGTCTGGTTCCTGGTCCCTGACAGTTCCCTGGCTAGACAAACCTGTTACGGTTGCCTCTCCGATCCTGGAGAGTGGTAGAAAGTCCCAAGTCAGCACCTAGCGATCATCCTGCAAGTGAAGAGTATCCCTGGAGCATCCCTGGAGATAGTGATCAGCATTTCCCTACAACACGAGTCAAAGCTGCGAGTTGAGGGTAAGACGTCTGGTTTATTGAACGGCAAGGCATCGCTTATATACACATTTTCAGGCCAGAGGCACACCCCTCTAGACCTGATGGTACACAGTGTTTTAAGGGACAATAACCAATAAGAACAAAGTTAATTTTTCAAACCCCCCCTCTATCCTGGAGATAATTAGCTTAAATGGTTACAGTAACTTAATTATCTCCATGTAAGGCAATATTCTGGTTTTGCAATTACTCTAAAAACTACATTAAAATCCATAACTCATACAGTATATTATTTAACTTATACGTTCAACATATCCCCAGACAGCTTGGATCTGAGCGCACAAGATATCTGAAAAGCACTCCGATCTCACGAATAGCATGGGAATTCCATGGAGATAAAGTTTGTCTCCAGGGGTATTCGGTAAAATTCAACCCAGTAATTAGCTCTCCAATGTTCAGTTATAGGGTCAGTATAACCTCCAAAAACACAAAGTACCGAACGGCACGGTGTTCGTTGATTTAAATCCGGACGGACGAGGTTCTGAAGATCCCAGCGGGGTTCGTGCACAATAGTATCCGAAAAGAGTACCAGGGGGTTGACAACCAAGTCCCACTGGGCGTTCGGCAGTAAAAGATGGCCACCGCCATGTGTTCGTGCATACGAACGATGACCACCCAGCCGATCCTCAATTAAGCTGCGGTTAACCACAAAACCGCAGCTTCTGGGAGGTTAATAAGGGGCACACTCCTCATGTAGGGTGGTCAGTCGTCCGGTAATATGTTTGGTATTTTATTCGGTAGTTTAGAGTGGAACGGGGTTAACAAGCATAAAACCGCAGCTTCTGGGTGGTTAATAAGGGGCACACTCCTAATGTAGGGTGGTCAGTCGTTCGGTAATATGTTCACTATTTTGTTTAGAGGGGAACGGGGTTAACAAGCAGTTTCTCGTGGTCAATAGGTGGCACACGCTATATGCCGGGTGGTTGGTCATTCATACATGCGAATGCCCTGGTCAAGGTTTTCGTGGGTTTTACTACAACAACATAAACAGCAACAATGTAGCAAAAGTGGAAGCCAGAGGGTTATTTGTAACACTCTCCATGGGGTGTACCATCAGCAGCTAGTGGATGTGGCTCACATGACCAAATCCAACCAGTGGTTGAAAAAGGCAGAACTGAAAACAGCACTGAGGCATTAATCCTAGCAGCAAAGGAGCAGGCACTCAACACCAGATCAATAGAAGCTGGAATCTAGCACACCAGCCAAGACCCAAGGTGCAGACTGTGCAAAGAGGCCTCTGAGACAGTCCAGCACCTAGTAGCCAGATCTCAAGCTACTGGGATTGTGTACCGAAACATCTGCAGAGAATATGGATTTACCTGCCTAAGTCCAGATGGGAGATACCACAAAGGGTAGTTGAGAATGACAGGGCTAAGATCATGTGAAACTTTAAGATCCAGACAGACAATGTGCATGCGCGGAAATGGCGTGCACGTGCATTAGACCTCCGCATAGGAAAGCATTGAAAGATACTTTCAATGTTTTCCTATGGGGATTTCAGCGACGCTGGAGGTCCTCACATAGCATGAGGACGTCCAGCGACTCTATAGCATACCACATAGCTCTATAGTTTATGAAAACTGCAATATTCACAGTTGCAAGGTTAAGGGTAGTGGGAGTTGGCACCCAGACCACTCCAATGGGCAGAAGTGGTCTGGGTGCCTGGAGTGTCCCTTTAATATTTAACATCCCCTAGGGATGGGCCTTTCTAGTGACTGTGCTTCAATGGCTGTCTAATCGCTGGGTTTACAAGTTTAGTAAATATGCCCCCACCTACTGAAATGGTGTAAATTCAAATATGACAATTATGTCTAAAAAGTAACAGATGAAAAAAAATTGATGAATTTAATAAACTGTGCCACAAATTTGCCTAGGAATAGATGTAATATTTCTCCCAACGTATCTCAAAGCCATGAACTGAGCTAGAATGTAAGACTATAGCTAAAGTATACTTATAATCTCATCTGTTAGCTTGTCCCTGTCAAATTAAAGAGGCACTCTAATCATCAGCATTTGCAGTAGTTATGATGCAATGAGTCTTTGGGTGCTGTCCAGTTGTTCTTTATCAAACTACTTTCAAGCAGTTTAATTGTCGTGCAAATTTGTATAAATATTGAAGTAGTAAAATTCCTCATCTTGGTGTTTGAGGTGGGATTTGTTTTTTGAGTGGCTTGAGTAAAAGCTGGGCAGTAGTTTGTCAAAAACTCGAAGACAAACATAATAACCACTAACCTCTAGCTCTATAACTGTTATAACAAAATAGTTGTTAATGGCATATTTCTTTAACGTCTTGCAAAAAAAAACCTTAATGTAGTGCTGTGGAAATTCCCTTGCAAAAGTAGAAATACTTACAAAAAATTATGTATTCAGTAACACACCACCCTCTTTCCACGTATCGACCACATGTAACAATATTATCATTTAAACTATCATGTTTTGTTCACCTGTTTCCAATATATCCGTTGCATAGCTGTTAAAACTGTAATGACATTGATGATCTTTGTTTTTTTGCAGGGTGATCATACAAATCTTCTATAGTGATAATGCTAATATCACTTATTTACTGCTCTTTTGTTAGATAAGATATATATTTTTTTCTTTTTCAAAGCAGAGTAAAAGAGAGAATGTGATTTAAATGCAAGCAATTTGTGGAAATGATTATAGATAATGGCAAAACATGTATCCGGGATAAATAATGCCATCATGGGGTTCTGGAGACATTTGTAAACCACTTAACCTTTTGGCCTGTGATTTATTATGGTATCGCCAGAACTGTTCAATGGCATTAGTTTCCTATAATATGCTGCCATGCTTACTATAAGAGATCACCTATAATGTATCAGTAACCAGGTATAAGGGAGAGTCATGACTAGATGATAATGCATTATTATCAGTCTTGCAGTTGACAGGCCATGTTTGATTTCTTGTCAGTAAAATGGTGAATTATAGATCTCTTCAGCTAAATGGATCCATTTTATTATGCTGGATAATATGTTTCTAAGACACTATAAAGTGTATCAAAGACAATTTACTGAGCCTCATTCTCATTTAAATATGATCAAAGTTAAGCTTACTGTTTCAAATTTAGTGGGATATATGTATCTACATCTACATTCCCAGGTATTCCTTGCTAAATTTCTAGAGACCTAGGATCTCCTTGTTGATGTTCAAATGGACAAAAACAACCTTCTGTTCGGAAAAGTACAAAGGGATTTGTATAATTTAGGCTGTACAATAAGTTAAACAAATTAAAGTTTTTTTTTTCATGGTAATGTTCCCTAAAGACTTGTAATTTTTTTACTCCCACAGCCTTTGTTTTATGCTTGGGAACTTGATTGTTTTCCAAGAGGTGGCTTCCACTTTGGCAAAATTGTCACCAGAGACCCCAACCATGTTAGTTCCCCATGAGGAATATAAAGTTTACTGCCAAAAAATGTACAAGGTCATGGGACAGTTAAGAGTAAGGCTAGGCAACCTTTGATTTCCAGCTGTTTCAAGCTTCAACACTCTACACTTCCTTTTTTGATGTATTGCTGTCATGGGAGATGTAGCATAATGTAGAAGAGCTGGCACAGCTTGTTTGATCCAGTTTTCACATTAATAAAAAAATCTGTGTCTAGATCGCCAACAACTGAAAATCACTTACGGCTCCTAAATTTCTTTGCATAAATCTTTATTTTATCAGAATGAAATGGAATTTCTGTACACAATCACATCAGTTTCAGTCCCACATTTTGGACTTTTATCAAGAGAATTAGTGATGTTCCACTGTGCAATGAAAACACTACTGGCTGGTTCTCCTAAAATACTGATCTTCCAATTTAATCTATCATCAATTTAAAAAGCTCTCTAGAAAATTGCAGTAGGTTACAAGGATTAAATCGCACTAAAACTTTTTTAAAGAATGTTTTGCTTGGTAATCTTCTTGCTTTGTAATAGAAGGAGAAAATGTACGCTTTGTATTTAAAAGGACATCTGTAAAATATTTTTTTTCTCAATAGTCCTCAGCAAAATTATTCAGTTACATTCAAGTCAAAACTAAATAGGATTAACTTAGATAGAAAACATGTGTAACAGACTGAAGGGCAATAACTCAAGCAGATCTCAATAGGATTCTTTGGTAGACAAAATGAAATTCATTCCAAGAATCGCTTGTTGATATACTAGAAAGTTCTTCTAGGACTAAACATTAATAAGTTCCACCAGCTAGAACAGTGATAGTCAGAGGGGGCTATATATCCTTAGTTGAAATAGTTCGACTAACAAGAGTGCGAATACTGAAATGGGCAAATCCATCAGATGGAAACCAGGAGATGAACACGCTGTTTTTGTGAATTTTGTTAAGCTTTTAATTGCCAATAAGAGCAGCAAGAGAACATATTGTGCCCATTATTTGTATTTTTTTAAGTGCTCCATGCTCTAGAACACATTTTGTTTTATAAAGTTAAAATAATGACTTGACTTTACCTCTGACAAAAAACAAACAACACAAATAAAAATATTAGAAAGGGAGACATGGTGTATCCACTAGAACAAATCATGCAAGATCACATGCGAACTACACAAGCCTCTATTTGTAGTCTTTCTGCTTCCTCACTCATTGTGTGGTTGGGTGATAGTTTGAAATGCGTGACAGAAGCTGTACATTGCTGTGTTCTGTGGAACGGAAGCTGATAATATCAAAATGGGCACCCCCACCACCTGCCCAGCAGCATGCTGTGTCACCTAGGTGGTAAAGATGTATATAAAAGAATGCTCCAAGCACCACAACTGCAACAGAAGTTATAATGCTAGGCAGAATGCCATAGCACCCCCCAATGTAAGTGATCAGCTGAAGCACTCAGTCACTGACCTAGCTGTTCATTATCCCCTTAGTGACCAGACAGCTTTTCAATTTTCTTACCGTTTGGGACCAGGGCTGTTCTTACATTTCTGTGGTGTTTTTGTTTAGCTGTAATTTTCCTCTTACTCATTTACTGTACCCACACATATTATATACCATTTGTATCACCATTAAATGGTCTTTCTAAAGATACTTCTATTTCTATCATATCATAATTTACTATTAAACTATTACTATTACTATTTACTATTAAAACAATTATAAAATATGATGAAAAAATGTAAAAAAAACCCTTTTCTAACTTTGACCCCAAAAAATGTTACACATCTACAACCACCAACAAACAACCATGCTAAATAGTTTCTAAATTTTGTCCTGAGTTTAGAAATACCCAATGTTAACATGTTCTTATCTTTTTTTTTTGCAAGTTGTAGGGCAATAAGTACAAGTAGCACTTTGCTATTTCCAAACCATTGTTTTTCAAAATTAACACAAGTTAGATTGGAACACTGTATTTTATTAAAAGAAAACACCTAAGGTTTTAAACTTGGGGTATTTTGACTCTTTTCATGCAACCATTTTACCACCAATATATAAAAAAAATGGTGTTTTTGTTTTAAACACATAGCAATTTAAGAATACATGTACTGAGAATTTTAAGGGTTACTGCCAAAGAACACCCCAATATGTGTTCAACATCTACTGAGTACAGTGATACCACCCATATATAGGTGTGTTGGGTTCTCTGGTAGCTAAAAGTTCTTATTTGGAGGGTGCGCATTCCAGTTTTCCAACTTGGAATTTTCACAGCTGGTCATTATGTCAAATTTGGGAAATTTTTGAAGCCAGCCAATGTAATTTACCCCCATCAAACCATATATGTTTTTAAAGTAGACAATCCAGGGTATTCAATATGGGGTATGTCCAGTCTTTGTTAGTAGCCACTTCACAAACACTGGCCAAAGTTAGTATTTATGTTTGTTTGTGTGTTAAAAATGCAAAAAACAATTATGAACGCTAACTTTGGCCAGTGTTTGTGACTAAGTGGCTACCAAAAAAGACTGAACATACCCCATTTGCGGGGTAATTCTCGTTCCTGGGCTACCATACACTCTCAAAGGCAACATAACCAATCTGGCAAAATTGCCAGATTGAAATGTGAAAAAATGGAAAACCAAGCCTTATATTTGACCCTGTAACTTCCAAAGGGGGGGTACTGTTATACTAGGGAGACTTTGCTGAACAAAAATATTAGTGTTCCAAAACAGTAAAAAGTATCACAACAATGATATCAACAGGGAACGTGCTGTTTGTGTGTGAAAAATGCAAAAAAGGTCACTTTCACTGACAATATCATCGCTAGGTTTTACTGTTTTGAAACACTAATATTTTTGTTCAACAAAGTCTACCGAGTAAAACAGTACACCCCATGTATAAGTTTTAGGGTGTCTTGGAAAGTTACAGGGTTAAATATAGTGCTAGCAAATTAAATTATCTGGACTTTTGGACTGGGTTGTCAGGCAGGTCCCCCTAATTGCAATCAATAAAAATTACTTAATTATGTAAAAATATTACATAAATATGCACGTAGAATGAAAATATATATACATATTTGAAGTCTACGTGTATATGGACATGGGTATATTTCATTTATTTTTTATTTATTTCTTTATATATATATATATATATATATATATATATATATATATATATATATATATATATATATAATTTCATTCTAAGTGTACTAAGTGTATATTAATATCAAAAAACAGTTAAAATAAAATTACATATATAATTATTTAACTTTAAATGTTTTTATTTATTTTTAATTAATTATTTATAATATATATACACATATGTGTAATTTATGTAAAAAAATATTAAGTATATATATATATATATATATATATATATATATATCATATATACTTAATATTTTTTTACATTTATTAACTTAATTTTGTATATTTGGAAAAAAAAACATTCTTCTTTTTTCACCAGCAGGGGGACTGACGGTCAGTTCAGGCAGTCCCCCTGCAGGCAACACTATGGACGCCTATTGCGGCCAAGGGACCGTTCTCTCAGAGCGATCACATGGCCCATGGGGTCCTAATTTGCAGACTCTCAGACAGTCCAGCCAGATAGAGAAAAAACACAGATCGCCGGCGGGGGAACGGCGTCGATCAGGTAAGTAAATAGGAATGGAGAGGAAGGCAGGGAGGGAAGGGTGCTAATATTTTTTTTAAATGTATTTATTTATTTTTTTATATAATTTTATAATTTACTGAATGCCTAAACACCTCGAGGCACTCAGCACACAGGCAGAGCATCGTAAGCATGCGATGGCTTGCGATACTCTGCTACACTGTCGGGCTCCACGTGGGGCAACCCGGGAGTCTTCGCTCCTGGGGGAGCGATCACTCGGGGGCCCTGAAGTCAGGAGGGGTATTGCAGGAATGCTTCGACATTGAGGCATCACTGTAATACCCTTAGAGTGGCTGGAAGCGATCATGATCACTTCCAGCGATTATATTTGCCGCAGACATACAAGGTACATCAGCGGTCGTTAACGACCATTTTTTGTCTGATGTTCCCTCTTTGCCCATGGTCGTTAAGGGGTTAAAGAGCATAGCACAGAACAACTCTTTGTCATCAGTAGTGGAGGTGGGTAAAGGCGCCCAGCAGACCTCTTAAGAAGTCAAACAATTCTAAAAATTTTATAATCGGGGGTACAAAGGCACATTTTTTTTTTTAATTCTTTATTTTTGCAGTGCAAAGAAATATGACAACACGCGTGAGGTACCCCAACGGCATTTCTCACGCTGATTTTCATTGATTATAACAATGGGATATTAGATTGACTTGCACATTTTTTAAGTTACTTAAGGAAATGATGATCATGTTTAAACATTTGTAACGATGGGTATTCAAGTTGTGGTTCACACATTTTTTTAACAGCATAGTAAGCACAGTGCTAGAGTTGCCTCACCGACTGCATGCATAAGTTAGCAAGCTAGTACATTAGATCAGCTATACATCTGTCAGGATACTTATACTGAATCTGCGCTTTGCTGCCTGATAGCAGGCTTGAAAGATGAAAATGAAAGCAAAAATGAAAATCATAGTTAAAAAAAGACTTCTGCATTTGTGGGCTAAACTAGCACTAGCTGTCATATAAAATATGTTTAAATATAAGAACTAACTCAGGTGCAGGCATAAATTGAGTGCACACATTGTGTTGGGCCTTGTGCGCATCATCTATAGTAAGGGACACAAAGTCCTAGCTCTGTGGTCTAACCGATCCCCATCAGCAGTAGAGTTGGTGCCCGAAGTAGCAGACGGTGGGGGTCTCCCCAGTCGGTGCCCTTCCAATTCCCAGCTGGGATGTAGTCGGAGGGTTCAGTAGCATAAATCCCCTGTCTTGTGACCAGCATGTCATGGGCTTGTTGTCCCTGGTGGGGATTGTGAAGGTTGTGGTCACTGGGATCCTCTGCCGAGGAAGATTGGTGAGTGTGGGGATGTCCCTTATCGCGCCACAGCACATTTAGGAGTCGTGTCTAGAAGTCTGAGGGCCTCCGCTGAGATGTCTTCGCCCAGGAGAAGTAGTGATTACCTTGAGGGGACGGGGGGTTTGTGTGGGTAGACCTGGGGTTTGTTGTTTTTTGGTTAGGTGACTCACCGCTGGTCTGTTGCTGACCCGCTGAGACCTGAGTCGTGTCTCCCGCCTCCTCCTCCCAGCCTTCCATACTGCAACTTGGCCCCATCCTGGAGCCGCGGGCTGTGGCTTGGTGGGGTTGTTGGTGATTGCACCTCTGCTGGAGTGCTCCTGTGGACCGAGAGCTTGGCCCAAAAGTTAGCTAGCAGGTGGTCCAGCCGTTCAGAGAGTGGTGGCAGTGGGGATCTGCGATATGGCTGGCATGTGGCATCCGCCATGTTAAGCAGCGCTGGATCGGCAGTGCAGGTAAGCCAAGAGTGGCGCCGTGCTCCTGAGTTTTGGGCTGTTTTCCGGGATATCTCTCTCCGGCAGGGGGGGGGGGGGTGAGTGTGCCGGGGAGACCTCCATGTGAGTAGGCTGCAGTCAGCAGAGGGATCGCCCGCTTCCCCCGTGCCGTCTGAGTAGGCCGCTTGTAGGCCTCAGGTAAATCCCCGGGACGTCGCCGCTGTTTTTGGCCGCAGTCTTGCTTTTGCACTGCCTCTGTGGTGAGCCCTCTTCTCGGAGGTTAAAAAGCAGGCAGTTTTAGGGCTTAATGTGGTTATTTAAGCCGAATTCAGGCTTTTTTTGTGTGGAGCTCATCTGATGTGCGGCCGTTCAGCTTGGCTGCTAGGCTCCGCCCCCACAAAGGCACTTTTAAGTGTAGTGTTCACCTTGATGTGTGTGTATATATATATTTATTTTAAATTAATTAATTATTTTTTTTAGATGGTACACCCAAGATAAGTAGCTAAATGTATAAAGATGTCTTACTTCCATGTTGAAAATATTTTAAACTGAACTTAAAACAAAAATGTTGCTCATGACCAGTCCTGGTTCCTTTATGGGAAGAGGATTTTACACTAATAATCAGGCTTTTGCTATACAATGATATACTTAACATAAAGATGGAAAATCCCCATGTGGATTTGAGTACTTGCTTTTGCTATATTCATAATGGTCAGTTTTCTGATTACCAGAGATTAGAAGGATATTTCGATTGCTTGCCTCCTTTTACAGGATTTAAAGGTTCAAACAAATGTATACAAATCCATGATGATGGAACATGATATGCGGATATCAGGTTATTTTATTCATTAGGCTTTCTCTTCATTTCCAGTTTGTTCTGCAGCAGGTTGTTGCCAAGAACACGATTAGGTGCTTCACAGAGGAAAAATGCATCTTGCGATGGAAATAGAGAATTTAGCTAGTGCCGGTAAATGTATTTAATGAATATTACAAAAAAAAGTTTTTCTTGTATTAGGTTAAAGATAGATAGCTTTTTTCACCATTTTAAAAGTAATGTCAGTGCCTTTTTTTACTGGCCTGATTTCACTTAACAACTTATATCCTCCTCTACTGTGATGATTCCCTTTATGTATTTTAATGTTTCTATCATATCTCCCTTGTCTTGTTTTTCCTCCAAGCTATACATGTTAAGTTCCTTTAACCTTTCCTTGTAAGTTGTATCCTGCAATCCATGAACCAGTTTAGTAGCCCTTCTCTGAATTCTCTCTAAAGTATCAATATCCTTCTGGAGATATAGTCTCCAGTACTGCGTACACTCAAATATTCTATACCCTGCCCTTGGGTATTTAAGCTCAAGATGCATTATCTTGCACTTATCCACAATAAATGACAGTTGCCACAGCTCTGACCATTTTTCTAGTTTACTTAAGACATATGCCATTTGGCTTATCTCTCTTGGAACATCAACCCTTCTTTGTATCATCAGCAAAAATAAATACCTTACCAGAACTAAGACAAAACAATAGACCCAGGCATTTTTTTTTTTGTTGTTTTTTTTTCTTCTTTTTTATTTTTTTATTTTAAAGATTAAGCACTAACATGTACTATGAAATATTCGTCCATGGTGTTGAAGCGGTTCTGCGCTCCGTTATACACCAAACTGGTGCAAAGACAGGTTATTTAAACTCGTGATAATTATTATAGTCACTTATCTGCTGCTGCGGAATGCCAGTCTGGAACAAGTTTCATTTGCGGCTTAGCTGATCCGTTTCCAGCAGGGGTGTCTTGTGCATCGGCCTCTATGGGGATATCCCACTCTGACAGGGTGTTCCTTCCATCTTCCAGATTCAAGATGTGTCTCTCAGTGCCATTGCGCTTGACGATCAGTAGAGCTGGAAACCCCCATTTATAGGGTATATCTGCAGTACGTAGGGCTCTGGTAATTGGCATGAAGGTCTTCCTTGTTGCCAGTGTTGATGCCGAAAGGTCTGTGAAGAGCTGTATTTTGCCAAAGGCCTCAGGTAAAATTGGTTGCTTCCGTGATGCCTGCATTATGGCCTCTTTGGTGGTGTAGTAATGGACCCTGGTGATGGTGTCTCTCAGAGTAGCTGCAGGGAGGTTCTTGGGTTTAGGCAGTCTGTGTGTTCTGTCAAGGAGCAGAGCTTCGTCTATAAGATCTGGAATCAGGAAATGGAACAGCGATTTAACGTGAGTGCCTAAGTCCTTAGATGCGACCCCCTCAGGGATTCCACGAATGCGAATATTATTTCTTCTGTCTCTGTCTTCGTGGTCAGCCAGTTTTGTGAGGATTGATTGGAGTCTCGCCTCCATGTTGTCGTAAGCCGAGGCAACATGATTGTGTGCGGAGATGATCTCTTCCGTTTTGCTTTCAAGGTAGTCAGTACGGTCACCTAAGGCTTTGACGTCGTCCCTAATCTCCTTCGCCAATTTGGCAAAATCCGCTTGGGTAGTTGTTTGAAGCTCTTTCAGCATTTTGGCAATGGAGGAATCCGTTGCCGGGATATGTTTAGTGGAGATGGAGGTAATATCACTCCTATCTGAGCTCGAGGCCGGCGACAGATTCCCTCCAGCGCCATCTTGGATTCGGCGTGGCGGTGAACACATAGCCGAAATCTGCATGGAAGGCGCTTTCAGTTTTGCTTTCTTCGCCGATTGGTGAGCCATCGTGTCAGCCGTGTTCACGGTTTGTTTAGAGGCAGGATTGGAGTGGTAAACGGTTGTAAAATATATGATATTCGCTGTTTAATGGGATTCTCGTGCGGAGCTGATCACTCACACGACCATCTCCTCGAGCAGTCAGGCCACGCCCCCAGACTCAGGCATTTTAAAACACATCAGCCCTCTTTCAGGGTTTGGTCAAAGTCACTTTCTGCGCACAACTAAATTTCTCATTGAAGATTGAATGATGTACTGAACTTAACACATGTACCTGCATATTAGACATATTTATATAATCTACAAGGCACATATGTTTTTGTATATATGTAGTTGCCAACAGTCCCATTGTTGATGGTATAGTCACACTTTCTGAGCTCCACCCATTTCAAAACTAAGTCCTGGCACTTGTCCCTCTTTATGGGATCAGTCCTGCAATTCAGATTGTGATCAGCAGTATTCCATAGTATAGAGCACAAATAAAGAGTATATAGTGCTTAAAGTATATATACCCACAATGAAATCATGCATGCATTTAATCATGCATTGTTTTAATTGGGGTGTATATCTAAAAACATCTTGCAAAATATGCTAATTTCTTGACTGCAGCCTTTGCAAGCCCTCTCTAATGATGTCACGAACATAAAATTTTCTGTTCGGGAATGGCAAACGCGAACTTCCACAAATGTTCACGAACCGGCGAACCGGGCGAACCGCGATAGACTTTAATGGGCAGGCGAATTTTAAAACCCACAGGGACTCTTTCTGGCCACAATAGTGATGGAAAAGTTGTTTCAAGGGGACTAACACCTGGACTGTGGCATGCCGGAGGGGGATCCATGGCAAAACTCCCATGGAAAATTACACAGTTGATGCAGAGTCTGGTTTTAATCCATAAAGGGCATAAATCACCTAACATTCCAAAATCACAATGGATATGGATTGACACCTGACATATGACATATTGACACCTTGACATATGGATTGACACCTGTCCTCAGAGACCATGATACACACTGACACAGAGCAGAATAGGGACTGTTCCCCCTACATAGGGTCACTTGGCAGATATGTATTGACACCTATCCTAAGGATCCCTGATACACACTGACCCAGAGCAGAATAGGGACTGTTCCCCCTACATAGGGTCACTTGGCAGATATGGATTGACACCTATCCTAAGGATCCCTGATACACACTGACCAAGAGCAGAATAGGGACTGTTCCCCCTACATAGGGTCACTTGGCAGATATGGATTGACACCTACCCTAAGGATCGCTGATACACACTGACACAGAGCAGAATAGGGACTGTTCCCCCTACATAGGGTCACTTGGCAGATATGGATTGACACCTGTCCTCAGGGACCCTGATACACACTGGGGGGACCTACTGTCCTCCCCCCGCCCCCACCCCTGCGTGGTGGGTGGGGGCCATAAAAATAATGAGGGGGGACCTACTTTCCTCCCCCCTGGCCCCCACCCCTGCACGGTGGGTGGGGGCCATAAATCACAATGGGGAGAGGAACTACTGTCCTCCCCCCACCCCCACCCCTGCGCGGTGGGTGGGGGCCATAAATCACAATGGGGAGAGGAACTACTGTCCTCCCCCCACCCCCACCCCTGCGCGGTGGGTGGGGGCCATAAAAATAATGAGGGGGGACACCTACTGTCCTCCCCCCCGGCCCCCACCCCAGCGCGGTGGGTGGGGCCATAAATCACAAAGGGGAGGACCTACTGTCCTCCCCCCGCCCCCACCCCTGCGTGGTGGGTGGGGGCCATAAATCACAATGGGGGGAGGACCTACTGTTCTCCCCCCGCCCCCACCCCTGCGCGGTGTGCGGGGGCCATAAAAATAATGAGGGAGGGGACCTACTGTCCTCCCCCCGGCCCCCACCCCTGCGCGATGGGTGGTGGCCATAAAAATAATGAGGGGGGGACCTACTGTCCTCCCCCCCTGGCCCCCACTACTGAGCAGTGGGTGGGGGCCCTAAAAAAAACAATAAGGGGGGGACCTACTGTTCCCCCCCAGCCCCCACCCCTGAGTGGTGGGTGGGGGCCCTAAATAAAAATTCCACCCCAATCAAAGGTGACTAGGGGTCCCCAAGCCCCTAGTCACCCACCCCCAAAAAAGTTACCCCCTACCTACCCCCCTCACACTAAAAAATAGTGAAGGGGGAATAAAATAACTAACCTGTAAAACTTACCATTTGACGTCTTCTTTTTTCTAAAATCTTCTTTTTTCAGCCCCAAAAAAGGCCAAATAAAAAGCAATAAGAACCGATGCAATTTAAAAAAAATAAAATATATGAGTGCAAAAAAAAAATCCATCTTCACCCATGGAGGGCTCCGCGCAGACTGAACTCTGCAGGGCGGGGGAAGGCTTATAAAGCCTTGCCACGCCCTGCAATTAGGCTAAGAACACTCTGATTGGCTGGTTTAAGCCAATCCGAGTGCTCTTTGTCATTTTACACAGCGTGGGAAAATTCCAAAGAACTTTCCCACGCTGTGTAAAATGACACAGAGCACTCTGATTGGTTAGATTCCAAGGCCACCAATCACAGTGCTCTGTGTCATTTTACACAGCATGGGAAAGTTCTTTGGAATTTCCCCACGCTGTGTAAAATGACAAAGAGCACTCTGATTGGCTTAAACCTTTATAAGCCTTCCCCCGCCCCTCAGAGCTCAGTCTGCACGGAGCCCTCCATGGGTGAAGATGGATAAATTTTTTTGGCGCTCTGTTTTTTTTTTTTTTTAAATTGCGTTGGTTCTTATGGCTTTTTATTTGCCCGTTTTTGGGGCTGAAAAAAGAAGATTTTAGAAAAAAGAAGACGTCAAATGGTAAGTTGAATTTTTCTTTACAGGTTAGTTATTTTATTCCCCCCTCACTATTTTTTAGGGTGAGGGGGGTAGGTAGGGGGTAACTTCTTTTGGGGTGGGGGTTGGGTGACTAGGGGGTTGGGGACCCCTAGTAACCTTTGATTGGGGGGGATTTTTATTTAGGGCCCCCACCCACCACTCAGTGGTGGGGGCTAGGGGGGGGGACAGTAGGCCCTCCCCTTATTTTTTTTTTAGGGCCCCCACCCACCACTCAGGTGTGGGGGCCAGGGGGGAGGACAGTAGGTCCCCCCTCATTATTTTTATGGCCCCACCCACCGCGCAGGGGTGGGGGCCAAGGGGGGAGGACAGTAGGTCCCCCCCTCATTATTTTTATGGCCCCCAACCACCACGCAGGGGTGGGGGTGGGGGAGGACAGTAGGTCCTCCCCCATTGTGATTTATGGCACCCACCCATCGCGCCGGGGTGGGGGCTGGGCGGAGGACAGTAGATTCCCCCCTCATTATTTTTATGGCCCCCACCCACCGCGCATGGGTGGGGGCAGGGGGAGGACAGTAGGTACTCCCACCATTGTGATTTACGGCCTCAGCCCACCGCGCAGGGGTGGGGGCTGGGGGGAGGACAGTAGGTCCCCCCCTCATTATTTTTATGGCCCCCACTCACCACGCAAGGGTGGGGGCAGGGAGAGGACAGTAGGTCCCACCATTGTGATTTATGGCCCCCAATCACCGCGCAGTGGTGGGGGCAGGGGGAGGACAGTAGGTGTGTGTCCCCCCCCAGTGTGTATCAGGGTCCCTGAGGACAGGTGTCAATCCATATCTGCCAAGTGACCCTATGTAGGGGGAACAGTCCCTATTCTACTATGGGTAAGTGTTTATCAAGGATCGTTAAGATAGGTGTCAATCCATATCTGCCAAGTGACCCTACGTAGGGGGAACAGTCCCTATTCTGCTCTGTACCAGTGTCTGGGGGGAGCAGTAATACAGAGTGTCTGGAGGGAGTATCTGCAGTAACACAGGGTGTCTGGAGGGAGTATCTGCATTAACCCAGGGTGTCTGGAGGGAGTATCTGCAGTAACAAAGAGTGTCTGGAGGGAGTATCTACAGTAACACAGGGTGTTTGGAGGGAGTATCTGCAGTAACACAGGGTGTCTCGGGGAGTATCTGCAGTAACACAGGGTGTCTGGAGGGAGTATCTGCAGTAACAGAGTGTCTGGAGGGAGTATCTGCAGTAATACAGAGTGTCTGGAGGGAGTATCTGCAGTAACACAGAGTGTCTGGATGGAGTATCTCCAGTAACACAGAGTGTCTGGAGGGAGTATCTGCAGTAATACAGAGTGTCTGGAGGGATTATCTGCAGTAACACAGAGTGTCTGGGGGGAGTATCTGCTTGTAACATTTGTATGCACTGAAAAAAAAAATTGAAAAAAATAAATAAAATGGTTGCAGCTTCCGAATGAATCTAAAATGGATGCTGTCCAGTAGGTGGGAGGGTCTGTTAGGGAGGGTGTGCTGCTGATTGGCTGGAATGTGTCTGCTGACTGTGAGGTACAGGGTCAAAGTTTACTCAATGATAAAGAATAGCGGGTGGACCGAACATCGCACGTGTTCGCCCGCGGCAGCGAACGCGAACATGCTATGCTCGCCAGGAACTATTCACCAGTGAACCGTTTGGGACATCACTAGCCCTCTCCAACCCAGCCTAAACTTTCTATGACTTTCAAATTACAGGCTTCCCACAACAGCTCAATCAGTCTTTGCAAGGCATGAGGATCTGAGCAAGTGTCTGCCACTTGAGTTTAGCTCCACTGAGCTAACCAAACCAAGAAGTAACAACACAGGTGTCTGATTGACAGCCAGAGGGTGTAACAAGGTTAATTTATAATAGTGACAATTTCAATTTGCATCTGCATTTTTTGTAGACATTAAAAAATGACACACTCTTCACACATAAACACTTAAGGCAAGCTAAAATACTTTAGGGGTCTGGAGTGACCCTTTGACAAAATATACAGAACAATAATAAACAATACTTACTAAAAGTAAGCAATACTAAAATCTGACACCTGTAAATGATTTGGCTCTAAGGAACACCAATGTAAAAGTCACCATAATAATCAAAAGCAATTTTCCCCCCATATTCTAGAAAAAACACACACTAAGAACAATGGACTGTAAATCTGGGCATTAAAAGACTTTTAATATAAACTGATGATGATATATTGGCTAAAATATGTTAAAGTATCAATATTACAATATCTTTGAAATGTTTCATATTTGTATCTATTTCAGTTGCAATTCAATCTGGTCATCAGGAATATTATTAAATTTGTTGGTGCTGTATGCAGAAAATATGTTCAGGTTCTCTGCATATTAGAGACGAGACTTGTACATTAATTTTCAACCCAACTGCAATTTATAAAAAATTTGTCCAATGAATTCTGTAACTCTTTAGTGACTTTCCTCTAGCCATCAATCATTTTTTTTCCAATCATCTCTCTTTTTGACTCCACAGGCAGAGATCAGAATTGCAATTCAACCGTGCTTGGCATTGCATGTTTCGGTTGTCTCATGATTTGGGTACATTTCAGCTCAAAGGTTATGAAATTGAGTGATCACTATTCGGCACATATTCGGACGAATTATAGTTCGGACCGATACAAATCTTCAAGTTTATTTTGAACTCACCTGTCATATTAACAAGTAGATCAACTAATAGTAAATAAGGAAGTAAGCCTTATGTGTTCCATGTTGGTAGCAAATTCAATATGCATTAAGTTGCACTTGCTAAAATTTTAATCTGTAGTGCCTCCGGACAAGATGGTTTTCCAATAAACACCATCTATATGTGTGTGGTCCAACTTTGTTAGTAATAATTGATCATGTTGGGATCTTAACCCAAGACAGGAGTGCGTGAGTAGGGCCAGTGACAGCTCAAGGGCATGTCATAACAAACTGCATTACGATCATGCCTCATATCAGCTTCCCTCACTCGTCCCTGCTGGAGTCAACATAACCGTGAACAATAATGAAATCAGCCTAGCCCAGTTAAGTGTGCAATCTGTATTATTTAGTAATACTGATCACAATCTATATTTGTTGGGTACATTTCTGAAAGCAGACAAGTGCTAAAACATGAGCCCAAAAATTGGGACTGTCCAGGCAATAATAATAATATTGGCAACTTTACCTTAGTGCAAATGAAACATTTGGAAAAGTTCACATTTCAGTCAAAAACTATATAAATTATAAAAAATAATATAATTGTCTAACAACAAAAGTATTTTATGAAACCAAATAACATCAATACTCAAGGACATGCCTGAAGATGATGGATATTTCAGTGTACTCTTCTTTGGTTGTTATTTGTTGTCCATCAAAACTGGCTAAATTTTGTCTTCCCAATTTCAAAACATGTTTAGTATCAGGTAATTCTAAAAGTAAAGGATACACCAAGAACTATTCAGTGATTTGAAGTGGGTACAGTGCTTGGAGTTTGTAATTGCTATGAAATGCTACACATACAGAGTTTGGCCCCATTGCTACCGGAGGTGTAACTTCACCCTTTGCAGAATCATTGGGCTGTTATTAGCCAGCCCAGAAAGGAGTTTCGGCTGGGCTAATGTCAGTTCTCTGCATATTGGATGTCTGTTATCAGCATCTGGCGAAAAGTCTATTTCACCCAAGTCCTCCCTGAAATTCCTCCCTCTGTAGTGAGGGGGGGTGATGTCACCAGAGGAGGCTCAGCACTAGAACTGAGGTAAGTTTTAGTTTATTCCCAAAGAAGCTGTAACTCCTGCACTTGACACAGCTGCCGCCGACTTCATTCTTCATTCCTCTCTGTGGCGCAATATGAGAAAGTTTTAGCCAGATAGTTGGTGATAGGCAAAGATCACCAGCTGATCGTCTAACCCTACCCTAGCTGCCCATTAAACAGAAAGTACTACTTCATTAAAGACTATTTTATATTTACTGAGTTAAACTATGAAGAGTTGTGGTCTGCCTAGGAGCTAAAGTCCATGTTCAGTTTTAAAAGGGAGCATTGTTTGATGTTGTTTATTTACTTATTTACTTAATTGCGAACTTACAAATAAACTTCATCTGAGGTTTTTTGTAAGGAGGCTAATTAGAAATTGACAATCTGTATTGTTTTCAGTAAGTGTAGAAAGACCTCTTCATTTTATCCTCTTATTATGTTAAAGGGACACTATAGTCACTCAAACAACTACAGTTTACTGTATTTGTTCTGGTGAGGAGAATCATTCGCTTCAGGCTTTTTGCTGTAAACACTGTCTTTTAAGAACATTACAGCCTAGGGACACCTAAACTGGCCACTCCTCAGATGGCCATTAGAGGTGCTTTCTGGGACTGTTCTGTACACTGTGCAGCCCTGACATTCAGTGTCTCCACCCTCTGCATGGAGACACTGAACTTTCCTTATAGAGATGCATTGATTCAATACATCTCTATGAGGAGAAGCTGATTGGCCAGGGCTGTTTGGCTCTGCCCCTGATCTGCCTCCTTGACAGTCTCGGACAATTCTATTGTAAAGCATTATCTGAAGTTGACTTAGATAATCACTTCTGATGATGTCAGCCAAGCAGGCAGATCAGAGGCAAATCCAGCAGCTGCAGACTTGAATCAAAGTAAGATTTTACTATATTTATGAATTCCCGGGGGACTAGATGGGGGTTTAAACACTACAGGGTCAGGATACGTGTTTGTGTTCCTGGCCCTATAGTGTTCATTTAATGCTTATAGCTAGTATCTCAATAGAAAAAAAAAAGTTACTGTAAGAACACAGATATAAACTTGTTAACATGTATGTACAATACTGGAAACAATGCCCTATGAAGATATTATGGCTATTTTCTCAGGATAGTTAAGGATTTACCGATTTATTTGATTTCAATTTAACATCTTAGTTTACAACTTATCACAGCTTATTATTTAATGAATAAACTTCCATTTGTACCATACTGGCCGAGAGAATCATCTAATTAAAAAAAAAAAAAAAAAACAACAACACAACAACAACACAACAACAACAGACTTTAAAAGACCCATGACCAAAATTGGTTAAAAGGCATATATTGTTGTGAATGTGCTTCATTTACAAGTGATTTCACCATGAGCACTATTTACCAGTGTTATTTATATTAAACAAAGTATACTGGTCTACACAAGTAAAAGACTTGAAAAGACAAGTAAAAGATTTTTTTCCCAGAATTGTGATCTGGTCATTAAAATGTACTTTTAGATCTTGGATCTGTCATTGAACTGTCAGAACTGGATAAGACCAGATTTTCCCTTATTTTTAAACAGTGTTTACTAAAAGTACTGTAGTGGAAGAGATGCAAAATACATATAATGATATTAAAATAGAAAACACATGTAATATTTCTTTGCGGGGAGAAGATTCCACAAACAATGGCATGAGCTATTCTCAGGGGCAATGTTCTTTTCCAGTTCTGATGAAGACATAACAAGTGTTTGTATCTAAACCATACTCAGGATGAATATATAGCATGATCTAGAGACTAAAGATTTCAAACTTAAATATGAAATTCACATTCATTCCAGATGTTAAACATCATCTCTTTCTGCACAATCACCTTCTTTGCGTCCAAACACAAAAAAATAGAAAAATCTGCTAGATATATGCAGTTTTCTCCAAGTACATAATTCATTCTATGACCTAATTCCTAAGGGAACGTTGGTTGAAGTGTCCAGGAACCAACGGTTGGGTTATAAATGAAAATAAAGAGGGGCTATTTGGGAAAAAATTGGAGTGAAAGGGTGAGAAGAATTGCCTGCGATCCCGAAGTACGAGTTGCAAGCATTTCTAAATGGCAGCCTAAACCCCTCCCACAACAACAGGCCTGTGGCTTGAAAATTTGTGGTTGGTGAAAAAAAAGCCATAATATGACCCAATTCCTTAGGCAAAGTTGGTTATAGTGTACCAGAACCGACAGTCGGGTTAGGCCTGAAAATAAAGAGGACAAAATATTATTACAGTATTATTAAAAAAAAGGAAAAGGAAGGAATAAGGGTGCGCCTAAAACAAGTGGAAATAAAAAATAATAATATAAAAGTCGGTTTAGCAGCAATAACAGAAACATCCGAAAAATGTCCATATATAATATAAAAAATTGGAATAACAACAGGTACCTATTAGTCCGAATATAAAATATCCAAATGTGCAAATGGTGGTCCTAGTAGTCCATCAGAAGGGTATGTAGCGTCCGAATGTATATTTGTAGTTTGGAGATAAATATGCGGGAAGAACAGAAGAGAGAAAAACTCCAATTGTGTAGTATAAAAACAAAATATGGATATTCTGTAAATAACAGTGGAGCTACTCACAATATTCAGAGCTTAAATCCAGCTCTGGTATGGATAGCGTGAAGTGGAATAATCCCCACTCAAGGATATGTGGTGCTCCTCTTTGGTCCTTTGGTGAAAAGATGGAGTAGTCCAACTCGGGATAATAAAAAATGAAAAATATAGTGCTCACTGTATAAATGATGAAACAATTAAAATGAGATAAAATATACTCACGGTATATAGAGCAGACGTACTGCTCGGTGGATGGCGTATGGGTGGTATAATCCCCACCTAAAGGATTCTTTGGTAGTCCAATATGGTCGGAATCAATGGTGGTTAGGTCTGGATAAAATAAACTTGCATAGAATAAAATAGCACATAATATAATATAAAAGTGAAAGAAGGAATGTGGCAAACCAGTGTATAATAGCCAAATATTCCTTTAATAACACTTTGATTTATAAAAGAAAAAAGTTTCTATACGCGTTTCGCCACAATAGGCTTCATCAAGTAGAAACATATATAAAAAAGAGAAAAAACAGACCTAACATGGTTAGGTCTGTTTTTTCTCTTTTTTTTCTCTTTTTTTCTCTTTTTTATATATGTTTCTACTTGATGAAGCCTATTGTGGCGAAACGCGTATAGAAACTTTTTTCTTTTATAAATCAAAGTGTTATTAAAGGAATATTTGGCTATTATACACTGGTTTGCCACATTCCTTCTTTCACTTTTATATTATATTATGTGCTATTTTATTCTATGCAAGTTTATTTTATCCAGACCTAACCACCATTGATTCCGACCATATTGGACTACCAAAGAATCCTTCAGGTGGGGATTATACCACCCATACGCCATCCACCGAGCAGTACGTCTGCTCTATATACCGTGAGTATATTTTATCTCATTTTAATTGTTTCATCATTTATACAGTGAGCACTATATTTTTTTTTTTTTTTTTTTTTTTTTTTTTTTAAATTCTTTATTTTTATTGCGCAGGTGTGTACAGTATCATTGACAAACGCCACAACAGCGTACATTTGCATACAAAATAGGTTTTACAGTGGCATTGATGAGAGCGCTTTTTTAAATTATAAATGAATACAGGCTTAATTAAAGAGTGGGGTTACAACGTTTAGAGGTACAGGTAAAGAAACTATGTGCCTCAGGATTGAAGTAAGTAGCAATGCTATAGTCATGCCTATATTTCAACATACCAGTTAATAATAAGGTACATGCTGGAGTGAGGTATGTTGCTTCTATAGGAACAATAAAGCAGTGTGAGGCTTTCGCTTATATGCATATTGTGCATCATAATAGTGGAAGGAAAACGTGTGATTATCACCCTGGTGGATCGGGGCACCCCGAACTGCCTTCGTGGGAGAGGGTCGGTATCTCAGTGAGTCCAAGACTATTCATAGAGGTGCAGTCCTGTTTTACCCTGATACCTGCTCTGTGGTGTCTGTGTAGTGGGAAGCAAGCGTCTTGTAGAGCAGGGGTTGTCAGAGTGTAAGTCTGATCCTGTCAAAGGCTGAGTAGTAAGCGGGTACAGGGTTGGTCCGCTTCCAGAGGTGTCTTGCTGGGTGGATGGTCGACGCTGGATAACCGGTCTCCTCGGTGTCGCTGCTATCACCCGCACTTTCCATGCGCCAGTTGCTTGCGTTGGTGGTTTGTGTGGTAGCGGGGATTAGCCCGAGTATTGCTGCTTCTCCTTGTGGCGGTATCTGCTATCAAGAGCTGTGTCGTGGGTAGTGGACGCCAGGAGGGAGGTTTGTCCTGCATGCATTCAGCGCACATGGCGCCCGCCATCTTGGAGGCGGCGATCAGGTTCCCCGGCCTCAGATGTGGAATCTCGCTTGTGGCCACCGGGTGTGGACCGGGATCACCCCCCCGATCCATAGGGGGGGGAACGGAGCCAGGTCCGCGCCGATCAGAGCTTTTGGCCGGGCTCTGTGGTGCAGGATAGCGAGGCAGCGGCCGTCTGCCTCGCTCACCGCTGGAGAAGGCCCGGGTTAGGGCACCGCGATCCTCTCCCCTGGGGGACTGTAGCTCAGCGAGCCAGCCTCTCCCCAGGTCCAGTTGTGCCTCGGCACTGGGCATCTGAGCTGTCAGTTCGTATTTGATGCAAAAATAACGGTTTTGAGCGTGTTTGCAAAGATATGTTGCCGGAGCCGCTCTGACTTGCGACCGACCAGCACGGCGGCCCGGCCCCGCCCCCTATTTTTTATTTTTTATTATCCCGAGTTGGACTACTCCATCTTTTCACCAAAGGACCAAAGAGGAGCACCACATATCCTTGAGTGGGGATTATTCCACTTCACGCTATCCATACCAGAGCTGGATTTAAGCTCTGAATATTGTGAGTAGTTCCACTGTTATTTACAGAATATCCATATTTTGTTTTTATACTACACCATTGGAGTTTTTCTCTCTTCTGTTCTTCCCGCATATTTATCTCCAAACTACAAATATACATTCGGACGCTACATACCCTTCTGATGGACTACTAGGACCACCATTTGCACATTTGGATATTTTATATTTGGACTAATAGGTACCTGTTGTTATTCCAATTTTTTATATTATATTTGGACATTTTTCGGACGTTTCTGTTATTGCTGCTAAACCTACTTTTATATTATTATTTGTTATTTCCACTTGTTTTAGGCGCACCCTTATTCCTTCCTTTTTCCTCCATTGTATTCTAAGGGGTCCAGAGGGGATTCCCCTTTTTAAGGTGTGCTGCCTTGCTGTAATATTCCCTGTTTCTTATCAGCGCTGAACCTTATCCTGATCTTTATTATTAAAAAAAGGCTTATACAGCAAGAATCATCAAGGAATTATGAAACTAAATTACAGGATACATAGCAAGATTTTGCAGAGATGAAGGACTATATCTGCCAATCAACCCAATGACTTCCATTGATGCATATGCTGTGAATTGTGAATAGTTATATGACTAAATAGGCATAAAAGTGAGTACACAAGATAAACTGAGACCCTAAGGTGCTGCATTATAATGAGCAACAGTGAAATAAGAGGCATGTGGCAAAGATGGCCAAGATAAGGAAGCAAAAGGATAATATGTAATCTCTGCAAAAAGGCATGCAACACTATGGTGAGCATATTAGCTCTATGACAGGGAAAACTTGAAACCATTCCAACTTGATGCACAGGTAGCTCAGTGATTAGTGTAAACTCAGCAACAAATAAAATTATATATATGTGGTCTCCAAATACTAAGTTGTACCAAAATCCACAGTTCAACCACTAATTGTTTGATTGCATCATATAGCCTCATAACAACAAACCACCAGGAAATGTAAATTTGTTAAATAGTAATGCAGGGGACGTTTAACTTACGGAGTTTCTAATCACCTAAAAATAGATGGAATGGCAAACCTACAACTTGTGGAAGTGCATACAAATAAGCAATATGTACTAATGTAAAAGTCCCCCGAGAATGGCTCTTAATCAGAAACATACCACACTGAGACCCAATCAGCACTCTGGAACAAAAGGCAGGCATTTTTAAATGTACACTAAAACAGGCTTCCAGTGAGTGTAAAACAAACACTGTACCAGTATGAGGCAGTATGAGGCAGTTTGCGAAACTTGCGGTCAAATTGTCAGTCCTCAGAATGCTCCCAGCCCATATGTTCCATAGCTGCTGTATCGTTCCTGAAGCAAAAGGAAAACCTATTGGAAGGCTTTCTGAAGTGCGAACCCTCCTTACTCACTACCCTGCAACAAAGCCATCAATTATTTTTCTCAATGGGAGACCATTGATAGGCTGAGAACTTTAGTCGATCGGCACTCAGCAAAAATCTTCCAATTTGAAGCAAGACATGGAGTAGAAGACACAGAGATCTGGATGACAATACAAAATAATTAATAAAATTGGGCTATTACAATGTCCATTACACTGGTTTAGTTGAAGGGAGCATGCTAAGTGCTCTAAATTTGTACTATATGTTAATCATTACTAATATTGTAATAGCATAATAAAGATCATAGATACCCCAAAAAGGTTTTTTTGTGCATTTATGTCAATTATGACCTAACTGGGAAGAAGAAATGTTGTCAAAATATGAAGGGCTAGCATCCTGTTAATTAATCACAAAATCCAAGCTTAGAGGAAGTCAGGACAGGCAGAGTTATTCACTAGCCCCCAAATTTCTGTTTTATGAAATCTATCAGGGTTATTCACTAAAGTCAGACTTTAAAGTGAATCCAAAGTGAATTTCAAATTTAGGCCAATGTAACCAAGCTAGAAGTTCAACTGATTTAGATCATTTTTCCTTTTCATCTATTTTGAGCTTGCATTTCAGCACCATAGATGAAGGACGTCATTTAGATTCTGGCTTTCTGGCACACTACCAAAACTTTATATGAACACAAATCTTAATGTCTTCCATATTTATTTTCCAATACTCCCACTTTACTGATATTTGAGCAAGCTATATATATCTTTAGGTAGCTGGTATGTGTCAAAGTAACTTTTTACATGAATGCCAGGACCCAAGGTTTCCCAGCAAAACATTGCACAGTGCTTAAAACTGCCTCCGCCGGCGTGCCTTCTTCCCACAGCACATGCTGCTGCCATCTCTTTTCCAGGTAAATGATGTACACACACACACACACACACACACACCAGGCAATCCACCTGATCTAAAACAAAACATAATTCATCAGGCCAGACAACCTACTTCCATTGCTCCATGGTCCAGTTCTGATGCTCACATCCCTATTAACCCCTTAAGGATCAAACTTCTGAAATAAAAGGGAATCATTACATGTCACACATGTCATGTGTCCTTAACCCCTTAATGATTCCATTTTACCCCTTAATGATTCAATTTTATTCCAGAAGTTTTGTCCTTAAGGGGTTAAGGGGTTAAAGGCACTTTTGGCAGTGGACAGGGGTCATCATTGACGCTTTCACCGCTCTATGACTATAAAGCTCCATTTGCAGCAAACTGCAGTGCACTGTGTGTTCTGACACCGTACTATCATGGGCAGCATTTATTTTTTTATTTTTTTTGCAATTTGAGCTAAGGTAGCTCTTCTGTGTGATCTAATCAAACGGGCTATCGTTTACTCCCCACGTGCATAAATTAGCTTTCAGTGCACATAAACCTTATTCCTGTTTTCTGGTGTCCTTCCTTTCCACTTTTGGGAAGTACTCATCACTACATATTGGCCCAGTCATCTAAGCATTTATACCCTGACCGGCCACTAGGACCGACTTATTTTTATATTCCTTTATAGATTTGGAAAATCGGATGATTATTTTAGACATTTGGCTGCAAAAAGGGATTCATTACACTCATGACAAAATAAATAAACTATAGAAGATGTTCTGTTTATTTAACAGTTGTAACTTTAAGACAATTGATATTCGTTCCAATACATTGGAACCTCTATCCCTCTGGAAATTCTTAATTTTTTTGATTTACTGTCCTTTTGGATTATGTAACTTATTTATTGTAAATTAATGAATTCTATATTTAATTATCATTATGTTATCTTACACTGATCACATATCAGTTAAGTAATAGGTTGCAATTACCTTTTGGACACATCGGTACTCTTAAGCCTATACTCTGTTGCCAGTTAGGCTTGTTAGTCTGTCACTCATTTAATGCGGAATGTAAACTGATACAATTTTTTTAATGATTGGTTATTATGCATTCACTGTGCCTAGAACGCACAGACTCATTTACCCCTTTCTCTCATCATTTATATCTAAAGTGTATTGTAAGCTGACAAACTTTAATGTGCATTGCCTTACAAGTAATTTCCTGAGGCAATATTATATATTCAGTGGGTATTTACTCATTAATAATTTTTGTAGGCAATATTCAATAATTAATGATTATTAATGATTTCCTACAATCACTTTTATTAAATTAAGGGCTGATTACCCCGTTTACTGTAAATATGACCGCAATAAATATGACATCTGGATGCGTTACAATTTATTCATTTCTCTGATCAATTAATTTTATTCATGATGAATGCAACAATTTTTCAATAAACATGTATGCTGTAGTTTTTCTTCAGTTCTTACAGGCATACCACAGGTTAATATTACCTAAGAGACATCAGTCCCGCCCATTGCATGGAGAAATTGAACCAACATCCAATCATTGCAAAGGGCGGGATATTTAAACGTCCGATTTTCATAACATCTTTTCCCCTGGAAGAGCCAGCACTTGGCGAAACGCGCAGCAGGCTATTAGTTAGCAGAGATTTTGGCACGCAGATTAGGCAGATTGTCTTCAATACCCTAAGATTAGCCACTTCGCTAAGATTGACTTCTATTCAATTCGTTATTTTTTATTTTGTATCCTTTTACGTTTTTTTTTTTTATAATTAGATATTGGTGTGACTGAGGGTGCTAGGAGAAGGGCTTACCCTTTGACCTGGAAGTCCTTTTGTGGGTATTGGGGAGATATAGTGGAGTTCTAGATTTTTTAAGGGGTACCCTTGAGGCACGATAGGGTTCTAGCTTTTTAGGATCTATTTAACCCCTTCTTGGCTCTATCCTTGCTCACCCTGACATTGCTAAAGAGACAGATTGACTTTTCATTTTTGCCTTCCCCTTTTTTACCCTCAGCAACGTTTTTTTTTTATTTTAAGTCTGTATTTTTTTGTAAACCTACATTTATTATTTTGATATTTAGACTACTATACTTTTCACTCCCTGACTTGGGTTTTAAGACAATTTATTAAAAGTGATGTTTTAATAATATTATTATTTCTTAAAGGGGTTGCTCTCCTTCTTGTCAAGGATAGTTTTGGGAGGTATCTATATTTTTACCTCTCAGTCTCCCCTTCAGTCATATTTATGTTCTTATATATAGGGGTTACCCCCCCCCATATTTGTGAGCAACCTGACACATTCTCCCTGTTTAAATTAATTTCAATTCAGTCATTTAACCATAACTATTTGGCTCTTGTCAAAGTCACTGAGAATTTTGCGCGTGCTCATTTTTCCTGATTCCAACATATGAAATACAACTGGCTGTTTTCTAATATATCCCACCCCATGACAGATGCCATTGTAACAATATAATTAATGTTAATTGTTTTTTTAAGTGTTAAACTCGATCATATTGATCTGTATTGTTTCAGACCTGAAAAAGAGAAGACAACTCTCTTGTCCAATAAAAAGGTATCATTGCATGCTGCTAATATTTTGGGACCTTACGTTTGAAATTCACCTTTGAATTCACTTTGAATTCTCACCTTAGTGAATAACCTTGTAAATTGTAAAATGTAAAATGTAGAAATGCATAGCTGATTTATCCAACTCATCTATGTTATTTTAGCCTCAATTTAGCACTTCAGATTTCAAATCAAGGTTTAGTGAATAACCCCAAGAGCCATATTGAGACAATTTCTTATCTGCAGACTTTGCAAGCCATCTCCTCTTTCCCTTATCTGCAGCCTCTCCTCTTTCCCTGACACAGATTTTCAGTCAGTGCCAGGGAATTCACCAGTAAGAAGTTTTTCATTGTATTATCTTCTGTGCTGGTGCTGTGAGTGCTCTAGCCCAGGAAGGCACGTTCTAGCCCAGTACAAACAGGGTTATTCACTAAAGTGAGAATTGCCAGGAATCGTTGACGAATGTCAAATTCAAAGCCAACATAGTCAAACTGCAAACAAAATCGAGTCCGATTGTGTCCATGTCGGCTATTTTGGCTTGAATTTTGAGATTCTCTTTGAATTCCCAGAAATTCTCTTTCTTGTCAATAACCATGTATATGAAAAAAAAGCAATCTGAATTAAAATTACTATTAAAAGAGGAGAAAATACATATTACAGTTAAATAACAGAAGACCCTGGAATAATTTGGGACACTCCATGCAATGCTGTGATGCGATGTCATTAGTGACATGCAATGGTGGAAGAAGATAGAGTTGGTTATATGTCCATGATTGCTGTTATAAATTCACTTATTCTTGTAATACTATGACGGATATCTCTAGCAAATTGGCTATTTACTGGTCACTATAGCTTGCTTAATACTTGCTGTACATTGCTGCATGAATTTTACAAACCATTACATTGAGTTTGTTAATAAAACAAGGTTTTTTGTACTGGCTTGTAATTGATTTTAAAGCTCTTATCTATTATATTTGCAGATGCAGTTAAGTCAGAATTACTATCTGTTGCAATCTGACCTCATTTCACATTTTATTTAAAAAGAACACATTGTAACAACCAGGAAGCCTTCATTTTTCTCCTCTGATAGAAGGACGAAGAGCATCAGCAGTGATGTGTGAAACGTCCCATATATACCTTGCAACCCAAACAATCTTGAGCAGGAGGATGGTTGCACAAACACTGATGAGCATGTGATACCCAAAACTCATCACTTAAAGTTATTGTCACCTCGCACTTTCCTTTCTCTTATTGTCCTCTTCCTCTTTCAAATTCTGTTCTGATAAAGTTCTCATTAAAACATAAGACTATGTTGGGACTACTTTGTCTTGTGTATCTTTCCGACAAGTGATAATGGGAAGAGCTTAAGGCAAGTTCCACACTCTTTTTAATCTTGACAAGGGAAGAGGAACTTGCATCAAGCTCTACGCTTTGTCAATATTGTCAAGTGTAGAAAAAATACAAAAGTAGTCTTATCGTAGAGAAATACATAAAATAAGAAGAACAGATTCTGAAAGAGGAAGAGAAGACTAAACAATTGGAGAAAGGCAGGTTTGAGGTGACAGTGTCACTTTAATATCTGTGATTTAACCTATTAGAGACCTATAATTATACAGCCTCACCTATGCATTTCTATAGGGGAATATTTACCGGGACAAAACCCACTTGATCTAAATAGATTAATTCTCCAATGATGGTTTTCAGTCTAGCGGAAAGCACTGACACATATATCTTAATATCAACATTAAGATATTGGACAGTAGTTGGAGATCTCTGTTGGGGTCTTACCCTGCTTTAATATAGGGATAATATTTACTCTTGTCATCTTTCCAGGATATTCCCCACCCTCAATTATATCACTAAACACTTTAGTCAGGACATCTGTGACCTTAGAGGAATATGACTTAAAAATAAAATTGGAAAACCCATCGGGTCCTGGAGATTTATATTTTTTTCAAATCAGATATAGCCCTTCCTATCTCCTGGTAATAGATCTATTAAGTTGATCTTTATGATAATTTTTAAGAATAGGAAGAGAAGTCTTAGAAAGATACTTCTCTATCAATGACATTCCAGGTCTAGATTCTATATTATAAAGATTAGAATAATAATCATTAAAGGCCTGTCCAATTTCTACAGTGTTAATATATGTTTTAGAGTCAACTATTGATTTATGAACTCTATTATCGGTTTGTTTTTTCTTAAATTTTTTTTGGAAGGATTTTATCTGCCCTATTTCCTCTGTAATATTAATTTATTTTCATTTTTTAAAGATTTGCTGTTATTCTTTCTGTGTGTACCTAGACTGTTCTGGTGTACCTAGTGTAACACACAGAGAAGAGGGAGACAGACTAGCACTAAGCTGCTCAAACTGGAAACAATAAGGATTCACTAAAAACCTATATTAAAGACAGATAAAAACACCCTAAGAATATAGTGTGTAAACTCAAGGAGCTGGCTAGTGGCTGATGGCTAAAACTGTGATAAATAAACCTAATAGGTATAGGATGGAAATGTAGATTCCTATATGAAGTAGGTGGATACTGTGCCTTAAAGTGTTAAAAATAAGTGCTATACCTTTAAGTGCTATAACAAAGTGGTAAGGGATAAAAAAAGGCAGCAATGGAGGTAGAAGGAAGGTGGAGTAGATGATAGAAAAGGGGAAGGGATGGGTAAAAGTAAATATAAGTAAGAAATGTAAGTAAAAGATAAATATAAATACATAAATAAAATGAAGAAAATAAATAGAAACAGATGGTAATATAAGTAAACCACAAAATGCTTGAATAAACTCCTTGAACCAATATGTGCAAACAGGTATCTCGATCCCCAATGAGGTGGGGGGTAAATGATACCTATTTCAAAATGCTATACTTTGTGGTATCAAAGATAAAAAAGTAACAATATCTAACTGCTGAGCGATACAGCATATAGAACTGCAGGCTTGGATACTATGTATAATGAATCGTGATGAACTAAAGCAAGGTAAACTGGATAGGTAATAAAAAAGGGTCCAGTTTAGTAAACATTAAAAATATATAAAAAATAATAGTTAAAATATAGATCAGAAACAGTTCATAAGTGCATTACCAGGCTCTAGTGAATACCTAGGAAACCTGTGCTAGAGCATCGCTGGACGTCCTCACGCTGTGAATGAGTTTTCAATGCTTCCCTATGAGGAGCGCTAATGCGCATGCGCGGCATCAGTCTCACCCACCAGCCGACGCAATGGAGAGGAGGAGCGTCGCGGAGGAGGAGACAGCGGCGAGGGACATCGCCGCTGCCTCAGGTAAGTGACTGAAGGGGTTTTCACCCCTTCAGTACCTGGGGATTGGTGGGTGGGAGGGAGAGGGACCCTCCAGTGCCAGGAAAACGGATCATTTTCCTGGCACTGGAGATTCCCTTTAAATTCTGTCTTCTTGCGCGATCTTCCATGTCACCTAATTTTAATTCTATATCTGATATTTTCTGTTCAGAAATTACTTGAAGCTTTTTAACTCCTTCAGGATGGAGTCAATAATACACGTTCTAATCAAACAAAATGTAAACAAAAACTGGAATTTGCGCTATATGTCTGTTCACCCGTAGTTCACCTCTTTCATATTAAGTGCATCCACACTTATATATAATTTTGTTCAGGAGAAACAGGGCTTTAATTTCTCATGAACTATTCATACATGAAACATAATTTATTATGAATAAAATAAAAAAAAAAAAACTGTCAGAAATTAAGATTTTTTTTTAAAATGTGTAGTTCCGCCTGACATTTTAGCTGTAAATGTCATAATACTGTTAGGTTTTACTGCAATAAAATGCACATATTTGTATTCAGCAAAGTCTCAGGAGTACAACAGTACCCCCCATTAACATATTTTACGGTGTTTTGGAAAGTTACAGTGTCAAATATTGCACATTCTATTTTTTTTTTTATTAGATTTTTTATTAGATTAGTAATATTACCTTTAAGACCGTGTGGTAGCCCAGGAATGAGAATTATCCCCATGATGGCATACCATTTGCAAAAGTACACAACCCAAGGTATTGCAAGTGGGGTATGTCAAGTCTTTTCTAGTAGCCACTTAGTCACAAACACTGGCCAAAGTTAGCGTTCATATAACAAATATTTTGCCAGTGTTTGTGACTATTTGGCTACTAAAAATGACTGGAGATACCCCATTTGCAATACCTTGGGTTGTCTACTTTTGCAAATGGTATGCCATCATGGGGGTAATTCTCATTCCTGGGCTACCAAACGGCCTCAAAGGCAACATAACCAAACTGGCAAATTTGAATGTGAAAAAAAATCAAATGCAAGCCTTATATTTGACTCTCTAACTTTCCAAAACACAATAAAACCTGCACATGGGGGGTACTGTTATGTTTGTGTTCAGTGAATTCTCCCAAGTATAAGTGTTTCAAAACAGTAAAACATATTACAACAATAATATAGTCAGTAAAAGTGCTGTTTGTGTGTGAAAAATGCAAAAAAAACTACACTTTTACTGAAAATATCATCTTTGTAATACAATTTATTATTTTGAAACAGTAATATTTGTGTTCAGCGAAGTCTCCCAAGTAAAACAGTAACTCCCATGTAGAGGTTTTATTGTGTCTTGGAAGGTTACAGGGTTAAATATAGCGCTTGCGAATAATATTCTCTGCACTTTCTGCCTGGGTTGTCAGGCACGTCAATCAAAGTTTAATTAATTAAATCACATAATTATGTTAAAAGATTACTTAATTATACGTAGAATTTTAATATGTATACATATATATTTATTTAAATTCTATGTGTATACTTATGTAATCAGTTATGTAATTATATATAATATATACATATATTTAAATATTAATAACAAAATACAGTTAGAGAGGGGCGGGGCCTGACTGCAGAGCAGAGCAGACGCATGTAACTGCTGCTCTTGCTTCTCAGCGCATATCTAGCCAATTTACGCTGAGCAGAGGCTGTGACCCAACTTATTTTGGCTGCCAAGAGATCTGGAATACCGAGCCCTACAGGATGATCCCACACAAGTGGACTTTTGCAACGGTTCTGAACGCCCAGACATGGCAGCCTACAAGCATGGCTCTCCTGCCATCTCAACACACTGCAAGGCAAAGCTTGAGCCACCATTCCCCCCCCCCGGGACCGGCGGGGGTTATCCCGGTCTCCACCGACTTGGCACGCACGGCACTGTCGACTAAACCTGCCCGCTACAGCCGGGGCTCCGGATATGCCGGGCCCAGCAACATGGCAGACGCAGCCCGAATATCGATACCTGCACACACGCAGGCACCAACCGCAACCTCAATCTGATCTTCTGGGACCAGCTGGAGAAGCTCCTCACTGGGCCTCCCCCTACCCACGGAGAGAAGCCACTGGGGACAGGGGTGCAGAGACGGAGCAAGCCTATCCCAGGTATAGCAAACCCCCTCATACTCAATAAGCGCACCAAATGCCCACTTGCAAGGGTTGCAAGGAGGTTACCTCTAAAGCATCGGCCAGTGCGTAGGAAGACCGGCCAAGGCAGGCGGTGGCAGAACACTGGGGTCTTCCATGGTGCCCTTGAAGGGAAAGACCCAGCCTCAAAAAGAACCTGAGTCTGTGGCACGCAGACTACAGGAGGCCTGGGGCTGGGGAGTGGCCACTCCTTTCTTGCAGCTCACCTTCACCCTCCAGAATCGCCAAGCATCAGAAACTTCACTGCCCAGCGAGGTTATTGGCTGACACGGCGGTCCATGAACTGTGTCCTCGCATAAGACTGAGTGTTGTGCCCGGACTGACACCATGCGACAATCGAGCCATTACTGTTAAGTGTTTCTCTACCCACACGAGCAGACTGTCTTTTAAGCTATCCGCACCTACTGGATCTTCGGACTTATCTGCCAACTCGCAGGATGCCCAGTATCCAGTGTCTCTTCCTAACGCCTTAGTTAACACATTCTTTCTTTATTTTCAATGTATATAAATTTGTTTTGATTTTTCTTTCGGTTCACAATCGCAGCAACCAAGTACATAGTGAAGTGTGTGCCATAGGGTGGATATCAGCCTGTTGAATTACTCTAATACTGTTAATATTTATGTGATAATTATACTCTTACCTATATATATCCTGAAATACCCTAATTTGTGTGTACGCATATTCTAGTAGCACACTCATGAATAGCTAGCCTGATCTGGCTAATGTTAAACTCATTATAACACATAATGTGCACTATGTTAACCCTGCCTTCATTTTACTAATTTATAGACTAGCCAGTCAAACCTTTCCAGGGATATGCTACAATGCCTAAGCTAGACATGTATCTTTAGCCTGTGAAATGCACCACGCTTAAAAACGTATTATTTTGTTTCAAAGTACTGCTCACCGACATTTAATATTTCTCTCTCAGTTGATAACTAGCATGCTTTCTGTATACTAGTATTATTATTATCAAATGAGGTTGGAGCCTGCTGGAGTTTATGATTGTACACTACCGTCGCAAATGTGATGTCTGTTTACTTGATAACACTCCCTTTTCTTCTTTCTGTACTGTCCTTAAAATTGCCTCAATAAAAGAAAGCTTGACAAAAAAATTCAGTTACAATGAAATTACATGTGTATATATAATTTTTTATATATATTTTATTTATGTATTTTATTATTTTATTTATTTATTATTATAATTATACACACAAATATATATATATATATATATATATATATATATATATATATATATATATATATATATATATATATATGTAAATATATATATATATAGATATATATATGTAACTTATTTTAAGTGTATTTTAATACTAATATAAGTAATTATATTAACATTAAAATACACTGCATATTACGTTAAATATATACAAGAAGAATATATTATATATATTTTATATATATATATATATATATATATATATATATATATATATATACACACACACATTTAATTTACTTTAAACAGATTTCATTATTATTTTTTTTACACTACCCACCAGCAGGGGGACTTTCTGACAGCCCAGACAGTCTCCCTGCTGGCAGATCCAAAGCCAGCTATAAGGAGCCTGATTTGCCGGGGGAGGGCTGCCTGGGCTGTCAGGCAGTCCTCCTAAAGAGGATCACGACGGAGGTAAGTTTCTCCTGGCTCCTGGGGTAGAAAGCCATTACGGCATAGAACGTCGTAACGGCATTAAGTAGTTAAATTATTTATTATTCTCCTCCATTTCAGCTATATTTTTTTCAAGGCGTGTACTTAGGTTTCCAATTTCTTGTTTAATGTCACTAGACTTAATTTCGCCTTTTAGGTTTTCCACCATAGACTGCATATAATCTTAAAAAAAGTCTGGTATACATTTGTGTCTTCAGGTTCTTGGCTTACTTCCAGAATATTTTGCCCAGCATTTCTGTGTTTGCCATTATTGATTTCTCTTTTTGAGCGACTGAGGAGAAGAACCCAGGCATACCTTTGTCTAGTTTATTTTCTCTCTTATCCCTTTTTGTCGTCTGGCTTTTGGTGGCCATTTTATGTGTAGAAGTACTTTTTAATTATATCTCTAGGAGATGATGAGAGAATATTACTCTTAGGGTTATATTTCTAAAGGGCTAATCTCTAAGCCAAAAAGCAAAAAAAACTCAAAAAACAAAACAGAAAGTGAGTGTAAAAAAAAAAAAGTATTTACATCCAGAATTAAATAATTGCTTTTTCCCTTCTATTTATATTACTCTTTATATCTGTAATGGAGCTTCCTGTACCCCAGCTGAGTACCTCCGCCAAGGACCACTTCCTAGCTGGAACAGAGGACAATTCTGCCCACAGTTGCTGTGGCTTGACTGGGGTCCAGGAACCGCTCCCTTCTGGAGCTGAACAGGGAACTCACTCTATCCACCCCTGGCACTGGACTACACTTAGTTCTGGGAGCTCTAGTCCTTAAAAGGACTTCTCCCGTTGAATCTTCCACACCAGTAACCAGACGACACATAGTTCTGGGAGTACAAACTGGAATGTTTTCATCTGGCCAGATGGCTTGTTTTATACAATTTCAGACACAGTTAAGCACGCACCTGACACTCACACACAAACAGGAGAATCCCTCTCTTGTACCTGAGAGGGGATTAGTTACAAATACCAACTCCTCCTCTGTCTCTGAGACATAATTGAGTCAGGAACTGAACTAACTCAATTATCTCCAAGCATAGAAAAAACATTCAATATTACAATACCCAATACCTTTAAAACACATAAAAACCCCACATCCCCTGATAGCCCTGTTCTGGGTGACCAACATATCCAAAAATCACCCAGATCGGTACAGGGGTTCTGAATTTCCCTGGAAGTCATAATTTTGACCGACTGTGCACATGGTCTTACGCCCAAAACAGTTCCATGAAATCAGTGCTAATGGTCGGTCAAGTTCGGTAGTTTAAAAACAAACAAACTACCAAACAGAATTTATATTTCTACCCTGGAGCATGTTCACCTTGTTTGTGGGAACGTTTTCACCGAAACAGTGCCCTTCTAAGTTGTATAGAACCAAACGCAGGCGATGATGGAAGTCCAGCGGTGTTCGGGAGTTTCTGTGTCCGATTTTAATTCTATGAACTTGACGACCAAACACTGCTGCCTGCGTTCATGCGAACAAGATGGCCACCACCTTGTGGTCATTCATACGAATTGCGGCAACCCAGACGAGCAATTAGAACAGTGGAACTAGTAACAAGATGTCAATTGAGCTTAACAAGCTCCCCGGTGAACTCTGGTTTGTGCGGTTGTTCGGTTCCTGAACAACATAAACCCAAATTACACAAACAGAGTAGTTTGCAGGGTATTTTGTATGGCCCAAAATTCTGGTGCAGAAGGCTGGCTAGCAGGCTCCTCTAAGAGTTTGTGGCAAACGACCAGACCACAGTGCATTTGTCACAATATCTTCTCCTTCTTAAGCTTTCCACCTAATACAGCATTAGAGAGCATATATTGCATTTTTAAATTGTTTATGTTATGATGTTATACTCATCTTTTTTATGGTGGAGGAGCTGTCTCTTCTTGATCTGATTGCTGTATTGGATCTCTTCGGTTTCTGCTCTTCCCCTATCTTTTGGGCTGTAGCAGTGTTGCAGTGCAGACGCTGTAGTCTTGCTTGTTCCCACTTCCCAGGCACCAGCAACACGTGGGACATGGCTTCTGCTCTTCTGTCCTAAGGAGTATAGCAGTGCATACACTGCGATCCTGCTCAACCCCAAAAAAACGGCAGCACGTGGCAGAGCCTCCAAGAGCCAACTCCAGACTGTCTTCTCTCCAGAACAAGTCACTCCTATGTGTACCAGGTATAAAAGACACATATCCCGGATTCAAAACAGCGACCCGTTTGGTACTAATTTACTGTGGTATGAACGCGCTCTTCCTTTTCCAATGTAGCCAGTCGACTCCTCCAGGCATGAACGCACCCATACGCTGTTTTTGTCAACTAGTTTGGATGAGATATGTGTCTATCAGGGGCGGACTGAGAACCCTCAGGGCCCCCGGGCAAAATAAATCAAGGGCCCCCCTTACAGGCCCCACCCATACTCCGCAGCAAGCGCCACCCATGTCCCGCCTCCATGCACCGCCTCCAGCCACACCCTACACAATCTTTAGACACAAGGAACAAAAGTGCAATAATCCCTTCGAGGCCCCAGTAGAGACTACAATTGAGGGCTAATGGGCCATGGAGGGGGTCTTTTTAGCAGAGGCTATCTCAGTGTCCTTTAGAGAGTGTGTTAGAAAGAATCCCCTCCAGGCCCTATTAGAGACTACAATGGAGTCTAATGTGGCCTGGAGGGGGGTCTCTCCAACACTCTGGTTCCTATTCACAATATAGCAACACAACATAGCTCGCTGATACCTAGGCCAAGTTGGCTCCTCTTACCTTAATTACTGTTGCTGGGTGGCAGGCTGTGGGCTTGCTGGAAGGCTGTGGGCTTACTGGCTGCAGCTGGCAGGCTGTGGGCTTGCTGGCTACTGCCGGCAGGCTGTGGACTTGCTGGCTGCGGCTGGCAGGCTGTTGGCTTGCTGGCTGTGGCTTGCTGGCTGTGGCTTGCTGGCTGGCAGGCTGTGGCTTGCTGGCTGTGGTTGGCAGGCTGTGGGCTTGCTGGCTGTAAGCCTAACTGGTGGCCTGTGGGCTGGCTGGCTGGCTGGCTTCTGGCCAGCCTGTGGGCTGGCTGGCTGGCCGGCCTGTGGGCTGGCTGGCTTGCTGGCTACTGGGGCACTTGTAGATCATTTAAAGAAATAATCCATGCACAATAACCACTACTGCTCTGTGTAGTCGTTATGGTGCCAGGAGGGCCGGGCCCCCCTTTCAGAGTAAGTAGTCAAACCGTTTAAGAACAGTTTGACAACTTACCTGGGGTCTGCTGGGATATGAGGCTGTAGTAGGGTATAGGAGCAGTGGTGCAATGTGTAAGGGGTGCAGTGTGTGTGAAAGGTTCAGTGTGTGTGATGGGGTGTAGTGTGTGAATGTGTAGGGTGTGTGGGGCAATGTGTGTATGAGGGGGCTGTGTATGTGTGTGACAATGTTAGTATGGGGGGCTGTGTGTGTATGGGTGGGCAGTGTGTGTGTGTGTGAGGCACTGTGTGTAAATGTGTATGGTGTGTGTGGGTGTATGGGGGCAGTGTGTTTATGGGGCTAGAGTTCACTCTCACCACTGCGACCACCAGGAATCCCTGGTGGTCACAGTGTTGAGAGTGAACTCTAGCCCGTTGCTCCAGGGCTAGAGTTTACTCTCGCAAGAGCCGTAACGTTGCTGTGGTAACTGCGGCAACGATCTGTGCTCCCGCAAGAAGGACCCAGAGGAGCTGAAGGGTGAGCTCCCGGGTCCTCTCTTCCTCCCTCCCCTGCCCGCACGGTGCTGGCGGACAGGGGAGGGGGCAATTGCCCTCCTCTTACTCCCCCCTCTTCATACCCCCCTTCTTACTCCCCCCTCACTCTCTTCTTACACCCCTTCTTACTCTCCCCCTCCCCCTCTTCTTACTCCCCCTTCTTACTCTTCCCCTCTTCTTACTCCCCCCTCCCCCTCTTCTTACCCCCTTCTTACTCTCCCCCTCTTATTACTCCCCCCTCCCCCTCTTCTTACTCCCTCTTGTTACTCCCTCCCTCCCCCTCTTCTTCCTCCCCCCTCCCCCTCTTTACTCCCCCCTCCCTTCTTACTCCCCCCTCCCCCTCTTCTTACCCCCTCCTCTCTTCTTACTCCCCCCTCCTCTCTTCTTACTCCCCCCTCCCTCTCTCTTCTTACTCCCCCCTCCCTCTCTCTTCTTACCCCCTCCCTCAATTCTTACCCCTCCCTCTCTCTTCTTACCCCCCCTCCCTTTCTCTTCTTACCCCCCTCCCTTTCTCTTCTTATCCCCCTCTCTTCTTTCCCCCCTCCCTCTCTCTTCTTACCCCCCTCCCTTTCTCTTCTTACCCCCCTCCATTTCTCTTCTTACCCCCCTCCATTTCTCTTCTTACCCCCCTCTTTCTTCTTACCCCCCTCCCTCTTTCTTCTTACCCCCCTCTTTCTTCTTACCCCCTCTTTCTTCTTACCCCCCTCCCTCTTTCTTCTTACCCCCTCCCTCTTTCTTCTTACCCCCTCTCCTTCTTCTTACCCCCCTCTTTCTTCTTACCCCCCTCCCTCGTCTTACCCCCTCCCTCCTTCTTACCCCCCCAGCCCTCTCTGTTCTTACCCCCCTCCCCTCTTTGTTCTTACCCCCCTCCCCTCTTTGTTCTTACCCCCCTCCTCTCTTTGTTCTTACCCCCACCCCTCTTTGTTCTTACCCCCCACCCCTCTTTGTTCTTACTCCCCCACCCCTCTTTGTTCTTACCCACCCCCTCCCTTTCTCTTTGTTCTTACCCCCTCCCTCTTTGTTCTTACCACCACCCCCCTCCCTCTCTCTTTGTTCTTACTCCCCCTCCCTCTTTGTTCTTACCACCACCCCCCCCCTCTTTGTTCTTACCACCCCTCTTTGTTCTCACCCCCCCTCTTTGTTCTCACCCCCCCTCTTTGTTCTCACCCCCCCTCTTTGTTCTCACCCCCCCTCTTTGTTCTCACCCCCCCCTTTGTTCTCGACCCCCCCCTTTGTTCTTACCCCCTCCCCTGTAGCGTGGCCGAGCTGCTCTGCGGTCCGCGGTGCCCGGCCGGAGTGATAGGAAGGTGCACACTGAGTGTGCACCTTCCTGTCAGTTCGGCCGGGTACAGGAAACAGAAACTCCGGCCGGGCACCGCAGACCGCAGAGCAGCTCGGCCACGCTACAGGGGAGGGGAGGTGAGAAGCTGCAGCCGCCTGAGGCTCTTAAGAGAGCGCTCAGGCGGCTGCAGCATTTAAAGGGGCGGGTGGGCCCCCTGATGGCGGGCCCCCCTCCCGGCCGGGCCCTCGGACCATGTCCGAAGTGCCCGACCGGTCAGTCTGCCCCTGGTGTCTATGGTGGCAATTTTCTTTCTATTTTTTTTCTCTTTTGTGGCACATCATTACACACAAAATATTTAATCTGCATTACACAGCCATGAATTTCACAAATCTCCTTCTGCCTTTATATACTTTACCATATCAATATATATATATATATATATATATATATATATATATATATATATATTTATATCAATGAGTGAAGAGCTACATGACTATAAGGGGTCAAGTGCCACGTTGCAACAATGGGGGATATTAAAGCGTTCTAAAAGTGACAGCTAAATTCTATTATATATTGATTGCATTAAAATGATGTAAAAACTTACAGTAAAAATCCATTACACAAGAACACCAGTTTTAGAGAAGCTGGAAAAATTCTGCTACTTTTTCTTTTTCAATTTAATATATTAGAGTATTAAAAATATGGGTGCAAAGAAAGCAACAGATAGACTTAATAAACTGTGCCAAATGTGCGAAAATTTGATTCAAAAGTGTTCGTGACATTTTGAAAAATCTCCCTCAGCATCTTAACCGGCTGCGAGATCACAAAGAGTTATATTATATATGTTTATATATATTTTTCAATCATAAATACAAGATTAATCATTAGGCTACAAAGTATTGTATGTCAATTATTTTACACTATGCATCCAAGATACTGAAAGAAAATAAGCAATGATTATCTTTATCACTTTCTGGAAAATATTCTCAAGCAGCTGCTTTATTAAAACAAACAAACAAACAGTTAATATCTGTTTTGGGGTAAGATATAAAGACACCGTATGTGCCCAAGGGCTGAGTTTTTGGCACCTTGTGTTGTTCACAGTTGGGAACTAACCCGATTCAAACTGTGGGCCAGCTCGAACTTCTGAATTATTCCTGTGTCACATAGTGTTTCTCTGGAATGTTCAGTACAATTTTGCAGGGGGCTGTAAACTGAATACTATGATAATATAGGAATCTTTGTCTTATGTGTGTCAACTAAATGGGAGACAAAAAAAAGTGCATGAAGGCTTCTGGCACACCATCATAATGCAAAAACAAAATCAAATTGTTTTTTGCACATTGCTGCATGCATGTTTATTTCATCATCATAACGTCTCCTTTTCCCACTTACCAGTGTTGGGACACTTAAAGGGACATACACATAGTGCTCTAAGATAAATTTCTGTGGAATGTTTTACAGTAGCAGAAACTGCTCTAATTTCTGAGTGACACATTGAGATCAGCTCAGTTTGTAAAAATGCATACCGCTCTACAGCTCCCATAGACGCTTGAACAACTCTCCATCAGAAAACTGTGGGGACTAGGATTGGCTGAATAAAATTTCAGCCATTTCATGCTTTAAGAAGACATCACTGTAGAGGCCGGTGGATGGATTTTGCTACACTATATTTTATTATTATTTTAAATATGGAAGATACATACATGACAAGACATGGCATTTGAGCAGGATTAGCCCACTATCTGATCTAGGCTCCAGTCGGTGCGGGTTTAGAACATGTGAGATGCAGCATACAGATACATATGTGTTGGATTCCTTGTTTGGCTTTGCAAATTGACAAAAAAAAATAGCAGTTGTGGCTCTTCTGTTTGCTCTTAATCTAATGTGGCTGATGTATTGGAATTACAAACAGGTGTAAGCACACACCATAAGCCGCAACACCACCTACAAGCTTAACCATCAACATGCATATGATGAAAAAGGAGGTGTAACTAAACCTTAGAATGAATACTAGACATACGTACACTGCCCTGTGTGGGTAACATGTTAAAAATGCCGGTCTCAATAATAACAGGGATCATACGTTATAAGCCTCTGCATAGGCTAATGTTGCAAGGCTACCGATGTACCAATTCTGCATTTCAAGCCACTTACCAAATATGCATTACTACCCCTGCATGGGTAAACTGTTCCCTATCAGATGTTATGAATTGCCTATCATTACCCAGGTCGGAATTTATGTGAAATATGTAATATGCCTTACATTTGTTTGACATACTATGCCTTTGCATAGGCAACAGTGCATTCATTTTTCAAACCCGTCCTATGTCTGCTAATATTTTGCATACAAAATTAAAAAAAAAAAAAAATTTAACACAAACAGGTGTGAATGCTGTCTGTCTGACTGACGTACACACAGAGTCAATCACAACCAGTGCAATAGGCCCTTTGCATCAGCAGTAGTATTTTAAAGAGGTGTAACTAAGTTTGTAAGTCAGAAAGTAACACAGGCAACCGTCTAAGTAACAGATTCCATAACAATGCTGATGATAAACAGAGGCAAGAAAGAAAGTCTGTCACTTGGTGGTTGGCACACAGCACAGACTTGGCAAGTGGCAGGCATTTTGCTATGTCGGGCTAAATAATAAATTTCCATTTAGAAAAAATTTAAGCAAAAAAAAAAAAAAATTAAATAAACTTATTTAACACAGTGACAAAAACAAAAGTTCACCCGATGATCAGTCATTAATGTAAGCTTCTTCATAGTCAGTTAAGCAGCAGCATAGTGTCCAGGGTAGCATGGTGGCACACTGGCTGCAAAGCATAAAATGCCTTTCCTTTTATCCTTCTCTCTTACAAGGAACATTATATTATTTGCGATGATTGAACATACATTAAGGGACACTGTAGGAGCAGGAATACAAACATGTACTCCTGACACTACAGTACCTGTGTGGCTGTTTAGGTCCCTGACCCCCTGTCAGTGCAGTAAAAAAGTGATTTTACTTACCTTTCCCCCACGCCGCACTGGTCTTCCTGTGGTTGGCTCTGCCTTTTTCTTGCCTCCATGGCTGAGATTATCAGTTTTGATGGTCTCAGCCAATGCAATTCTGTCCCATAGGAAAGCATTGGGAGCCTATTGTGTATGCGTGGCAAAATGCAGTACTATGCCAAATGAAGTAACGTATCTCTATGCGGAATGTTAATAACCTCCATGCAGGGTGTGGAGACGGGAAAAGTCAGTGCTCCGCAGAGGACACGGGAAGCACCTCTAGTGACCATCTAAATGACTGCCACAGGAGGTGTTACTAGGCACCAATGAAAAAACTGCTTTTTCTCTGAAAGGGCAGCATTTTTATTGAAAAGGCTGCAGGGACATGCTGTGGACACCAGAACCACTACATTAAGCTGTAATTGTTCTGGTGACTAAAGTGTCAATGATTAATTATACTTTAAAAGCTGCTTTGAAGGAAATGGCACATACCAATACTGTTTTCATTGCTTCCTCAGCATTTAATGCAGAACCTCTGCTGTTTTTGGAATGAAGCCACAAGAGGGTGACTTACACAACACCAAGAATAGCAGGACCAAGCACTGGTGATAACTGATGTTAAAAACTTGCAAATGCTTCTGTTATCAGACTACATCCATCTCTCTGCTTTAATTTTATTTAGAAGTAGGGGTTAATGGATGCTGACAGTTTTCAATGTCTTGGAGAAAAACAAAAATTGTCTGGGGCCTTCCTGGATTTTAAAGATTTGCCAGTATTCAGAACCAGTCTATAACCCTGGGGGGAAAGCCATGGGCTTATGAAGAACAATTATACTATAATAAAAACTAAAACATCCAGATAATGGCTCTTTTTAGAAAACATTTTAGATGGAAATTGTCCTGCGGTAGCTATATTAAATATGTAGCTTATTCACCAGGTTCTGTTAAAGTAACAAAGTAATTGTAAAATTACCAAAGAAAACCCCCCATCTGCTACAGTATATATATATATATACTGTATAACATTTAGTAAGTGTTACTTTTAGTAAGTCATCTCCAAGTACATGGGAAAATTCAATATCAAGAATTTAGCAGAAATAGTAAAATGTCATTGAAAGTTACAGAAATTATAGGGGATAATAAGTGGTATAAAAAGTGTACATGAAAGAGTTGAGCAGTTGTAATCTTTTTTACTCAATATGTTTGTAAATTGAATTAACATCCACTACTATTTTTAGGCAAAAACAATGTAATAATTTAATTCATATGGACACAAAAATCAAGATATAAATTCCCATAGCATGATTTGCAGAGAACATGTATTTTGATAACATTCACACAACTGTTTTAGAAATGTAAATATAAAGTCTGATGATGACAGATATGAGCCCCTCTGCCTCAACAGCTGTGCATTTCCTTAACAGTGTGGGAGAGTGTTCAAGCTCTCCCACAAAATATTAACTCCCACCACCTCTTCTGAAAGGCTATTCCATGTATCCACATTTTTTTTATTTTTTTATTAATTATTTGCCCCTGACATGTATTTGCAATCAGGCACATTTATAGTAAATGCATCTAATTCTGGATATGATCACACTGCTCTGCTTTACTCAAGATTTAACACTGCAGGCAAAATCAACACATATTACAGAATCATTAACTCTCCAAGTACCAGTTAATGCTAGAACTCAGCATAAGAGAACTACAGCATAATAGAGTCATTGTTATTCAACAGATGGAGTTTACTCTTTTTCACCTTATCTTTCTCTTGTTTTCTTTTGTATACCCATAACTTTATTGAGCATAAAAAAAATACACTGGGTCAACAACATGCTGCATATAATGTGTTGTTTCTAGAACTACCATGACAAACGTATTTTTAATTTAACCTTTTAAGTCCCACAGCAGCCATATTGATAATATAGCTCCATCCATACATAGAAACCAGAAACAAAATTAAACAGAAAAATTGTTTTTTTTTCTCACTCTAGAAATTATCCATTGATCTGACAGTGTTTATAAAAACAACAACAACAACAGTTTGATTTATACTATATTAATGATATATTGATGTCTTCTATGAGAAACAAGTGTGGCAAAAATAAAAGTAGTGCACTCCTGAAAAAAAAGTATACTTTACTAATTTTCCATATTGATTAAAACTATATTCAAATCCTATCTTAAATATTTCTAAAAAAAATAAAAAAAAATAAACTATAATCAAATCAGTAACTATCAAGGGTTAATCATATGCATTACCAATAAAACAATCTGTAATCAGCTTGATGTAATCTTACTGTCACCAGAATGACAGTATTTAAAGAATGGTTACTTTATCTCCCGAGGAGTGAGGTCTGATAAGCTGCATGTTAATGTTTGAAAGACTCATTCTGGCTGCATTAAGAGAACTATTTGAAAATACTTTTGCATGAAGTCATGGCAAGAACTACTTACCTCAACAGGTAGAATCTGACTCTGATGTATCAGTTAGCAGTTTGGGAAACAGAATCAACAGATACTGCAGCAATGGCAACAGCTGAGCTCTCTGAACTGGTACAATTCATTTTCAGAACAGCAACCTCTGTCTACTGAGTTCCAGCTGAGCTTGGTGACTTATCCTCCAGCATCAGCTGAGACACGCCTCTGCTGATCTCACTAACTGACAGTGTTTATGAACAGATAGGTTCCAATGCATGACTGTAAGGAACACAGCAAAGGACAATGGAAACACTAACAGACAGCATTGGGATATCTCAGTTAGAGATTATGTGTCCAATATATTAGATGTATTTTTATTTCACAGTATTATACATAGATTTCATCCAGGGAGGATTTATGGTCTGTTGTTTATCAGAAAGAAGAAAAATCTGTTTCTTTGAAAAACAGTGAGATTGAGTAAGAATACCCAATGGAGCAATAAAAACCAAATAGAAAAGAGAACAAGTTTTTTTTTTTTCCCAAACTTGGCTATCATTAAACTTTTTTGTGGTTTAAATTCTGTTCTGCATCCATAAAATATTATGTCAATTTGTTTACACATTTTTGTGATGAAATGTGACACTGTTTCATTTTTACTGGACAAATGTTCTTCAGAAACAATTTTAACTAGTCTCATTATGACCAGTGTATTATTTAGTTTGATCATTTTAATTGCAGCTTGGAATCATGTGGTATAAAAAAAGATTGACTGTATTTGTTGCCATAGCAGCAGAAAACAGTCCATAACAAGTAAATGGTTACTCCAAACAAAAAACTGTGTTTTAACAAAACACTGTTTTTGTATAGAGTAACCCGTACTGGCATGGTCCCCAATCCTAAAATAAAAAAAAATAAAAAAGAAAGAAAGAAAAATACACCTGCATTTCAGGGTGAAGGCAAATTCTCCCTGCAAATCAGTGCTCGTTTGGTGATGTCACACTTCCACATATGCACAAAATTAATATTAGTCAGACCACAATTCTTGGTTTTGGCTGGCTAATGATGTTGCCAGAGGTGGTGTTAGAGCAGGAAAGGGATTTGAACTCCTTTCAAGATAAAAATTGAACCCCCATTCTCTTTTTTTTATGATTTAGTTATAATTCCATTGTTAACGGTTCAATCTGATATTGTTATTATGTTATTATTGTTATTAGATTGTTATTATTAGTTTTTTTAATTGTTCAATACAATTTTGTTTTAACCCCTTAAGGACACATGACATGTGTGATATGTCATGATTCCCTTTTATTCCAGAAGTTTGGTCCTTAAGGGGTTAAACAAATGAAAATTGAACATACATACTCCAAACACCGCAACCACTACAGTCATGATTGTGCTTGAAGTAACCCTTTAAGTGGTAGGTCTGACATTTTTTTTTTTTTTAACCCTGAAGCCTGTCCAGTTAAGTTGCACAACCCTTGCAACCATTGTACACACATTTATATGGGACAACCATTTACAAATTGCTTTTCATTAAAAGCAAATGGGGACATATCTATTCATCAAACGAGGTAAAACCTAAGCAATTTGTATAGATTGCCAAGTGAAATGTAGCAATATGATGCATATGCCTGATGTCTTGGTCTGACTGAAAATTCTTAGTAAGATACTGATACCAGTATCAATATGATATTAAGTAAAGGATATCACATATAAATGAATTTAAAAGGAAAATGAACATGGTACCCTAAAAGCCAGCATGAACCCACTGATAAACAGGGGGTTCTGACAAATTTGAACCCCCCTCCCCCTTTCCCAACAATACCCAACTGTAAGAGATTGAATCCTATTTTAAAAAATAAAACAAATATATACCAATGAAAAACTGAGAATGGACAATAACTCAAATTCATTAGGTCTCTGGTAAGGTCTGAAGCTATTTTAACCCCTTAGTGACCAGGCCACTTTTCAATTTTCTTACCGTTGGGACCAGGGCTCTTTATACATTTCTGTGGTGTTTGTGTTTAGCTGCAATTTTCCTCTTATTCATTTACTGTACCCACACATATTCTGTTTTTCTCGCCATTAAATGGTCTTTCTAAAGATACCATTATTTTCATCATATCATATAATTTACTATAAAAAAAAGAAAGATAAAATATGATGAAAATATTGAAAAAAAACAAAATACACTTTTTCGAACTTTGACCCCCAAAATCTGTTATGCATCTACAACTGCCAAAAAACACCCATGCTAAATAGTTTTTAAATTTTGTCCTAAATTTAGAAATGCCCAATGTTAGCATGTTCTTAGCATTTTTTTGGAAAGTTATAGGGCTATAAGCACAAGTAGCACTTTGCTATTTCCAAACCATTTTTTTTCAAAATTAACGCAAGTTACATTGTAACACTGATATCTGCCAGGAATCCCCGAATAACCCTTCACATGTATATATTTTTTAAAAGAAGAAAACCTAAGGTATTAAACATTGGGTATTTTGAATCTTTGCATGCAGCCATTTTACCACCGATCTATGCCAAATAAAAAAAAATAATAAGTGATTTTTTTGAGACACATAGCAATTTAAGAATATATGTACTGAAAACTTTAAGGGTTACTGCCAAAGAACACCCCAATATGTGTTCAGCATCATCTCCTGAGTACATGGATACCACCCATGTATAGGTGTGTTTGGGTTCTCTGGGGGCTAAAAGACCTTATTTGGAGGGTGCGCATTCCAGTTTTTACAGCTGGTCATCATGCACCCATGTCCTCTTTGGAACATTTTTGAAGTTGGCCAATGTAATTACCCCCATCAAACCATATATTTTTGAAAAGTAGACACCCTAGGGTATTTCAAATGGTGGTATTTTAACACTTTCCATTCACTTATTCTATCTCCAGTCTCTGTCAAACGTTTGGGTAGTCATTTTTTTTGTGTTATTTTTCACACTTATTCTACTTTAGGCATGGATTCTCATGCTCTATTTGGTGTTACTGCCAAAGAACATCCCAATATGTGTTCAGCAACATCTCCTGAGTACAGCGATACAGCCCATGTGTAGCTGTGTCAGGTTCTGTGGGGGTTAAAAGACCTTATTTGGAGGGTGCGCATTCCAGTTTTCCAACTTGGAATTTTCACAGTTAGTCATCATGCACCCATGTCCCATTTCCATGCACTAATGCTACCACCAGCCTTTGTCAAACATTTGGATAGTCATTTTTTTGTGTGTTATTTTTCTCTCACATTGTACTTAAGGCATGGATTTTTTGTTCCGTTTATGTGTTACTGACAAAGAAACCCCCAATATGTGTTCAGCAACACCTCCTGAGTACAACAGTGCTCCCAATGTACAGGTTTTATGTTTTTTTCCAAACTTACAGGGGTCAAATGTTGGGCTTTCCGGTTTTACATGTTTGCACATTGAATTTTGCCAGATTGGTTTGCTGGGCCTATGTTGCCTTTGAGACCATATAGCAGCCCAGGAATTAAAATTAACCCCATCATGGCATACCATTTGTAAAAGAAGACAATGCAGGGTATTCAAAATGGGGTATGTCCAGTCTTTTGTAGTCGCCACTTAGTCACAAACGCTGGCCAAAGTAAGCATTTTTTGTTTTTTGCTTTTTTTTAACACACAAACTGCACTTTTACTGGTGATTTCATCGTCAGAATACGTTTTACTGATTTAGAACACTCATATTTGTGTTCAACGAATTCTTCCGAGTATAACAATACCCCCCCATGTACAGGTTTTATGGTGTTTTGGAAAGTTACAGTGTCAATATAGGGCTTGCCCGATCTTGTTTGCCAGATTGCTTTGCTTGACCTTTGTTGCCTTTTGAGACCATATGATAGCCCAGGAATGTGAAATAACGCCACCATGGCATACCATTTTCAAATGTAGACAACCCAGGGTTTTCCAAAAAGGGTATTTCCAGTCTTTTGTTGTAGACACTTAGTCACAAACGCTGGCCAAAGTTAGCGGTTTTATTATTTGAGGGATTCCCTGCTCTGGTGCATTCGTCTATGTTCGGGGAAGTTTTCCCGAACATATACATACGCACCAGAGCAGGGAATCCCCATGACGGCTTGCACTAACAGCTGGTCGTAAGTGCGAGCTCTGGTAAAACAGGTAGGTCGCTAAATGAGGACCACCTGTATATGTATAATATTTTTATTTTATAATTTTTTTAGCAGCCTGGGGGACTGCCTGAAAGCTCAGACAGTCCCCCTGCTGGCAGCTCCTAGAGTCCTATTGCGGTGATGTGATCATGGTCATCACATGGCCATGGAGGGCCGGAGCTGCTGTAGGGGGACTGCTGGGGTCCCCAACTCATACATCCACATATATATATATACACATATATATATATACACACACACACACACACACCTTTTTTTTACTTTTATTTACTTTATTTAAACTTATCCACCAGAAGAGGGACTGCCTGTCAGTTCAGATAGTCCCCCTGCTGGCAGTACTGTGGACACCTATGGGTCCTAAATTGAAGAGGGGGGACTCTCTGGGCTCAGGGGTGGGGGCCAGGGGGGCGACAGTAGGACCCCCCCTATTGGTATTTAGGGCCCCCACCCGCTCAGGGAGGGGGGGCCCTTTTTTTTTTGCAAGTAGGGGCACAATTTACTAGTACTAAGTAATTATTTGCCAAAAAAATAAATAAATAGGGGGCGGACCGAACATCGCATATGTTCGCCATCCGTGGCGAACGCGAACACGCTATGTTCGCCAGGAACTATTCGCCTGCGAACCGTTCGGGACATCACTAGTCCTGACATGAAAAGTTTTGCCGAGCAGCAATCATGCACATGGAAACCTGGTAATTGCCTTTGGGGTCAAAGGCCGGTTACAACCAATCGGATCCACAGGAGGGGTATTTAAACCTAATTCCCCTTTTGCTCATTGCCCTGTCGTGGTTTCATGCCTATGGTTATCCGAGAGTGCGTTCCTGATCTTGACTTTCTGGTATTTGACTTTGGCTTTGTTTTGACTTCCCTGAATACTAGTATCCTTGACTTTTGCTTTCCCTCATCGTTGTGTCTGATTCTGTGTCCCTGACCTTGGCAAGTATTTTGACTATTCTTGGAGACATTAAGTCCAGCAATTCTAAGGTCCGTTTATATGTCATCCTTAGTCCTAGGTGTGACAGTACTGCATGCTGGATCAAATTGTAATCCTGACATTACGACATGGCCATAGATCCTGCAAAATTGTGTCAGCACATAGCAGCTTGTGAGAGAAAGCTCAAGGAGAATGATCACCATATGGATCAATTTGCCCAGGCTTTTAGCACGCTCCTTACTAGGACGGCTCATTTACAACCTGAGGCTTCTCCAATTATGTCACCACTGCCTAATATACCTCGATCTATAGTATATAAGACACCTACGATCTCCTTATCTCCTCCCCTGCATTTTTCTGGTATATCTCAATCACTTTGAGGCCTCACCTGGTTAATTTCCTTCAGACAGAGCTAAGATTGGGTATCTGATGAACCAACTTAAAGCTAAGGCCTTAACCTGGGCTAATCCATTGTGGGAAAGTAATAGGAGTATTGCTCATTGTTACCAGGAATTCAAACGTTTGAACCATTAGGGAGAGTTACATTCCGTAACTATTGTTGAGAACATTTGGGTCAAAGTCTCTTGTGTGCAGTACCAATGTGTGAGTTATTTGAATCCTGCCTCTTGATAATGAGTGCTAATGGAAGATTTGTGCATAAGTATGAAGATTTTCTCTGTAGACTGCTCTGTTTAAGTCTTCTTCCCAATAGTTAGTGAAATAAGGGAGAGAAGAATCTGCCGGTGGAGTAATGAGCAATTTATACATGTAGGATATGCAATGTGATTGAGGACAGGTTTGTGTGCATATCTTCTCTATATAAGGCTTAGAGTTTTAAATGCAATTCCCTTCGTCCATATCAGGATAGTCAGAAAAACCCAATGAAGTCAATCCAATTGCAATTTGGCTGATTGTGAATAGCCAAATCACCCGTGTTATATTTAGAGATGGCTGATTTCAATAAACAGCAGATCTGTAGCCAAATAAAAGTGCAAAAGTGGTTAAAATAATACAAGTTACCTTTTGTAAATGGCTAAATGGGTTAAAAAAAAGCTAAATTCTAAAAACTGAACAGCATTCAGCTATGGTTTATTTGTTGTGCAGTATTTTGTGCATAAACCCAGTGTTTTATTTCTGTAATAGTGTTGTCGCGAACCCGAAATTTTCGGTTCGCGAACGGCGAACGCGAACTTCCGCAAATGTTCGCGAACCGGCGAACCGCGCGAACCGCGCGAACCGCGCGAACCGCGCGAACCGCGCGAACCGCCATTGACTTCAATGGGCAGGCGAATTTTAAAACCAACAGGGACTCTTTCTGGCCACAAAAGTGATGGAAAAGTTGTTTCAAGGGGACTAACACCTGGACTGTGGCATGCCAGAGGGGGATCCATGGCAAAACTCCCATGGAAAATTGCACAGTTGATGCAGAGTCTGCTTTTAATCCATAAAGGGCAGAAATCACCTAACATTGACACCTGTCCTCAAAGCCCTGCCCTGATACACACTGACACAGAGCAGAATAGAGACTGTTCACCGTCCACAGAGACCATGATACCCACTGACACAGAGCAGAATAGGGACTGTTCCCCCTACATAGGGTCACTTGGCAGATATGGATTGACACCTGTCCTCAAAACCCCTGATACACACTGACACAGAGCAGAATAGGGACTGTTCCCCCTACATAGGGTCACTTGGCAGATATGGATTGACACCTGTCCTCAAAACCCCTGATACACACTGACACAGAGCAGAATAGAGACTGTTCCCTGTCCACAGAGACCATGATACACACTGACACAGAGCAGAATAGAGACTGTTCACCGTCCACAGAGACCATAATACCCACTGACACAGAGCAGAATAGGGACTGTTCCGCCTACATAGGGTCACTTGGCAGATATGGATTGACACCTGTCCTCAAAACCCCTGATACACACTGACACAGAGCAGAATAGGGACTGTTCCCCCTACATAGGGTCACTTGGCAGATATGGATTGACACCTGTCCTCAAAACCCCTGATACACACTGACACAGAGCAGAATAGAGACTGTTCCCTGTCCACAGAGACCATGATACACACTGACACAGAGCAGAATAGAGACTGTTCACCGTCCACAGAGACCATGATACACACTGACACAGAGCAGAATAGGGACTGTTCCCCCTACATAGGGTCACTTGGCAGATATGGATTGACACCTGTCCTCAAAACCCCTGATACACACTGACACAGAGCAGAATAGGGACTGTTCCCCCTACATAGGGTCACTTGGCAGATATGGATTGACACCTGTCCTCAAAACCCCTGATACACACTGACACAGAACAGAATAGAGACTGTTACCTGTCCACAGAGACCATGATACACACTGACACAGAGCAGAATAGGGACTGTTCCCCCTACATAGGGTCACTTGGCAGATATGGATTGACACCTGTCCTCAAAACCCCTGATACACACTGACACAGAGCAGAATAGGGACGGTTCCCCCTACATAGGGTCACTTGGCAGATATGGATTGACACCTGTCCTCAAAACCCCTGATACACACTGACACAGAGCAGAATAGGGACTGTTCCCTGTCCACAGAGTCCATGATACACACTGACACAGAGCAGAATAGAGACTGTTCCCCGTCCACAGAGACCATGATACACACTGACACAGAGCAGAATAGGGAATGTTACCCCTACATAGGGTCACTTGGCAGGTATGGATTGACACCTGTCCTCAAAGCCCATGATACACACTGGGGGGAGCTACTGTCCTCCCCAACCCCTGCGCGGTGGGTGGGGGCCATAAATCACAATGGGGGGACCTACTGTCCTCCCCCCTCGGCCCCCACCCCTGCGCGGTGGGTGGGGGCCATAAATCACAATGGGGGGGCCTACTTTCCTCCCCCCCAGCCCCCATCCCTGCGCGGTGGGTGGGGGGCATAAATCACAACCTACGGACCTACTGATAGGAGTGGAGTATTGTTCATATCAGTTTAATACCTTCCGCGTCTTTTATCAGTGGACGTGTAAATGGCAGAGATTTTTAATTGTTGAATCACCTCCCCTTTTTAGGCCAAGGTGGGAAGATGCTTAGACCACTGGTATATTGGTGCCATCTTGGAGAATTTTTTTTTGGTTTGGTTTTTGAAGCCACAGTGCTGCACCAGTGGGCCTAAAAATTAGGCATTTACACATGAAAACAAATTACCGTATATACTCGAGTATAAGCCGAGTTTTTCAGCCCATTTTTTGGGCTGAAAAACCCCAACTCGGCTTATACTCGAGTCAGAGTCTGTATTATGGCAATTTGCATTGCCATAATACAGACTGGGGGGAGAGGGGGGCTGGCAGAGCTGTACTTACCTTTCCTGCAGCTCCTGTCAGCTCTCTCCTCCTCCGCGCCGTCCGTTCAGCACCTCGGTCAGCTCCCAGTGTAAGTCTCGCGAGAGCCGCGGCTCTCGCGAGACTTACATTGGGAGCTGACAGAGGGAGCTGCACAGACCGCGCGGAGGAGGAGAGAGCTGACAGGAGCTGCAGGAAAGGTAAGTACAGCTCTGACAGCCCCCCTCTCCCCCCCACTGAACTGCCACTGGACCACCAGGAAAGGAGAGCCCCCCTCCCTGCCATATATCAAGCAGGGAGGGGGGATGAAAAAAAAAAATATAAATAAAAAGAAATAAAATAATAAAAAAAAAAATAATAATAAAAAAAAAGGGGTATAAGGACCACTATGGGAGGGGGGGTATAAGGACCACTATGGGAGGGAGGGGGTGGGTTAAGGACCACTATGGGAGGGAGGGGGGTATAAGGACCGCTATGGGAGGGAGGGGGGGTATAAGGACCACTATGGGAGGGAGGGGGGGGGGGTAAGGACCACTATGGGAGGGAGGGGGGGTATAAGGACCACTATGGGAGGGAGGGGGGGATAAGGACCACTATGGGAGGGAGGGGGGGGGTATAAGGACCACTATGGGAGGGAGGGGGGGTATAAGGACCACTATGGGAGGGAGGGGGGTATAAGGACCACTATGGGAGGGAGGGGGGGATAAGTACCACTATGGGAGGGAGGGGGGTATAAGGACCACTATGGGAGGGAGGGGGGATAAGGACCACTATGGGAGGGAGGGGGGGGATAAGGACCACTATTGGAGGGAGGGGGGTATAAGGACCACTATGGGAGGGAGGGGGGGTATAGGACCACTATGGGAGGGGGTGGGATAAGGACCACTATGGGAGGGAGGGGGGGTATAAGGACCATTATGGGAGGGAGGGGGGGGGTATATGGACCACTATGGGAGGGATGGGGGGGATAAGGAACACTATGGGAGGGAGAAGGGGGATAAGGACCACTATGAGAGGGAGGGGGTGGGATAAGGACCACTATGGGAGGGGAGGGGGAAGTAAGGACCACTAGGGGAGGGGAGGGTAAGGACCACTAGGGGAGGGGTGAGTCAGGACCACTGGGGGGGGGGGGAGTGAAGGAACACGGGGGTGGGGAGGTAAGGACCACTGAGGGAGGAGGAGGGGAAGTCAGGACATATGGGGGGGGGAGGGGGCGGCAAAAATTTTTTTGCCTACGGCGGCAAATATCCTTGCACCGGCCCTGCACACACTGCATTCACACACTGCATTCATGCACACACACTGCATTCATGCACACACACACTGCACTCATACACACACTGCATTCATAAACACACGCCGCACTCATACACACACACATACGCACACACTGCATTCATTATACACACACTGTAAATAAATATTCAATTAATATATTTTTTTTAGGATCTAATTTTATTTAGAAATTTACCAGTAGCTGCTGCATTTCCCACCCTAGTCTTATACTCGAGTCAATAAGTTTTCCCAGTTTTTTGGGATAAAATTAGGGGCCTCGGCTTATATTCGGGTCGGCTTATACTCGAGTATATACGGTATTCTCTTCTATTACAATGAAAACAAATTATTTATTTTAAATCTAAAGCTTAACCAATTGTTAAAACAGATATGAGTGGTGGCACTGGGCAAGTAGGCACAGTATCCAATGTGAACCTCACACAGAAGCTGGCAGGCAGGCAGCTGCTCTTCTATTACAGTGGAAACTAAATGTTGGTTGTAAAAGCACGCTATAGAGACACCAGATAGGAGTGGCAACTGTCAAAGTACGCTGGCAGGGTTGTGCAGGGCACACGCTGAAGGAAGGCCTGACAGAGCCGCTTGAAGGACACTGACTGGCTGCTATTAGCTTACACTGGAAACCTTTTTTCTTTGTAAAAGCACGCTAAAGAGACACCAGATATGATTGGCAACTGTCAAAGCACGCTGGCACAGGTCTGCAGAGCACACGCTGAAGTAGGCCTGACACCCAGACGCTTGCAGACAACTAACTAATCTTCTATTACAGTGAAAAAAAATGATTTCTTTAAAATCTAAAGCTTAAGCTATTGTTAAAACAGATATGAGTGGTGGCACTGACTGTGCAAATGGGCAAGGCATCCAACCTGACACAGAAGCTGGCAGGCAGGCAACTGCTCTTCTATTACAGTGAAAACAAATTATTTATTTTAAATCTAAAGCTTAACCAATTGTTAAAACAGATATGAGTGGTGGCACTGGGCAAGTAGGCACAGTATCCAATGTGAACCTCACACAGAAGCTGGCAGGCAGGCAACTGCTCTTCTATTACAGTGAAAACAAATTATTTATTTTAAATCTAAAGCTTAACCAATTGTTAAAACAGATATGAGTGGTGGCACTGGGCAAGTGGGCACAGTATCCAATGTGAACCTCACACAGAAGCTGGCAGGCAGGCAACTGCTCTTCTATTACAGTGAAAAAAAATATTTATTTTAAATGTAAAGCTTAACCTATTGTTAAAACAGATATGAGTGGTGGCACTGGGCAAGTAGGCACAGTATCCAATGTGAACCTCACACAGAAGCTGGCAGGCAGGCACCTGCAATTACATTACACAGGAAAAAAAAAAAAAAGCAGCCTTCATGTTATAGCCCTAAAGGGCTTTTTGGGGTGCTGTCCTTACAGCAGAGATCAGATGAGTCCTTCAGGATTGTAGTGGACACTGAATACCCTAGCCTAGCTATCAATTTCCCTATCTAATCAGCAGCAGCTAAACTTTCCCTCCTCTCACTAAGCATGCAGCTTCAGAATGAATCGAAAATGGATGCTGGGAGGGAGGTTGGAGGGTGTGGAAGGGAGGGAGTGCTGCTGATTGGCTGGAATGTGTCTGCTGACCGAGAGGCACAGGGTCAAAGTTTGCCCAATGATGACGAATAGGGGGCGGATTGAACTGCGCATGTGTCCGCCCGCCGCGGCGAACGCGAACACGCTAAGTTCGCCGGGAACTGTTCGCCGGCGGACAGTTCGGTACATCACTATTCTGTAATATAACCTACGTTTATGTGACATATTTTTTGTTACAAAAATATATGGTACTGATCTTTATTCGGCTTGTGTTTGTACTTATTTTATTTGAATTTCGTCTCTCATAGCCGCATTTGGTGTTTTATGTAGTAACATGTTAATGGCATCTTCAATCAGAAAAGCAACACAATTATGGTTAAAGTTTAATTGAATTTTCTGTATCTCATGTTACATGTGCAAAAATGTACTATACATGCTAACTGACCTGCACCTAAAAGCAAAAAAAATTATATTGTTCCTGGTAACTTACTTAGCACGTCAATTAGAAAATTATTTGTTGTTTCCATCCTCTGGGCTTTGACAATGTGTTCCAGAAAACTGGGGACAGTTTGTACAGAAAAAGTAAGAGAATTTAAACTATCAGTAATATATGAGTTGTTTAATTTTTGAATGAATAACTTTTAAAGCACAGATATGGTAGCTCATAATTAAACAAAGTATTTGGAGTGCTTCTTATTTATTTAAGTTCTTATGTGCTTCATTTTTGAATACTTGCAATGTAGCTATTTATTAAAGGTAATTTGGATGCAAATTAGAAGATTAACTCCAAAGATGCAAATTCAATGTGGAATAAATTCAATGTGGCTAAAGAGTGAACTACTGACATTGCTTTCCTTTGGGAGAGGGTTAACTTGTATATTTCAATTATAAATAGTGATGTCGCGAACATAAAATTTTCCGTTCGCGAACGGCGAACTTCCGCAAATGTTCGCGAACGGGCAAACCGGGCGAACCGCCATAGACTTCAATAGGCAGGCGAATTTTAAAACCCACAGGGACTCTTTCTGGCCACAATAGTGATGGAACAGTTGTTTTAAGGGGACTAACACCTGGACTGTGGCATGCCGGAGGGGGATCCATGGCAAAACTCCCATGGAAAATTACATAGGTGATGCAGAGTCTGGTTTTAATCCATAAAGGGCATAAATCACCTAACGTTCCTAAATTTTTGGAATAACGTTCTTTAAAACATCAGGTATGATGTTGTATCGATCAGGTAGTGTAAGGATTACGCCCGCTTCACAGTGACAGACCAAACTCCCCGTTTAATGCACCGCAAATAACCGCAAACAGTCCATTTGCACAACCGCAAACTCCCCATTTGCACAAGGTTGGATACCAAGCTAGCCATGTCCCGCTCCTTGTCCTCACTGATATCATTGAAGGTCTCTTCCTCCACCCAGCCACGTACAACACCAAGGGTCCCCGAAAGGTGACAACAAGCCCCCTGTATTTTTTTTTTAAATGTACACTACTGTTACACCAGATATGAGTTGCACTGGTGTGACACTGTGCCCTGGGAGGCCCTGAAACGCACACGTGTGAAGGAAACTGACTGCTATTATATTACAGTCAAAAAAGTTTCTCTTTTTTTTTAAATGCAAGCTATTGTGACACCAGATATGAGTTGTGGCACTGGGCAAGTGGGCACAGCATACTCTGTGAGCCTGACACACACGCTGGCTGGCAGGCAACTGCAATTAGATTACACAGAAAAAAAAAGCAGACTGATGTTCTAGCCCTAAAAAGGGCTTTTTGGGGTGCTGTCCTTATAGCAGAGATCAGATGAGTCCTTCAGGACTGTAGTGGACACTGAATACACTAGCCTAGCTATCGATTTCCCTATTAAATCAGCAGCAGCTACACTGTCCCTCCTCTCACTAAGAATGCACCTTCCGGGGGGCGGGGCCTAGCTGTCATAGAGGAAAGACGCACTTCGTGTGAGCTCCCTCAATATCTCACTTTAAGCAGCTATCAACAAGCGAATTTCACCCCAGAAGGGGATGACCCAGCAATGTTGCTCCTACCTGACCGACTCGACATGCTTAATAGCGGTCAGCAACTCGACAGAGTCTTACTTACCTCCACGTGGCAAGTGTGGCCTGGTGCTCACCGTGCGGGAGAGGCGGCCTATCTCCCGATCCTGGGATGCCCAGGAGCAGCTACTTCCTGGCAGGAGCTCCGTTACCCTCCTCCCCCTCGGACCGGTGGGGGATATCCCGGTCCACTCCTGAGAAGCTTCTGGAGCTAATGGACGCACAGAGCACAGCTGCCCAGGCTGACATACTCATCTTCGACTCCCAATATGGCGGCAGCCGCATGTCCTCCTGGTACCAGCAAAGCATGGCAGGATATTGAGTCTAAGCTGGACAGACTCTTTAATCAATTTTGGAAGCAAATAACAAGCAGGAAGCCCCAACAAGCTCCACCACAGCCCCAACAAGCTCCACCACAGCTAAGTGAAGCAGTCCCCATTAAAATCCACCAACGCAAAAGGCGTCGAAGACGGGACCGGAGGCACAAACAGAAATGCAGAGCCTGCCCCACGTCAAGCACTCGCCTCCACCTTAAGCCACCACAATCCCACACCGGACGTGAAGCACCACCAGGACAGATCCGACCACCTGACAAAACAAGCTTCCACCACCTCAAGCCGCGAACCCGGCACTCAGCCAGAGACTTGCCTTTGTTATTCCAGGTATCAGGGTCTCCCAGGGTCTGCACCTGTCGCCCAGAAGGGATCGGATGAGCACAAGCAGTAAACAGCAGCCTGCCAAGCATCTCCCACTATAGCCGATCCTCCACACCATGCCTTTGATCACATGAACTGCTCTATGCACATTAACTAATCGTAAAGTAGCAAGCGTTTAAACATGTCATTATTTCACCTCCTAAAGAGTTTGTCGTAGTTCCTTACATGCCTTTACCTTAACCGTTCATGTATTATGTTATTCACTAGTCTCATCTCATGGGGCGACTCACACTTGATTTATAACTAGTGGTGGAGCTGCTGATATAAATACACAGTTGATAAGCTACACCCTAAACATGACAGCCATCTTTCACAACAATGTACTGCTATATACTCATACCCTCAGTGCAACTAGCCATGATATACGCACGTTCAGCCTAGCATGCTCAAATATAACACACTTCTGTCAAAAAAAAAAAATTAAAAAAAATTCTGCTTTAGAATTAATCTAAATTGTATGCTGTCTAGGAGGTGGGAGGGTCTGGGAGGGAGGGTCTGCTGCTGATTGGAATGTGTCTGCTGACTGTACAGGGTCAAAGTTTACTCAAAGATGACGAATAGGGGGCGAACCGAACATCGCATATGTTCGCCGTCCGTGGCGAACGCGAACAAGCTATGTTCGTCAGGAACTATTCGCCTGCGAACCGTTCTGGACATCACTAATTATAAATGGTAAACATATACCGCAGTACTACAGTACTGCAGTGATATCACTTTCTGTTCCCTTCATCCACTACAGCACAAATTGATTGATTGTTGATAATAAATGATGGATGTCTGGGTAAAATGCGGACATGTGTGCGGGATATGTGTAGAATTAAGGTCATTTGTAAAATCTGTCCAGTCTTAGAGAACCTTAGACATGCTCAGTATGGCCCAAGAGGTGATTTTCAAATGGCTCATTTCATTTACAGTAGGGATTCTGAATTGGATACCCAGTGTATATAGTTCAAAATGCAAAATTGTTACTTAGAAGTAGTCTAGAGGTAGAGAACTAAGCTCACAATTCAAACGTTAGGAGTGTCCAATTGTTGTATGGTAATGCTTTTGTCTGCCCATTCTGTGGACATCAAATTTAGGGGGTTGTGATTTTAATCCCTGCCTTTTTGAGTTTTTTTTTTTCTGCTCAATTTTTGGAAAGTTTAACCTCAAAGTCTGTAATGTCACCCATAATTTCTTAGCTACTCTACTTCATTTGAAGGTCTGAGGCTTCAATAAGGAAGCATTATACCAGGCAGGTTTCATAGGCTGAGAGCATCAGCTGACACTCCGTTTATCGCTAGTTTCCCATACACTGAAAATGGATGAAAAAGATAAAGTTTTCACTCACTTTTCTGTATCTGGAGCTAGTGTTAGGCTGAGAGCATCATCTGAAGCTCTCAGTAACTCTGTTCTGGACTTCAGAGGCAGTGGAGGGGTAGAGAAATCAGGAACCATTTGTTAGTGGTTTAACCACCCAGAGGAAGACAGTTCCTGTCAGTTAGGCATTCCATAACAACTTTATTGTGATGAAGTTATGATGTCCAGAAGGTTCCATTAATATTGTCAGGAACGCACCCTACTCCAAGAGTGTGCATGATTTAGTTCTGGTGGTGAAAGGGTTAAAGTTCACTATTTGTCTGCACTAGACCAGAAAAAAAAATCCCCCTTAACATCACCCACACTTACTCATAATAATATAAATTACACTATTTTAACACTGCCACCACCAGGACAATTTATAAATGGGGTGCCTTGATCCCACAGGTAACGTAGAATAAAAACCCACCAAATACCAAACAATACCTATGCAATTTCAAAACACTTATGAATTGGTCTCTTCAGGTAACTGGATTCTTTACCAAAGTCAGAACTTAATAAAGGAATATTTATTATGAGCATAAAATAGCCACAGTACATACACATAATAGATGACAAACAAATTACTTACACCAATAACAGATAAAAACTAAAAGGATAAAACAAAAGTCCTAATTACTTACTCACTAATTACTCAAAAGTAAAACTTTTGCTGGCAAGGAAAGATGGACACTCACTTAAAATTAGATTTTGGCCCCAAGAAAGTACAAGACACATATCAATATTATTGTATATATACCGTATGGATTCATCTCAAGTTTCCAAGCCTGGCCTAGAGGTGGATATAAGACATACCTATAGAAAAAAAAATAAGTGACCATGCCTTGTTTTCCAGACCAACATCAATCCAAGTAGAATCTTTTTGTTCTCTCCTCGTTTGTACTTACCACAGAAATAATAAACTGCATCTACGAATTTGATAACATTTTTCAATTTCATATATATGTCTCACTTCTTACTTGTGACCTAATAAAGCGGACTTTGTAATTCCTTCTAAATGACTTATCTGGCGACCCCCATATTTACATTCAGATTGAAGGACTTGCTTTTTTCATTCTAAATCTGCACAAAATGAGGGACAGTTATCTGAGAGTTATTATTCATGTTTATTTTGGATATGACACTGATGTGAAACTCAGGGCCAACTTTAATATTGATTGGACCTTGGGCAAGCATTTGCTTGGGCCCCCTGGACCCTGCCACCTCCCCCCTTACTCCCTGGCATGCAATTAAGCCCTCTACCCCAACATAGTGACGGATTAAAGTAGAAATAGCCCTGGTGCAATAATTTTTCGGGGCCCCCCAATTGCAAGGGTGGCCAGAAGGTAGATCCCTATCTGTCGTGCAACTCCATCAATGCTTTGGTAGCTGGAGCTCTACCATTTTCTCATGCTTGCAAGGTTGTATTTAGCACTGAGCCGTGTTGGTGTGTTTGAATGTAAGCATGTTTTTGTATGGACTATGTTTGTGTGAATGTATGGGTGTGTTTGTATGTGGCGTTTGAATGCAAGCATGCATTTATGTGTAGTGTTGTTTTTTGAATGTAGGGGTGTGTTTATATATTATTGGTGTTTAACACCAAAATGTTTGTGTTTGTATGTAGTGTTGATGATGTTTCAATGCAGGAGTGTGTTCATATGTAGTGTTGGTGTATCAATGCTGAGATGTATACACATACACTGCCACACACACACTGTGATACACATACACACACTGAAACACATGCAGATATACACACGGACACACTTGCAGATACAGGCACATGAACTGACGCAGATACAGACAAACAGATACACAACTTGACACACATGCAGATGCTCAGACACACAGGTATACACACACATTGATAACATATAGATGCACGCACACACACACCTATACTGTCAGACATACGAACACACACATACACTGGTAGACATACTGATACATAAACACACTGACAGACATACCGTCTGTCAGTGTATGTGTATCTGACACACACAGATACACACTGATACACTACACTGTATACAGATACACCGACACAGACAGACATACATACATGTGCACCGGCAGACATACTGACACACAAATACATACATTGACAGACATACTTACACACACACACACAGATACATATACACACACCGACACAGACAGACATACATGTAAAATGTACATTTTTAAACCCACCCAGTTTCCTACCTTTTTCTGGAGGGTATCCATTTGCCCCTCGTTAAAGACGGCCCTGGTGGGGGGGCGTGTCTGGCTTCCGGTGTGAGCAGCCGCATGGAAACTCGCGAATCGGCCAAAATAAAGAAAAAAGAACGCCAAGTACTTACCCAAGATGGCGGCGAGGAGACAGAAACTATGTCGGACGGCGCTTCCGACCAGGAGTCAATCTCCTCCAAATACACAGACTCTCCAGTAACGGAGAAGAGTCTCCACAAAATGCTGCAAGAGCTGAGAGCTACTATAAAAGCTGATTTCCAGCGTATTGACAAAGATCTGCGGAAAGAAATTACAAGCCTGGGCGAACGGACTAGCCACTTAGAAAACAAAACGGGCGACCTATGCAATGCCCATAACGAAGTTGTGGACAAGCTCCAATCATTATCGGACGAAAATGAAGCACTGAAATTGAAGTTAGCTGACCTGGAGGACAGGTCCAGGCGGCAAAATATCAGATTCCGGGGTATTCCCGACGACATTTCCCACGATGCTCTCCCAGCGTATATTCTTTCTATTTGCAAGGCCTTGGTCCCGGACTTACCCGACTCTGCATGGGCCTATGATCGTATGCACAGACTCCCTCGACCGTCTCGATTACCTCCTGAATCGCCCAGAGACGTGATAGTCAAATTTCATTACTATGTACACAAAGAATCCCTATTGTCAACAGCGAGGAAAACGGCGAACCTTCCTGACCCACACACCACAATTGCTTTATTTGCGGACTTGTCTGCTGCCACCATGGCGAAACACAGAGAATTTATCACCATTACAAAAACTTTGCGGAAAACAATGTGAATTACAAGTGGGGTTACCCTACAAAATTGATTGTCTGGAGACAGGGAACAACCCGTGTTATCAGCGACCCTAAAGAAGGTATGAAGACTCTCTCTGAATGGGGACTCTGGTGACCAACAGGAGAACGTCAAGTGGCACCCGGGGAGAGTTCTCCGAAGAAAATCCAAAATGAGTGGCATATGGCAGGAGCCCAAACTACAGCGAAATGAACTTTTACAGTCATCATGCACCATATATTTCGAGCAATATTGGTATAGTATTCCACTGTATGCTCCAGAGGGGTTTCTATCCCGTCTGTAAACACCCACCTGTTAACTTATTGCATATACCAAGGCTAGGTCTTGTTGAAGGGGCATAGTAATAAGAGTAAGAGCAATTGTCAGCATTTTCACCCTGACCATATGGTTAAGGCCTCCCTCATTTATTTATTTCTTGGTCAGAAATGTTAATCACTTTGACGGCCTTGGGGTTGAAGTTACCATTATATGTTATGTCATATTATATTGTCCCTGTATAAGGCGTGTAGACGCTTAAGTCGGCCCGTATCCTTTGCCATGCTGAAGGTTCAACTTTAAGCAAAAATGTTCATGCTTTATTTATATTGTTTTATTCTTCTGCTGCCGTGGTATATGTAACATTGGTCCTTTCAGTGTGCTCTGTGCGTGCATAGGTCACGTCATAACTCACGAGTTATACCCTTAAGGCTCCGTCTGATATCCAGACTTTCCATTTAAATTTTAATTTCCGTTTAAATTTTAATTTCCGTTTACATTTTAGATCTAAATTTAAGGCTAAGTTTAGTTAAAGAGCCACTTTGACCAATACAACCTAACGATTATGACTACTCCGTGCTCAGACCAAAATTAACTTGTTGCAATACACTGCAGTTTGACCCAGGATTATTTGTTGTGGCTACCAACTGCACTCTATTCAAATCACTCGTTATGTTGATGTTTATGGTTGCTGTTTCCAATCATGATTAGGGCACGGCATATCCGCCATGATACTACCCTTTATGAAAATACGTTCTCTCTTTTTCTGCTTTTGAGTTATACACCATCAGGGCGGTAGGAGCTCCACGTTCCCACGTTCCCACCAACTTTTCAGGTCACCTCTTGAGTTCATCTTTCGGTGTACTCTATATGACCTTTTCTCATCTCCTTCTAAATGGAGATAATTGTATATACTTTTGTTTGTTGTTTCCCCTTATTTTTCCCCTTTCTCCCCTTTCCCCCGTAATTTCCACACTCTTATACATGTTACCAGTGGAAGCTGCATTCATCACCATTGGCTTAAAAGGAAGGCACGAGCACAGCCCGACCACTTCGCAGGGCGGTTTATTTGTAAAGCAAACGTTCACTCAGATTATAGTTCAGTGTTCTCATTTGTCCATCGGACGTTACGGCCATGTCCTTAGCACTTTCTCTATACTGTTGTTGATATGACTCGTAATACAATGAAAATTATGTCCCTCAACGTTAAAGGGCTTAATAGTCCAAACAAACGGCGGCAGGTGCTACGGGACATGCATGCCTCTAATGCGGCAATCGTTTGCTTACAGGAAACTCACCTCCAAAAGAAAGGCCCGCCTAGACTATATTCACCACGTTACCCAACTGGGTTTCACGCACACGCACCAAACAAAACCAAGGGAGTTGCCATATTCTTCCATTCAGACTGGGCTTTCTCATTGTATAAACAATATGTAGACCCAGCGGGTAGATTACTAATTTTAGTGGGTGAATTGAACGGAATAAAAGCTACAGTAGTATCCCTATATGCACCTAACGAAGCTCAATACCCTTTTTTAAAAAAAGCCTTTAATAAAATCTCCAAGCTTAAAGGACCACTCTAGTGCCAGGAAAACATACTCGTTTTCCTGGCACTAGAGTACCCTGAGGGTGCCCCCACCCTCAGGGACCCCCTCCCGCCGGGCTCTGGAGAGAGGAAGGGGTTAAACTTACCTCTTTTTCCAGCGCCGGGCGGGGAGCTTTCCTCCTCCTCTCCATCTTGATCGCGACGTCATCGGCTGAATGCGCATGCGCGGCAGGAGCCGCGCTCGCATTCAGCCGGTCGCATAGGAAAGCATTTACAATGCTTTCCTATGGACGCTTGCGTGCTCTCACTGTGATTTTCACAGTGAGAATCACGCAAGCGCCTCTAGCGGCTGTCAATGAGACAGCCACTAGAGGATTTGGAGGCTGGATTAACCCTTATTATAAATATAGCAGTTTCTCTGAAACTGCTATGTTTATAAAAAAAAAGGTTAATCCTAGAGGTACCTGGCACCCAGACCACTTCATTAAGCTGAAGTCGTCTGGGTGCCTAGAGTGGTCCTTTAAACAAGGACATTTAATAATTTGTGGCGATTTCAACTGCGCCTTAGACCCCCAGTTGGACACCCAACGCACTCATAAAAAAACCCCTACTAAGACATCTATACAGAACGGCAAACTATTCACCCACCTTCTCCATTCATCTGATTTATATGATGTCTGGAAAAAATTATATCCTACGGGCAGGGATTACTCCTATTTCTCACATGTCCACACAACTTACTCGTGTATAGACCTATGTATCATAGACAAATCTACTCTACCACATCTGGTCAGCCAAACAATAGGCCAGCGCACCTGGTCTTACCATGCCCCAATTGAGACCATTATTGAGGTCCCGTACCCCGCCAAGGGTCGGGGAAAGTGGAGGTTAAATGAATCACTTTTAGACTATCCGGAAAACCATAAAGCGATTGCTGCTGAATTAGACCACTATTTTCATACTAACTCTATCGAGCACACCTCCGTTGAAACACAATGGCTTGCCCATAAAGCAGTCATTAGGGGTGCATTCATAAAATTGGGCTCAAAAAACAAAAAACGCATCCAAAATTCCATGGTTAAGCTTACCCAACAGCTGGAATCATTGGAAAAATCCAATAAAGCCTCCCCCTCGAAGTCCATATCTAAACAAATAGCCAAAATACAAGAGGCCATTCACCATCTACATGCAGACGACCATATTAATCATGCTCGAAAACTGAAACAACACTTCTACCATATGGGCAATAAAGCCGGCAAACTGTTGGCGCGCCAATTAAAATCTAGATATATCCAGACTAAAATTCCCTATATTACATCCAAAGACGAAGTGAAAATGTATAATCCTAATGATATTGTCAACGAACTATCTCACTACTACGAAGACCTATATAATCTGGGAAAACACACTGACACGCACACACCCACTATAGAAGAAATTCAGCACTTTTTAACACGGATAAATCTCCCACATGTCACACCGCAGCAAAACGAGTTGTTGAGCACACCTTTCACGACCGGAGAAGTTGAATCAGCTATCCGCTCCCTCCCCAAACATAAAGCCCCTGGCCCTGACGGCCTCTCCAATTATTATTACATTAAAATGGCATCACATCTGTCCCCTCACATTACAAACATATTTAATGCAGTCCAAAAATCTGGGTCTTTCCCGCAAGAAATGTTAGAAGCATTCATCATAACTCTACCCAAACCAAATAAACCCCCTACGATTTGCAGTAACCTTCGGCCGATCTCACTCCTAAATGCTGATGTTAAATTATATGCTAAGATCATCGCCAACAGATTGAAACCTTTACTGCCCAATCTAATCTCAGAAGAACAGGCAGGTTTTGTTCCAGGTAAACAGGTGGGAGATAACACCAGGTATTGCATAGATATATTGGAATGGGCTATGAAGAAAAAAGAACAAGGTGTTTTTATGGCATTGGACGCTGAAAAAGCGTTCGATCGCCTCAATTGGTCATACATGGAAAGCACACTATTGGCGTTTCAATTCTCCAGCCCCTTCATTAATAGCATTAAAGCCCTATATTCAGCGCCCTCTGCCAAGGTGTTCAATACCGGCTTTCTCTCTCGCAGTTTTCCTATAACTAATGGAACCAGGCAAGGCTGCCCCCTTTCTCCCCACATTTTTATCCTATGCCTGGAACCACTGATCAGAGCGATCAAACAAGACCCCTTGATCCCTGGCATACACGCCCGCAGGTGAAAAAAAGGTAGCACTTTTTGCAGACGATATCATGCTATTTCTTACCAAACCGTCTCATTCGATTCCGCATGTTATAAACAATTTGCTAGAGTACGGCAAAATATCGTATTATAAGAACAATATAGTTAAAACACAAATTCTCCCTTTTAACCTAGATACACAGCTGTTAAACACACTTCAGGCCCAATATCCATTCGAATGGCGCAAAACTTCTATCTCCTACCTAGGTGTCAAGATAGCTCGATCAACGAAACAAACTATTCTAGAAAATCACGAAGTGGTTCTAGCAAAAATCTCAAAACAAATTGCATCCTGGGACGGGGCAAATGCCTCCTGGATAGGTAGGATTACCTCCCTAAAAATGATGGCTCTACCGCATATCCTATATCTGTTCAGAACATTGCCTATAGCCCTTCCTAATGCCCTTTTAAAACGTTTTCAAATGACCTTAAACGCTCATGTATGGAAAAAAAAGCCCCCAAGGGTATCCTTCCGTTCCCTGTGGTACCCCATTAAAAAAGGAGGCCTTCAAATTCCTAATGTTAAAAACTATTATATAGCGTCTGCTCTAGCTCAAGGTATAGATATAATGACACTCAAGGCGACGCCTGTGTGGCTGGATCTGGAAATAAAGTGTGGTACTTCACTCCCCCTGAGTTATAATTTATGGTCAATGACACATTCAACATCACCAACCATGCTGTCTACTACAACATTTTTAATGAAATCATGGTTGGCTTGGAGCTCATTGCTGGGGCCCTGTTCGGAGCTACTCTACGCGGCTCCTTTGCAGACGCTCACGGCTATCTCCCCAGACTTGCCATTATCACGTTGGGTCTCCAGCGGTATTTCACATGTGTCTTCTTTGTATACAAAGACAGGTTTAATGTCATTTCCTACCATACAAAAACTTTTCCGGTTGCCACCAAAAGACCTTTTTGTGTACTTACGTTTGAAACATATTCTACAATCCAGATCCATCAAATATATCAACCCACTAGAGTGGAGTAGACTAGGGCACTTGTGTTTTTTGGCCCGCCAAAGCACATCCTCTATAAAATCTTTATCCTTTTGCTACTCGTCCCTATCATCAAATCCAGGCGAGAACAAATTGCCGTACATGGTCCGTTGGGAACGAGACCTAGGTGAAATATTTCCCCTATCTACTTGGGAAGCCGCTATTACATACACTAAAAAATCTTCACAATGTGTCAATCACTGGGAAGCTTATTTTAAATTATTAATGAGGTGGTATTTGACTCCTTCCAGGCTAGGTTTAATCTATCCAGGTTCGTCCCCTAACTGTTGGAGATGTGCCGATCCCAATGGTACGTTGAAACACATATTCTGGGATTGTACAGCTCTACACACGTTTTGGGACTCAATACGACTTTTGATCAAATCAGTTAGTGGTCACGATATTCCACTTAAACCAGCCAGTTACATTCTTCATTTACTACCTGATTTACTACCTCTCATCAAGAGCAGCAGTATTAAACATTCTTGTAGCAGCGAAAACTAGCATAGCCGCTCATTGGAAGAGTGTAAAATGCCCCATAGTTCAGGAGGTAATAAACAAAGTTAACTCCACTTATGTCTTTGACAAAAAGTGGGCAATGGGAAAACACTTGGATTCCTTTAATGCATTGTGGTACAACTGGGAAGCCATTGGTAATCCGATTACGGACTTCACTTAAATATCTAGTATTAGAGTGTTATTCTATTCTCTCCCCCTCACCCTCTTTTCTCCTTGTTCATCGCCCCATTTAAGTAAAAATTTTGTTTTTGTTTTTGTTTAATCTCTCGTTCAGTTTTTGCAACGTGCTCTGGAGAACTAAGTAATTGATAGGACAGAACTGGTTACATGCCAGACAGTCTTCCTAGAGAGGAAGCGAGTTAACTGCATTACAGCCGTAATACATATTTCAAGGTACGATCTACAATTAGGCCATGTGGTTTGTTCACCCTGATCTGCAGACTTTAGGCCCACCATGTACATCATTAGACATCAGTTGTCTCATGCAGATTATACTTCCCAACCTGCAGCGTCATTGAGTATCACATGGTAACGTTATACCATTGTAATTTTCATTGGTGAACAATTATGACAGAGTGCTATAAAATATTGTAATTATATGTTTATTTTGTATGCTTACTTCGCTATGTTGTCATACACTGAGAATTATCAGTCATCATACTATATTCTGCTAAACAATTTGTATCTTGTATTTGGCATTGTATTCCTCATATTCATGTCAATTTATGAAGCCTCTGTATGCATTATTGTTTCTCACTACAGTATTGTTGTACTACTGATGTGATTGTTCTTCCTTTGCACATTTGATTTCAATAAAAATTATATATTGAAAAAAAAAAAAGATGGCCCTGGTGACACTTAGAAACAAGCCTCCTTTGATATGCTAATTCACATTTTAAGGAAATCGATGAACAATTAAGAGTTACAGGCCATATGGTCAAAGTCAGTTAGTTTACATTAAAACTAGACATACAGGCAGCTCAACTGTAACATTCCACACCTTGCAGAGCCTTTGATTAATGAAAGGAGCAACCCAGGTTGTAAACCATCTGACCTCTATCACATCCCTATATAAATTGCAATAACCCTTTCTGACATCTGTCCTCTACCAAGCAGCCAATTAATTTATGCACTACATAAGTTACATTAAATAACAATATTCTATAGTGCAACAATGAATTATGAACCCTTGAATTATATACCGTGACAAATATATTTAGTCTTCTTTTGCTAAATTAGATTTTTCTTTGTAGACAATTGCAATAATTTCATAACAGGGCAGCTCTCCGCCATCTTGGACTGAGTCCCGGGACTGTCTCCCATACGTCCCCTTGTGATCAGAGCATGGGGTCGCCTTCCCCCCCAGAGCATCTGCTAGTCTTCCCAAGGCCCGCAGCCTCTCCACTTCTCCTTCAATGGGTCTGTTGAGTTATTTCCTTCTGTCAAATAGGCCGCCTGTGGTAGAGAGGTCAGGCTTCCTATATGGATGGGAGGAGTTGTGTTGCATTTACGGTTGGGATCCGCCTTTTTTGCGGGAGGTATAGGCAATCCATGGGGGTCAACTGTAGGGCGCATTGTTCTGGGTTACCCCTTACATCTGCAGTGAGGCCTTCCATGCTGTGTAGGGTCTCCACTCAGTCCAGCCATTCTTTAAAATGGGTGCTTCCGGTTTCCCCTACTTTGCGGGTATGAGTGCTTTGGCAGCATTTAGAAGATGTCTTGTTAGACTTTTCTTGTAGGTGGGAATGGTAAGTAATGATGTCGCAAATCCGAAATTTTCGGTTCGCGAACGGCGAACGGGAACTTCCGCAAACGTTCGCGAACCGCCATTAACTTCAATGGGCTGGCGAATTTTAAAACCCACAAGGACTCTTTCTGGCCACAAAAGTGATGGAAAAGTTTTTTCAAAGGGACTAACACCTTGACTGTGGCATGCCGGAGGGGGATCCATGGCAAAACTCCCATGGAAAATTACACAGTTGATGCAGAGTCTGGTTTTAATCCTTAAAGGGCAGAAATCACCTAACATTCCTAAATCGCAATGAATATGGATTGACACCTGACATATGACATATTGACACCTTGACATATGGATTGACACCTTGACATATGGATTGACACCTGTCCTCAGAGACCCTGATGCACACGGACACAGAGCAGAATGGGGAATATTCACTAAATGCCAAACATTGTTATACAGGGGAATATTCAGTAAATAAGGATAAGGTGGGGGGCCTACTGTCCTCCCCCCCGGCCTCCACCCCTGCGCGGTGGGTGGGGGGCATAAATCACACTGGGGGGGACCTACTGTCCTCCCCCCCGCCCCCACCCGAGAGCGGTGGGTGGGGGCCATAAAAATAATGAGGAAGGGACCTACTGTATGATGTTGTATCGATCAGGTAGTGTAAGGGTTACGCCCGCTTCACAGTGACAGACCAAACTCCCCGTTTAACGCACCGCAAACAACCGCAAACAGTCCATTTGCACAAGGTTGGATACCAAGCTAGCCATGTCCTGTTCCTTGTCCTCACTGATGTCATTGAAGGTCTCTTCCTCCACCCAGCCACATACAACACCAAGGGTCCCCAAAAGATGACAACAAGCCCCCTGGGACGCCTGCTGTGTTTGGTCTTCCACCTCCTCAAAGCCACCTTCCTCCTCTGACTCCTCTTCTTTAGAATCCTCTCTCTGCGTTGCCTCTCTCTGCGTTATTATAAGGTGTGTTAACTTAGTAGTACTATTCTTATCAGTTTAATACCTGTTGCGTCTCCTATCAGTGGACGTGTATATGGCAGCAATTTTTGGAACAGGGAGATGGAAGAAGATGCTTGGTTGGTCCTCCTACTTCAAATTTGGGGCACTGCGCATGCAATCTAATGTGCCAACAGATAGGAGTGGTTTGTTTAGTACTATTCTTATCAGTTTAATAAGAGTTGCGTCTCCTATCAGTGGACGTGTATATGGCAGCGATTTTAGGAACCGCACACCTGGGACCCGAGCAAGGTCACCTCGTTCAACAGGCTACAACATTTGTCCTTGGAAACCTAGCCTGGACATCATGCACAACTTGAATGGAAAACGGGACTTTGGTCGGTCCTCCTACTTCAAATTTGGGGCACTGCGCGTGCAATCTAATGTGCCACCAGATAGGAGTGGTGTGTTTAGTACTATTCTTATCAGTTTAATACCTGTTGCGTCTCCTATCATTGGACGTGTATATGTCAGCGATTTTTGGAACAGGGAGATGGAAGAAGATGCTTGGTCGGTCCTTCTACTTCAAATTTGGGGCACTGCGCGTGCAATCTAATGTGCCACCAGATAGGAGTGGTATGTTTAGTACCATTCTTATCAGTTTAATACCTGTTGCGTCTCCTATCAGTGGACGTGTATATGGCAGCGATTTTTGGAACAGGGAGATGGAAGAAGATGCTTGGTCGGTCCTCCTACTTCAAATTTGGGGCACTGCGCATGCAATCTAATGTGCCACCAGATAGGAGTGGTGTGTTTAGTACTATTCTTATCAGTTTAATACCTGTTGCGTCTCCTATCAGTGGACGTGTATATGGCAGCGATTTTAGGAACCGCACACCTGGGACCCGAGCAAGGTCACCTCGTTCAACAGGCTACAACATTTGTCCCTGGAAACCTAGCCTGGACATCATGCACAACTTGAATGGAAAACGGGACTAACAGGTCAACCCTGCTTACGGAGACTCTCAGGTCATTGATCGTGTCAAGAGGAGGGGAACAACTTCAAAAAAAGATTACTGGCAAATTCTTAAAAAAAAAGTGGAAACTGCTGCTGCCGAAAATTCCAATACCTGACTAGAACGCTACAGATCCCATTACCCAATGCGTACTTGCGACGTCTACAAAGGACTCTCACTAGCTTCGTGTGGGCACACAAAAAAATCAGGGTAGCCACTAGCATACTCACCAAACACCTAGAGCAGGGAGGGCTAGGACTACCAGAGTTGAGAACTTACTATAGGGCAGCGCTGATGACCACCGCCCTGCAGGCACACACAGCCCACAACACACCACAATGGGTGGACATGGAATCAACGTGGGCTTGCCCCAAGGGCCTTAGGTACTTATTCTGGGTCCCACATAGACATCACCCTAAACTACCAGACACACCGGCCACTACCGCAATCCTGCTGAAAACCTGGGATACGATTAAACCACAATTATACATATAAATGGGCGCTGGCCACACCACTATACTGCATACACATGATGAATCCCACATTTGACCATCGACTATGGACCGAGCGACGATGCACGTTGGTTAGACACCTCTATAATCAAGGACAGCTGAGACAATTCCCCGACCTGCAATAGAGTTACGATTTGCCACAAAGAGCGATATTCTCCTACCTACAACTAAAGGGAGCACTGACAAACTCCACTATCCTGACAACCCCGACCCACACGCGTTGTATAGAGAAAGCATGCGAATCTAGAACAATGCCCAAGAAACCGCTTTCACTCATGTATGCAATTCTAAATAATCCTACCCAACAGCCACCACCGCAGCTAGACAAATTCAGAGAGGCATGGCATAAGGATTTGAGTACAGTCTTCTCAGTAGAACAATGGAACCAAGCCTTCATAGCCCATAAAGGTAGATCCAGATGCGCATCCCACCTAGAGCTAATGCGCAAGATACAATATAGGTGGTACTTGGTATCGACTAGACTAGCGACCATATATCCCAACACCTCGGGACTTTGCTGGAGATGTTTAATAGAGTAGGGCACAATGCTCCACATCTGGTGGGCCTGCTCGGCCATCAGAGGATACTGGAAGGCAGTTGAGGGGGTGATACAAGGGGCACTGGTCACGAGAACCAACCTGAGACCAGAAAATGCCCTACTCTTCATCTCGATTGACCCATTCCCAAAAGCACATGCCAACCTAACATATCCTATTTTGATTACTGCCAACTTATTAATAGCCAGAGGGTGGAAACAACAACAGCCACCGGAGAGATCTAGCCTTCTCCAACAGATCTCCCTAAACCTAGCATATGAAACAAAAACCTGCCAGCGGCTACACCCCCCCACACCACATAGTGGAAGCCAGGAACATATGGGAGGCGTATCTGAGGAAGGAGGAGGAGGGGGTCGTGTTAGAACAATAACATATCACATATATATATATACACGAAGGATGAATAGTACCACTCCTAAGACCTAACTGCTCTGACGCAGAGAGACAACGACTCCAAACACCATGGTACAACAGCCAACATTGAGGTATACCAAGCTGAGGTTAAACAATCTACAGGGCATAAAGGAACAAACACCCACATTGTACATAGTTAAGTAGTTAGATAAGGGAATAGACCCGGTGACCGCACACAGCGTGCTAACTAAGAAGGAGACAAAGGGAGATGAGGGGCTTTCGACGTCTATTTCCCCCGTTCTTCTTCCCCTACCGTAGCCTGTCCCCAGGTTTCCCTCTTCCCATACCCCGGATCAAACCCAGGTTTAGGAGAGAAAGACAACCATGACATGGTACTAGACCAAAGGCACAAGGGCAGCGGAAAAAACCCCATGAGAATGAATAACCAGTTTGCTCTTGAATGTATAACATGTGAATAAGATCGATGTACCTTAACCGCTTACCCTCCCTTTTTTCCTTTCTGTATCCCGAACAAGTTCTCTGATAAAATAAAAATTGTCAGATTCAAGTTCTTGTGCCCCACAGTTCAAATTAACATTCAAATGACAATTCATGACAGATCACACAAGTGAATAGCCCTGCCAATGTCGTCTCAGAATTTTTTTGTTATCTAAGAAGAAATAGAAATGCAACAGCAGAATAGAGACTGTTCCCCATCCTCAGAGACCATGATACACACTGACACAGAGCAGACTAGAGACTGTTCCCCCTACATAGGGTCACTTGGCAGATATGGATTGACACCTATCCTAAGGATCCCTGAAACACACTGACACAGAGCAGAATAGAGACTGTTCCACGTCCTCAAAGCCCCTGATACACACTGACACAGAGCAGAATAGGGACTGTTCACCCTACATAGGGTCACTTGGCAGATATGGATTGACACCTGTCCTCAAAGCCCCTGATACACACTGACAAAGAGCAGAATAGAGACTGTTCCCCGTCCTCAAAGCCCCTGATACACACTGACAAAGAGCAGAATTCACGTTGTTTCTATGATGTGCATAACATGTTCTTGTAAATGTTTGTTACATTTTTCCTGGAATTGTAATTTTGGAATCTGAATAAAGATAGTCAAATCCCTGATACACACTGACACAGAGCAGAATAGGGACTGTTCCCCCTACATAGGGTCACTATGTGCCTTTTTTTTGGTTTGGTTTTTGAAGCCACAGTGCAGCACCAGAGGGCCTAAAAAATAGGCATGTACACATGCCTGAAAATTTTGGTATTGTTGCAGCCGCTGCTGTAGCAGCAGCCAGAAAAATTGATGTTTGTTTCACAGGCAGAAAGTGCCCTAAAACATGGCGGCTTGAACCCTAGTTGGTGGCGGATAAGTCACGCAAGTCAACCGTCATTCAGAGCTAAAATACAGCAGCGTGTGGACCATTTTTAGCCCAAGGCAGCTCATCTCATCAGGCCTTTTTTAATCGAATGTATCGCCCAGTGTCAGTCCCTTCGTGATCCATCCCTCATTCATCTTAATAAAGGTGAGGTAATCTAGACTTTTTTGACCTAGACGACTTCTCTTCTCAGTGACAATACCTCCTGCTGCACTGAAGGTCCTTTCTGACAGGACACTTGAAGCGGGGCAGGCCAGAAGTTCTATCGCAAATTGGGATAGCTCAGGCCACAGGTCAAGCCTGCACACCCAGTAGTCAAGGGGTTCATCGCTCCTCAGAGTGTCGATATCTGCAGTTAAGGCGAGGTAGTCTGCTACCTGTCGGTCGAGTCGTTCTCTGAGGGTGGATCCCGAAGGGCTGTGGCGATGCGTAGGACTTAAAAAGGTCCGCATGTCCTCCATCAACAACACGTCTTTAAAGCGTCCTGTCCTTGCCGGCGTGGTCGTGGGAGGAGGAGGATGACTTCCACCTCTCCCCCTGTTAGATTCCCGTAGTGCTGTGACATCACCCTTATACACTGTGTAAAGCATACTTTTTAATTTATTTTGCAAATGCTGCATCCTTTCCGACTTGTTGTAATTCGATAACATTTCCGCCACTTTCTGCTTATACCGGGGGTCTAGTAGCGTGGACACCCAGTACAGGTCGTTTTCCTTCAGCCTTTTTATACGAGGGTCCCTCAACAGGCACGACAGCATGAAAGACCCCATTTGCACAAGGTTGGATGCCGAGCTACTCATTTCCCATTCCTCCTCCTCACTGATGTCAATGAAGGTATGTTCTTCCCCCCCAGCCACGTACAACACCACGGGTACCAGATAGGTGACAACGATCACCCTGGGATGCCTGTTGTGGTTGGTCTTCCTCCTCCTCCTCAAAGCCACATTCCTCCTCTGACTCCTCTTCCTCACAATCCTCTTCCAGCGTTGCCGCAGGTCCAGCAAGCGATGCTGATAAGGCTGTTTCTGGTTGTGATGGTGACCACAACTCTTCCTCTTCCTCTTCACGCTCATCTACGGCCTGATCCAGCACTCTTCGCAGGGCACGCTCCAGGAAGAAAACAAATGGTATGATGACGCTGATGGTGCCTTCGGTGCGACTGACTAGGTTTGTCATCTCCTCAAAAGGACGCATGAGCCTACAGGCATTGCGCATGAGCGTCCAGTAACGTGGCAAAAAAATTCCCAGCTCCCCAGAGGCTGTCCTAGCACCCCGGTCATACAAATATTCATTAACAGCTTTTTCTTGTTGGAGCAGGCGGTCGAACATTAGGAGTGTTGAATTCCAACGTGTCGGGCTGTCGCAAATCAAGCGCCTCACTGGCATGTTGTTTCGCTGCTGGATATCGGCAAAGTGAGCCATTGCCGTGTAGGAACGCCTGAAATGGCCACACACCTTCCTGGCCTGCTTCAGGACCTCCTGTAAGCCTGTGTACTTATGCACAAAGCGTTGTACGATCAGATTACACACATGTGCCATGCACGGCACATGTGTCAACTTGCCCAACTTCAATGCCGCTAACAAATTTTTTCCGTTGTCACAAACCACTTTGCCGATATCCAGTTGCTGCGGAGTGTTGGACTTCCCACGACTCAGTTTCTTTTGGCACAGGTTGCAAATGGCATCACTGTTGTCAGAGGCAGACACACAAAAAAAATTCCACACTGCTGAGCTCTGCAATGACGGCATTCTGGTGGTGGACACAGCATGCGTTGATTGGCGTGCTGTCGGGCTGACCCCGGGTGCCGATGCATGCTGTCTGACTGTGCCACTAGCTCCTTGCGACGACCTCCTCCTGCTTCCAACTCATCTCCTCCTCCTCCTCTCTGTCTCCCTATCTGAACTTTCGCCCTGGTCTTCTTCTTGCCGAGCGGGCACCCACGTGACATCCATGGACACATCGTCATCATCAACCGCTTCACTTGTATCTGACAACATCATCATCATCACACCGTACGTCCATGTGTGTAATGCTGCCTGCCTGAGACATATCCCTGTTATCTACATCCTCTGGCAATAATGGTTGCGCATCACTCATTTCTTCAAACGGATGTGTGAATAACTCCTCTGACATACCAAGTAAAGCGGCTGTGGTGCTAGTTTTGGTGGTGGCGGCAGGCGGGTGAGTGGTATCTTGAGAGGTGCCTGAAGCTAAGCTGGAGGAGGATGGTGTGTCAAGGTTCCGAGCGGAGGCTGTAGAAGATTGGGTGTCCTGTGTTAGCCAGTCAACTATGTCCTCAGAACTTTTCAAGTTCAGGGTACATGGCCTCTGAAAACTGGGCATTATTCTAGGGCCAAAGGGAATCACAGCGCCACGACCACGATGGCCCCTGCGGGGTGGCCTGCCTCTGCCTGTCATTTTTTGGGGGATTAGTGGTACTATGTGTGCAAGCTACTGTGAGACCAGATATGAGTGGCAATGTGCAATGGCAGAGGTCTGCAGAGTACACGCTGTAGGCCTGACACACCCGCTTGAAGACAACTAACTGTTATTCAATCTACAACAGTGAAGAAAGTTTTTTGGTTTTAAATGCACAAAATTGTGACACCAGATATGAGTGACAATGTGCACTGGCAGGGTTCTGCAGGGCACACGCTGAAGGAAGGCCTGACACACCCGCTTTAAGGACACTGACTGCTATTAGCTTACACTGTAAAACTTTTTTTCTTTGTAAAAGCACACTACAGAGACACCAGATATGAGTGGCAACTGTCAAAGTACGCTGGCAGGTTTCTGCAGGGCACACGCTGAAGGCTTGAAACACCCGCTTTAAGGACACTGACTGCTATTAGCTTACACTGGAAACCTTTTTTTCTTTGTAAAAGCACGCTACAGAGACACCAGATATGAGTGGCAACTGTCAAAGTACGCTGGCAGGTTTCTGCAGGGCACACGCTGAAGGCCTGAAACACCAGCTTTCAGGACACTGACTGCTATTAGCTTACACTGGAAAACAGTTTTTCTTTGTAAAAGCACGCTACAGAGACACTAGATATGAGTGGTGGCACTGGGAAAATGGGCACAGTATCCACTGAGCCTGACACAGAAGCTGGCAGGCAACTAACTGCTATTCAATCTATTACAGTGAAAAAAAATGTTTTATTTTTAAATGTCAGGCATAAGCTATTGTGAAAATAGATATGAGTGGTGGCACTGGGCAAATGGGCAAGGTATCCACTGAGACTGACACAGAAGCTGGCAGGCAGGCAACTGCAATTACATTACACAGAAAAAAAAGCAGACTGATGTTCTAGCCCTAAAAAGGGCCTTTTGGAGTGCTGTTCTTACAGCAGAGATCAGATGAGTCCTTCAGGATTGTAGTGGACACTGAATACCCTAGCCTAGCTATCAATTTCCCTATCTAATGAACAGCAGCTACACTTTCCCTCCTCTCAGTAAGCATGCAGCTTCAGAATGAATCTAAAATGGATGCCGGGAGGGAGGTGGGAGGGAGGTGGGAGGGTGTGGAAGGGAGGGTCTGCTGCTGATTTGCTGGAATGTGTCTGCTGACCGTGAGGCACAGGGTCAAAGTTTGCTCAATGATGACGAATAGGGGGCGTATCGAACCGCCCATATGGCGCGGCGGCGAACGCGAACACGATATGTTCGCCAGGAACTATTCGCCAGCGAACAGTTCAGTACATCACTAATGGGAAGCTTTGCGTGGTGGAGCAGCATTGGTAGTGGTTGCAGCTCTATGTCTGAGTCGGTGATATCCCTGATCAGGTTATGTATCCTCTACCAGTATGGTGTTATCACCGGACATGACCACCAGATGTGCAGGGTGTCTCCAGGTGCTTGCTCACATCTCCAAAACAGGTCGGAATATTCAGGAAACATTCTGTGCAATCTGGTCAGGGTTCTATACCAGTGGGTGATGATCTTGTAGTTGAATCCCTGTAGTTTAGTGTTAGCTCTTCCGAGATGGGCCAGTTCGTGTATCTTTTCCCATTGGTTGTCTGTCAGTGTGACCCTGTGTCCTTTTCCCACGCTGACATGTAGTTCATTGGAACTGGTTTGGCAGCTGATTGGAGTCATGTGTAGAGGAGTGTGATGCTGTAGCTTAAGTGCTGCCGTGGGTTCTTTGTGTAGGAGGTGTGCGCCTAGCAATGAGTTGAAATGTTGCACATTTTGATGGTAGAGGTATTTCTGGAGTCCAGTGGAGGTTCCCTCCCCAATAAGTGCATTGAGGGGTTTGAGAGCCGGGTAATCTGTCCATTGATGAAAATATACCCAGTCTGTGGTTGTGAGCCCTTCCTTTCAAATCTGAAGGCATTAGGCCCCTCACAACCTCTGGGTTGTGAGTGATTGGTATCAAAGAGGAATTGGTAGACGAGAGTTGTAGAGTTCGTCTAATTGAGCACCATACTTTCAGGGTTGTGCTGAGGAGGTGTTTGTGAGCCACAGTGTGCATAAGCATATCAGTTGTCCATGGCAGGGTGCCATTCATGTGGGTTCTCAAGCGGTAGCCATAATTTCTGTGTGCCTTTCACGTGCCAATTTGTTAGTCGCAGGAGGTGTGCTGCTTGATAATATGTCTGAAGGGTAATACGTCTGAAAGGAATGGGAGACCCACCCCACCGAGGTGTCTCGGCATGGTCAGGTGTGATAGTTTTATCCTAGCCTTACACACACATTGTGTCAGAATTGATCCAATGGACTGGAAGAAGGTTCTTGGGATGGTTATCGGTATGGTATGGTCTCTTGTGGTGAACTTTGTAATCTGCTGCAACCGTCTTTGTTTTCGTAACATCCCAGCAAGAAGTCAACTACATTTGTTGGAGTGCTCATAGAAAAATCTTTGGATGTTCGCAAAGTGAGGGCTAGGCGTTGTGAGAGGATCCTTCATAGGTCCCTGCGGGCCTCAGTTTCTTGTAGATGTCTTCTGTTTGGTTATCCTTTTGTTGCTGTTCCAGCATGCTTATTTTGGACGTGAGCTCTAGAGTCTGCCTCTTGTGTTACTTTTTACGAGTAGTGCACATCTTGATGAAATTACCTCTTATTACACATTTATGGGCCCTTCCAGAGGACCAGGGGGGATATTTCTTGGGCATCATTCTCCTCAAAATATTGTTGCATGACCTCCTGTGTCGCTTGTCTTGTTTTGAGATCTGTGAGGGTATGCTCATTAATTTTCCATTGGCGTTCCACCGGTTTGTATAGTGGGGAGTGCAGTTGTGTCAGGACTGGTGCATGGGCTGACCAGCCCATAGGTAGAATGGTGCTATCTTAGCAGGTGGAGGTATTCCCGTGCCATCAATATGTAGTCCAGTCTACTATAGCTTCGGTGTATGGGGGAGTAGTAGGAGTAATCCCTGTCATCCGGGTCTATAACTCGCCAGCTGTCCGCTAGTCCGGCTTCTTATATTGCTTTCTTGGCTAGACGGAGGCTGTTTTTGGGAAATGTGCTGTGGCCTCTGGATGTAATCGATCCTCGGGTCTAGTGCAAAATTGACATCTCCAGCTATCAGGAGGAGGACTTCCTGGAATTTCTCTAGGAATGACAATATTCTGACAAGGAATCTGTGCTGCCTCACGTTTGGTGCATAGACACATGCTAATGTTTATTGTCGGTCAGCAATCATCCCTTTTAGAACCAGGTATTAGCCGAATGGGTCTGCCTGCTCCCCTGTGCACTGGAATGGAATTAGTCTGGAGAACAGTATTGCTACCCCCGTTTTCTTTGCATCCTTGTGGTTGACAATCTCATGTCTCTGAGCGTGGGTTGTTCTGAGTCCTGGAGGAAGTCCACTACGGCCCTGGCGGACCACAGTGCTCTAAGTAGGTGTGATCGCCGTTCTGGGGTATTGAGGCTGGGCACTTTGTTGGACCATAGGCGCAGGGAAGAAAAGGTGAAGCCAGAGGTAATTGCGAGGGCGCTCCAGTTACCGACACACCTCAAGGCATAGAGGGAAACGAAAAAGGAAGTTTTAAATGGTGTGGGGTGGGGGGAAGGAGGTAGATGACAAGGAGTGGGGGGAGAGAATTGGAAGGGGTAGGGGCTATTTATTCCACTACAAGAAACTATTTACAGTGTAATAGAAGCCCAAGCACCAAGAGCTTGGGAAAACAGGAGATCTGGTATAATATTTTAGGCCTCCTGGCTCTGTGATCCATTAAAATGTGGGTGTTTGTCTTGGGAGTGAAGCTGTGGACTTTGCTGGGAAAAGATCGCACCAACTAGCGTTATTCGAGTGCCTTGTTGTGTATTCTTGAAATGGGTATAGAGATGTGGATGTGGGTGCTTGATCCCTGGCCGAGCTTATACATTAAGAGCATTATCCCTACCTATCATGTGTGTCTTGGGTTGTCGTGTATGCAGATGTAGCGCGTCCCCACCTTTGGGTGTGGGCAGCTTTGTAACCGCAAGGCCAGCCCGTGTCCCCTATGAGAGCTACCAAGTCTATGGGGCTATGGGGTCAGGGTTGTCTAGTGTTCTTGAGGGTGGGTCATGATAGTTCCTGTCCAGTGCCATGGGTTCAAGGGAAACAGGTGAGCCGCGAAATGGTGGCTCGCTCGTGTGGCGGGTGGGGTCAGCATGCACAGGAGTGGTGGTGAGCCTCTCCGTTCCATGGGGGTGGTGGTCAGAGCTGTGTTAAACATGTTGCGCTGTGCATGCATGGCTGACGCTATTCAAGCGGTTTATCTTAGGTATGATTGTAGTGAGTCAGGTACAAGGCTGAAGCTTGTTTGTTTACGGTCATAGTTATACATGTATATAGTTATGCTATACCATGAGATCAAAAGTACCCTTATGTTGGTGTTGTATGGGGTCAAGGTGGTAGAAGACTGGAGAGCATCCCCTCGGGTCACCGCAAACCTATGGGGTAGATGGGTCGGCAAGTATGTCACGGGGTTCCTTAGCAGACCTTTTCACCAATCCTTTGAGCTGTACTGCGGTCAGTTTGCGCCTACCTGTGATTCCCTATTCTTCCCTATCCTCCTCTGTCTATGTGCTTATTCCCTTATGAATGTGAGCTATCCCTCTCTCTGCATTCTCCTCCAGTCCCACCCACCATATTTATGGTATGTCCTTTTCTCTGAGCGCACTGGTGACAGATCGCAGGGCTGTTTATATTTATTTATTCTATTTGATTGTTTCTTGCGGTGTCATACATTTAATTGTATTGTTCCCTATGCAGCGTGGAAAAGTGCCTAAAGTTCCTAAACTGTAAATAGGTTTCTTATGGAGTGTAGGATTATCCTGACAAGCTTTTATTTTGGTTATTTTGTGCTTTTTTTGGGTAGATGGAGCACTCTGGCTTATTTTATTTAGTTTAAAATCATGTTGGGGTTTATGTAGCAGTCAGGTTTAAGGGGCTGGCTTAATATGGTTGTTTAGTCATTTTTTAACAATCTACAGGAATCTTATCTACAGGTTTAGTAAGTTTGTCAGGGTCATCCTACACTCCATAAGAAACCTATTTACTGTTTTAGGAATATGTTAGCCATTTTCCACGCTGCATAGGGAACCTAGTTTGCTTGTTCAGTAAGTCAGTTAGCATTTTTTTCAAAGTTTCATAGGGCTCCCTATTCGTAGGATACTATGAGGTACTAGCCTTTCAAATAACCCTAAAGACACAACGCTATACCACTTATATATAGACATATTTTAGGTAATTAAGGTGGTAGATTATTATACCGAGTGATTTATAGCGACCATCTGCAATTGTTTTATGGTTGACCCAGGGAGAGGTTGGGGAATTAACATATTGTTCTGTACTTGCAATGGGTAGGATCTGATGATTCACTTTTTATATTTTTTTTCTTTCCCTGCTGACTACCTTCATACATTATCCAGCTACTTTTTGCCATCTTGTTAGAAGGGAATGTTACTTCGATATAACAAAAGTTGAACATTTTTTTGTAATGTTCTTGATTTAATAAGTAGTGTTATGGGCAAATGCAAATATTACAAGTTTTAGAATTAAATATTGTATTCCTCAAACTGTGTACTTTGTCTTTAAGAGATATTGCAAACTGACAAGGTGTTAGAAATGGAACATATTGTTTTTCATACATGTTTCTTTAAGCAATAACCTCTTACTTACCTTCAGTGCATAATATGCTTACGCCATTTTTATCCAGACGAAATACAATTACAATAATGCATAAACAAGCTTCAAGGATATGCTATGACTCTTTCAGTACATAATATACTGCGGTAACCCTAAGTAGATAATGTTCATCCTTTAAGATGCCATCTTGACCTAGGTCAGGAAAATTTCCATGACGTGTACACCCTTTAGTTATGGCCTTGTATTTTTTGCCAAATTAAGGGAGGTCCTAAAATGAATAAAAGTAAAAGAAGTTACTTTTTCATTTATGAACTACGGTAACCCTAAAATGAAGACACCTAAAGTATAAATAGGTGTACTTTTAAATGTTAAGGCACAGAGAGAGGAGAGATTTCGAGACAGACGCTGCTCCATCTTAAAATGACAGAGAGGCTGACATGATAACATGTTCAGGAGGTTATGTTAATCTATTAATGATATTTGCAAGCATTTAGTTTAATTTTATAAACTTTGCTATAAATTATTATAATGGATTTTATATGTCTATATTTATATTTTTATATAAAAAAAATCTAAAAAATACAAAACTTTATTGCTTCCAAGACAATCTTTGTTTTATATTGTATTCTCAATTATTTATATATGTTAAAAAGAGGATCTCTTACTAACTATATAAAATTATGGCTAAGATATCTGTATGGTTAGCCCTGCTAAGTTCTACGCTTTAAGACATTATAGTGGTAAATAAGGGAACCAGCCGTGGTTACAGTAGCCTCCATAAGGCTTTTATACAGAGGTACATTTCATTATATGTGTGCCTTCTATAGAGTTGGTAGAATCGATACCCTTTCTTTTAGACATTTAGTAGACATACCATCTAACATTTGTCCTAGCATCTGATAAATTAAATTTCCAATAATATTAGCACTGGCTATGTGATGGTATTGCCTTTTAGAGACTTTTCTTTGATTCTAATATTTCTATAATAATACACAATTAATTGTAGTATTCATTTGGGGATTTCTGTTTTTTTTGGAAGGTTACTCCAAAACTCTTGGTTCCTTTTTTGGAACATAAATTTGGACTCTAATTTAGGGTCAGGCCCTCTGTAGTTGGAGGATCCCATTTAGAATACCTTATCCTACCCCATTTTTTTCTCTTTATTAAAATGGGCAGCATCTTTGCACCAAAATGACTAGATTAAGATGTTGTGATTTTGGCACTTTGAGTGTTCCTTTAAAGACCAGTACAGTTTAACAGTCTCTTGATTTATATGAAGTAACTACAGATTTATTTTAGAATCACTCTAAATACAATTAAATAACTCAACATTTAACTAGCATTTCTAGTAATTATTGAAATTTCCTCACATGCCGTGTCAGGAAGTTTGAACCCTGCAGTAGCCCTAAATTACAACTGAGCATTTTGCGTTCATTTCTCATTAGGAGATTATAAAGTCATAAGTCTTGGAGCAATTACTTTTTAGATAAACACCAAAAATAGGAAATTGTAACAGTAGGGCTTATGATTGCTAATGATATAAAATGCATATTTTTTAGATTTTACATGTGACACTCACTGAGTTGCTGCAAATTAGTGTCCTGTTTCTTTATTTAGACACTGATGTTACTCCGTTTCAATTATTAACAAGAGGATGGTGATAGCATAGTCATTAGTGAACATCCACTTCTGGAATTAACAGTGAGTCATTTGCAGTATCTTCTGATAGAAATGAAATAACAGCTTGTGCTTTGCAGCATGGCCAAATATGTACGCTTTTAATAATCATTTAAAGAACATACAGAAAGCTTTGCAGACATCAACTCTGCATTTAGTTATTCAGAGAGAAATCGAGGTGGGCACACCAGGATATGTAATCAAAGCCAAATAACTTGACATAGTATCTTAAGATGAAATATATGTTACTGACACAGAGTATGCATGTAGTTAGGCATATATTTGTACCCAGTGCCTGTCTATCTATCTATTTATGTATTTTGAAACAAGTATGGAGCAAAGCTTAGAATTCCTTAAGTGTCAGGGTTTATAAAAGCTGTTCTGTAATACAGTTGACAAAATTAATCTTATTCTCCAAGGGTAACTGGCCATATTCGAGGGATTGCACAAAGGCCATCCATGTCAGAGATCCCTTTCACCCTCAAGCTGACCGGAAGATGGTCACTATACTGCTGTGCATAAGGAACAATATAGTCCATGGGCTTTTGGACCATAAAAAGGGCCAGGCTATTTTTCAGGGCTAAGGAGATCTAATATTCTACTCCCTCACGTGCCCATTACTCCTGAATCTCTTAGTCCTAGACAATGTGTGATTGTAGGTATGTCACTATGTGCCTTGCGTTCCAAGAAGAAAAGGCCAATTGTGAATAAAGGTCTGTTGGTGGGAACTTTAATTACCAATATAGGGGAAACAACTGTGAAAAAATCTGCGGGTTGGTGATGGCAATTCGGAAGCGGATCTATATTTCCCTTATAACTTTGTTATGTTTGCATGTCAGTATTACTGATCTTTGTTAATCTTTATAATTATTACAGGATGGGCCTGTGTCAGAAGAGAGCATATTGGACTAAAGATCTTCCACTAGGAAGGAGCTTTGGTACGAGGCCCTGGAGGATGTACAGCGTCGACGGGGGGAGAGCCTCCCCAGCGAGGCACAGGTACGAGAGGCAGGGCCGGATTAACATAGGGGCTGATGGAGCTGCAGCTCCAGGCCCAGGCCCATGGAATAGGCCCACTGAAAAAAAAAAAAAAATTTTTTTTTTTTTTACATTTTTTTTTTTTTTTTTACACACACACACACACACACACTACTCTTAGGTCTCCCACCTGACTGGTATTTTACTGGCACAGCCGGTATTTGAGAATGCTTGGCCGTGCCGGTATTGCAGTAATACTGGCAATACAAATGCAGGTATTTTTCTCAGAATAAGTGGAGATTACTCTGCAAGTTACAGCATATCCCCATAGACATATAATACCTAGACGCCGCATTGACCTCGGGGGGCCATGAAATGCGGGCGCCATTTTTGGGCCGGTCACCTGGTGTGGTATTATATGTCTATATATTAGGACTTCTGTCCCTAATTTTTTTTTAATTTACTTTGCCTTTAGTGACAAATCTCACTTTAGTAAATAGCGATGTGATTGTTTGTTCTCCTATTCTCTTTATGCTATCTCCATGCGGACTTCAAAGTGCAAAAGACAGAGCTCACAATAATAAAGACTTGTAAATATCTACATTTTATTTTGCACAGTTCCAAAATCCATATTAGTTAGAAATAGGTGAAAAGTAAATACATTACAAATCAGGCAAAGATCCAGTCCCACTTTAAAACATGTATATTAAGATGATAGATTGTGGGGTTAGTTCACATACTTATAATTTTAGCAAACCTAAATCCAAATGCAACGCATAGTTTCAATCTGGAAATTCAAATAATTTCAATGTATTGAGTAAATTTAGTCGATAACGTAAATAACCACAGAGGTCTTAAAGCAGCAAATGTCAGTTAATTTTATTTAATATCCCAGGATTAAACATCATGCTACTGGATCTATACACCCTCCAGGTGGATTTTAAGACTAACCATGTTTACTTTGAGGACCTTGCTCTGCAGATCATAGACATATATATTCTATATATGTCTATGCTGCAGATCACACTGTGACCGATCCAAGATGGCGGCCCCACGGCTCATCAGCGCCAATAGGAAGTAGCAGTCAATGCGGCGTCTAGTATTTTATGTCTATGCATATCCCTGCCTCTCTGTACTACTCACTGATCCGTGGGGACCAGCAACACAGCACAGAGTCCAGACAGCAGCTCTACAGCTCAGATAAGTGAGGGATGAGGGGGGGGGGGGGGGAGGCAGCAGGGACACATGGGGACACTGAGACACTAGGGAACACATGTGGACACTGAGACACTAGGGAACATATGGGGACACTGAGACACTAGGAGACACATGGGGACACAGACACTAGTACACATGGGGACACAGACACTGGGAGACCTGGGAACACTGAGACACTTGGGGACAATGAGACACATGGGGATGCTGAGACACATGGGGACGCTGTTTCTCCCAGTGTCCCCCATCCAGTGTCGCTAGTGTCTCAGTGTCCCCAAGTCTCCCAGTGTCTGTGTCCCATGTCTCTGTGTGCCTAGTGTCACCATGTCAATGTCCACAACTGTCACCATGTCTCCCAGTGTCCCCAAGTGTCTGTCTCCCAGCCAGTGTCCCCTAGTCTCCCAGTGTCCCATAGTCTCCCAGTGTCCCATAGTCTCCCAGTGTCTGTGTTCCCATGTCTCTGTGTCCCTAGTGTCTTAGTGTCCCCAAATGTTTCAATGTCCCCATGTCTTCCAGTGTCTGTGTCCCCATTTCTCCCAGTTTCCCTAAATGTCTGTGTCCCCATGTCTCCCAGTGTCCCCGGGTCTCTCAGTGTCCCCAGGTCTCAGTGTCCCCATGTCTCTCAGTGTCTCCATGTCTCTCAGTGTCCTAGTGACATGGGGACACACTGAGACACTGGGAGAAATGGGGACACTGGGAGACTAGGCGACATGGGGACACTGACACTGTGATACATAGGGACACTGAGACACTGGGTGACTTGCGAGACTGAGACACTGGGAGCAATCCATCTATACAGCAGAATCAAACTGTGAGTAGTTTGTTGGTGATTTTACAGAATTTTCTCTGATGTCACTCCTTGTGATTATACAAAGGATTAAGGCTGGTATTTTGTTCCAAGAAAGGTGGCAACCTTAACTACTCTCCACATACTCTTGCTTAAAGTAGCACTATAGGGTCAGGAACACAATCATGTATTTCTGACCCTATTATGTTAAAACCACCACCCTGCCCCCTTCTTGCCTCCCTAAGTATAGTAAAATATAACTTGAATTCAAGGCTGCAGCTGCTGACTCTGCCTCTGAACTGACTGTCTGCTGACATCATCAGAAGTGGTGGTCTGAGCAAATTACAATACTTCCCCATAGGATTGTCTGAGACTGTCAACTAGGCAGATCAGGGGCAGAGCCAGCAGAAGTCATAGCCCTGGCCAATCAGCATCTCCACATAAAGATAAATTGAATCAATGCATTTCTATGAGGAAAGTTCAGTGTCTGCATGCCGAGGGTGGAGACACTGAATGGCAGTGCTGCACACTGCCCCAGGAAGCACCTCTAGCAGCCATCTAAGGAGTGGCCAGTGGAGTTATTTTCTCTGAAAAGACAGTGTTTACTGCAAAAGGCCTGAATGGAATGATTCTACTAACCAGAACAAATACAATAAGCTGTAGTTGTTCTGGTGACTATAGTGTCCCTTTAAGTTTGGAAGCTTAAGAGGGATGTATGGGAACAAAACTTGTGTGGACTGGCTGACAATAAAATTAGTTTAGGTAATGCAGACGTTGGTCTCTCTAACACTGTGGCATGTCCCCATTCATCTACACTCACTACATACACCTTTTATCTGTCTCAGACTATATACCAGGAACTTCTGCCTGCTAGTAAGAAGGTAAGGAGATTAGTGGACCAGCGAGTGCTAGGGGACAGTCCTTAGAAAGCATTGAGTGAGCGCATCATTAGACGCATTTATGTTAAGCTCAGGGTGCTGCCTGCATAGTATGCCCTTAGTTGGACAGCCTGCATGATTGGCGGGCAGCCTGACATGCATTCATGCCAGGCTGTCCTTCAAATTCTTTGGACAGACATGCCCCCTTTTTGGGCATGTTCTCCCTTTTGGCAGGTCTGGTCACGTGATTCGCCCATTGACTGCCTGCTTCACTGGACACTGCTGTTAGGGGGTATGGATTTAATTGAAAGATGAAAGATATAAATTAGAGAGAGATTAGCATAGAGTTTGTGTTTTCTTATAGCTGCATCCTATGAGTTTCCCTCCAGCACCATCTCCATCAGATACATGACGCTTGGGAGGTATGATTGTTTTAATGTTTTTGGTCGATAAGATTCCGTAATTAGGCCCATCATAATTGTCAGCACCAGGCCTAGTGTGCTCTTAATCCGGCCCTGACGAGAGGCGCTGGGGATGCCTTTCCTGGGAGAGCAGCCCCTGGATAAGTGGGTGATGGAGCTCGAGAGCGTGGTATAGAAGGAGCTTTGGCTCGACGACATGTACCAAGCGCTATGGTGGTACACGATTCAGCATGTTCCCTGGAGGGCTGAGCACTACAGCCCCAAGGGTAAGGATTATGATGGCCCTGGCCTATTATGAGAGGCCTTTACCAAACCAGAGTTTGAGAGTGCTGGAGAGTCATGATTTTGGGACATACATGACTACAGGGAGGCCATGTATGGTCTGTCTACAGTCAGTGAAGGAGACAGGACGTGACGTTTCTGGTGACAATAGAATAGGTACTGGAGCAGGATTACCAACACCTGTTCAGCTTGATTCAGTCACAATATACAGGGAAACTGGGCGGCTGACCCAGACCTACCACACTCCAGGTGGGAAGTGGCAGCTACTGTAACCACTGCTTCACAACTGGTTCAAGAAGTGGTGACATTATAGACTGGGCCCGGGAAGACTCCCAGCCAGCAGGTAGAGATGGGACCGAGGTATCTCCACTGGCCCTAAATGGATGCTGTGCAGCAAGCCCAGATCCCTAACTACAGCTGATGTTACCGGAAGGCACCAATGGCAGGTACCAGAAGAGGTACCAGAAGAGGAGCCCCTGATGGTGAAGACGACCGGTCCCACTTCCCTACGAAGGATGCCCAACCCAGCTCTGGAGATAGTGGATGGGACGGCAGACGCCAGAGGAAGAGCTGGCATCCAGGCAGAGAGCAATTGGCCTCTGCCCTCCCCTTTCCCTTAATCCAGTGCCTGATTATACATAGGCCACCCCAGCAGAAGAGCTGGCACCAGGGAAGAGTGCAGCTGGTCTCTGCCATACCTGTTCCCATATTGTTGAGCCTGATGACCAGCAGGCTCCCAGAGCAGAAGAAATGCCTACAGAGCAGCACTGGCCTCTGCCCTACTGGTCCATTTGTTCTGGGACCTGATGACCCACTGACCTACCCAGCTGCAATGCTGGCTACAAGGCAGTGCGCCGCTGGCCTCTTCCCACCAAGTACCCACAACTCCATGCCTGGGATTACAAGCGAGACAGGGGGTGATGGATGCCCACTCAGCAGCCTTGGACATATAGGACGTAGCTGGGCACTGGAGGTCACCAGGTCAGCTACTTGTTTAGTGGGCTGCCTGACAGCAGGTCAGGTCTTCCCTTGGGGGGGGAGGGGGAGATTTGTGGTGAACAGACCTCGCCACTGTTTGCCAGCCTCCTGCCTCAGGACTGTGGGCCCTGCAATATACCTTGCCCAATGCACTTTAAAAGGCTCCGTTCATGGGATTTATGTACTTTTGTACTCCATAAAGAGAGACCGACTCTTAGCCCTTATTCCCTGAAACTGTTTTGGGCATAGGACCATGTGCGCGGTCGGTCAAAATTATGACTTCCATGGAAATCCCAAACCCCTGAACAGATCTGGGTGATTTTTGGATATGTTGGGTCAGATCAGGGCTCTCATTGGATGTTGTTAAAATGTATGTTGTCTGTGCCTAGAGATAATTGAGTTTAGTACAGTTCCTGATTCAATTATCTCTCAGGCACAGGGGAGGGATTTCCCTGTTTTGTGTGGTAGTGTCCTGGACCTGAGAGTCAATGTAATTATGTGTATGTTTTACTGTAGTCTCCTCTCAGGTCCAGAGAGAATTGCCCCTGGAATATGTATCCGGAAACCCCTTGCATGGGGAGTTGCATTTAAGGCTGCATGTAGCTCTCATTAAACCAGTTCCTCTTCACCCTCATCATAGAGCTTAGTCTCATGTGTGGAGGGGACAGCAATATTCACTACTTTGGGGATTGCTATAATCACTATACTCCCTTGAAATATAATCACCTGCTCTTTTATGAGCATACTGCTACACTCTCTTGAAGAAGATGTCGTCTCACTGGAAGCTGTAATGCTGGCCACGGGGACTACAGTGGTTATGGTGTCGTGTGGAGTGCTTGGAAGTACTCAGAGTTACTAGGAAGCAGTGATTGGCGGAGGCACCCAGTCGGGCTGCCAGACGGTCCGCCACAATTATTACCCCTGGGGAAGTCTCCTGGGAGACGAAACGTATAGGGTGAGATTGGACAACTTTATGGTTTTAATATTGCATGTCTTACATAATTATCTCAAAGAGAAGGACAAAGGAGAGTTTCCCTGCACTTGCACTTTACCAGTGCAGAGAGAACTTGCTGGCATTTTGGATCTGGACTGCCCGTATGGATGGGACCAGTCTGATATGCTTCAGATATGTTCTCTCTGTAATGGCATAAGATGAGCTAAAACCAGCTTGAGTTCTGAGCAGGGACCCACTGAAGGGCAGGCTATTTCAGCTGCTGTCCGTTCTCAGACTACTCTTGCGACCCGTTTTTTGCTCTGTACTTTACCAGTGTTCCAGTTTATTCAGAGATTTGATCATGGATTTTTAATTTTAAAGGATTTTGTAAATGTGACCAATTAAAGTCATTTAGATAAGCCTGACTCCTATTTTTGTGCATTTAACATTAAATGTTAGCCCTTTCTTAGTGTTTTACTCTACTGCTCTATGTGTGGTCCTGTTTTTTTATTTATTGTAGATACTTATTTGTGTGTCATATTTACAAGAAACTTGTGGAAACTTTGTGCTCTACAATAAGTTTTGAAAATGGTAAATACTTTGTTGTGTTTTAGCACTGCACTTTTTTGGAGAGTGTGGTTTGAACTTTGTGTTATTTATGTATGTATATGTGAGAGCATATCTGTACAAGTGTACCTGTCATGGTCTTACCTTGATTGGAATCCGAAGTGCAGAGATGTATGCTCACCCTTGCAGATAAACACAACCCACGGTAACCAGGTAAAAAACTACCTGGGCTGTGAATCTGTGCACAGGGGATTCGACAGGAACAAAAACTGGGTACAGGGAAACAGGCAAGGGAAAATCCAGAAGATTAGTCAGGCATGGTTCCAAAGGTCAGGGCAGGCAGACAACAGGCAATAACGAAGATTCCACAAGCAGGGGTCACAAGCCAAGTCAGTCTTAGGAAACAATTAACTGACACTGCCCTCACAGAGAGGCATTGTTATATATGTAGATAACGAGTAATCTGCCTCAGGTAGACTTGACACAGTCCAGCCCCCAGTGCTGCAGACAATACCAGGTAAACAGGGCTAAAACCAGAAGTTCTGAAGTGGCTCAGAGGCAGGAAAGGTGGCTTAAGATACATATGTGCCCAGGTTCAATTCCACTGTGGGGTTTCCACTTCTAGGTTTCTTAATGGCATGGGGAGAACCGTGACAGTACCTTTGTGTGGTATGTGTACCTGTATGGTTGAGTTTATAAGCATGTACCTGTATATATTTGCTTTTCTTTGAGTGTTTGTTCATATATATATATATATATATATATATATATATTCTCTGCATGAGTGTGTCTGTGTGTGCACCTTCTATCGTTAGCCATTTTATTGATCTCCCTCAGTCTATGCTGTGTCTCTTTGTTTTGCCCCTTTCCATCATTCATTCCAGTTGCTTTTTCCATAATCTTATTTTTTCTTTACACGACAACCACATTTGGGTTTTGTCAATCTAATAGATTCAAATTATTGTATTTATTATTTTATATAGCTTTCCCTCAATTTTCTTTCTAGGTCCTCTTTCCCCCTTTTTATAACCTCTCCTTCTTCAGTTAGACTTCCCCTTTGAATAGCTATTGTCTTTTTGTTTTTCATACTAAGATGTCAATTTGCTAGAACCAATTAGCAGCTTTCTTTGATCTCCCTGTAAGAGTATCAATGGTTCAGATTGATAATGTTATAGCCATTACATCCAAGGTTTATCAGAATATACTTCACAAATATGCTTTGGATTGGAAATATCGGATTTGCTTACTTAATTCTATTTATTGGGCGTATATTCCATTATTTTTGTAATAATTTAAGTGGCCAAAAAACTAAGTGTTTTTGTTCAGAGTATTGTAATTACACAATTTTCTTAAATTTTTTGACACATAAAAGCAGTTATTAAAAGCTTATTTTACCTTTTGCCCACAGGTAGCACTAGCAGCTAGTGGAAAAATTAAAAAAAAAAAAAAAAATGCTTAACAGGATCAGTATGACCCCCACATTAGTATACAAATGTTTTAAATTGAGGTTTTAAACCCGACATGGTGCTTGTGGGGGCAATGAAAACTAAACAGCAAGTAGCCAGCAGATGCTCAGTGTAATACAAATACAAAAATGTTGGCTGTCAAGTAAAAAACTAAATAAAGGGGATACCTGGCACAAGCCCCCCATGACCCCACCCGTGGGTATCAGGTGGGGCTGAAAATCTATAGTAGAATGTCCCCCACCGCTTTATTTATGAGATAGCTTGTAGTTGCTATGGGTTGGGGCACAGGGGAAGGACAGTGGCCTGTCCGTCTCCCATTATTTAATTTTCAGATCCTTCCCAATGCCAACAGTTGGGTCATAGAGGGACATGTGCCAGGTTCCACCTGCATTTTACTGGGCAGCAATAGTTACCCATTTGCTATTTTTTGTACAGTGAGCATCCGATGGAAATTGGAATGGGGGCACAAGGGGGTGTTAAACCTCCCTTATGCTAACAAGGAGTCACACTGACCCACATAGGCTTCTTTTTTTTTTTCAATTTGACAGCCGGATAGGATTTTTAAAAATATTTTGCACAATTGTTGGTGAATAATTACCAAAGGCTAATCCGTTTATCTTGTTCAGTTGCAAAACATTGCCTGGCATTAAATCTAGAAGAAATTGTATAAAAACAAAATCAATACAATTGTCGACTGTTTTTCTCAATACAGCTAAATTGAGGCCTAAGTGTGAATTTTGAGCTGTACATGTAATTGAGTACATGTAATTGTGTGTAGCGCTCTGTCTGCTTTTGTGAACTAGAGTATGTATTTTACATCTTCGGTTAGTGTGTTTTTCAGTGGTTGTTTAAAGTGTTAGATGTGTGTGAGTGTTAGCTCAGAATGTGTGACCTTGATGTGTTAGTATATGTGAGCTATATGTGTGTGCACATGAGCTCAGCATGCTTGAGATGAGCTAGCGTAGTATATGTGAAACGAATGTACTATTGTTGGCTCAAATTATTGACATGACTGGGGATTAGAATGGAATTACAAGATGTGAGATGTGTGTTTGCTATTGTGAGCTCATTATATGTGTGTATATTAATGTACCCAAATGTAATTTTGTAAGTCAGCATTTGAATGACATGAAGCTGTGAGCTAAGTTTCAGTGGCTATAATAAATGGTATTCAATGGATACACAAGGGGAATCTTGCTTATGTCTGTGTAGTTAAACACCACAGATCATAGAGACAAGTCTTATTATGATTTATTCTTTGTATACTATTTGCCATTAGTCCAAAATAAAAAAATACACCTATCAAGCTATACTGTAAAATAATTTATGGTTGAGTGGTTCAGTGCATACACAAACATTATTTATTGCTTATTGGAGCTCTATGTTGATAAAAAGATTGCATTACTTTTACACCCAATATTTCCTTTTAGTGATTTATGTTCAGCTATGTGCAATATTGGAATTTTTCAGCTTTCCTAAATATATCCCATTTTTTAAAATAAATTTAAGTGGACAAGAAAGAAAGTGTTTTTGTTCAAAGTATTATAATTGCACCACTTTCTTCAAATGCCTATACAATCAAACTGTTAGTTGTAAACTCTTGCACCAAGAAATTTGACCTGTAGTGAAGACCTATGGTGTGGTAGGAATGTTGCAACAAAAGGGTCATGGGTCACAGGGTCTGTCATTAATTTTGGTTTAAGTAACCAATTTCACTCAATATTGAAACATTTTCTTTTACAAAACCGCTTGTGCTATAAATGTGCAAATTACCATGTGAAGTTATGCAGGGCACTTTAAATTAGTTCCAGAGAAGTTGCTTGGTCAGGTAAGTCAGCTGCCATTTTATTTTGCGCACATTTAAAAGAATGTGCTTCACCAGTACCACCAAAAGATGACTGACCAGGCCAGAATACATGGCAGGCTGCTTACCAATTATGCAGATCAGCCCACTAAGGGCGAGCAATGCAGAAATGCTTTAACAATGCTCCCTGCATGTCCTATAGCCCTGAGTGTAGCTACACTCTTCCCACTACACTTTACAGGGATAGCACCATGGTGTCACCAAAAGTGGGACACCGTGGAACAAAATTGGGACAGCAGGATATCACCCTGAAAAAGGAACAGTGGGGAGGCCTATAACCAAAAGAAATTATTAGGTGGGCAGTAGGTCCTTGTATCAGTGAATATGATGGGTAGAAGATTTTTCTTAGTGTAATCCATACATATATGCAAGACAAGAAAACGAGAAATCCAATAGTGCAATATGTCAACTTAAATAAGTAATAGGTAATGAAACAAAGGTAGCTTACTCACATTTGTTGGAGCTAGGACCAGCTCCAGTTTTGATAGCATATTGTGGTATAATCCCCACTTAAAGGATGTGTTGGTGAGTGTCTGTAGAAGATGGCATTGTTAGACCCAAAATGACAAAAAAAAATAGAGAAAGCAGATAATAGTGCTCTCTATTACAATAAAATTGGTAACACATTAAAAATAATAAATACTCACAAAGGTAGAGCAGACAAACTGCTCTAAGGATTGGGTGCCGGTGGTATAATGTCCACCTGGGATTTCTTTGGAGTAGACAGGAAACGAGGAAGCAAAAGTTGAAGATATCTTGTCTGCAAGCTCCCCCTACTTTCTCAGAGAGGACATTCGATGGCTGTCCAATCACAGACTTCCCAATGAGAAGTTTTTGCAAGGCAGGTGCTGACTGATTTACTTTAAATCCATAGAGCTAAACAACCAGTTGGTAACAGTGGTAACAGGACTGGTTGTCTGATTAACAGCTAGGGGGTATTTCAAGGTTAATTGATAAGTGTTGCAATTGCTATTGAAATCTACACTTTTTGTAAAATGTAAACAAGAGGTCTGCTCTTCATACATATATCACTTCAGACAGCTAAAGTTCTTTAGGTGTGTGGAGTGTCCCTAAAAGCAGATGCTTTATGCTTGGCCCTGTGTGCTTCTTTGTGTAATAAGTGATGCCCCATAGAGCAGGGCATTCATTCACTGATGCAGGGTGCCATGGTGAATGTATGCATCATTGGTGAAGCTGCTGCAGCACAATCTCATTTGTGAGGAGAAGCCAATAGTTGGGTCTCACCATGATCTGTGAGCCCCTTGATTTGTGTGGGCAATTACATGGTCACCACACAAGGTATGTTAAATGTCACTAACTGTGATGCCCCTCACGAAGATGTTATGGGTATTTTTTTTTATTTCATGTGTTATTATTAAAGTGCTGAATTTATTTGAAACAAACATTAAGTAAAGACATTAAATAAATACATGTAAAGACAAAATACATTCAGAAGTTTTATAAATTTGTTCAATTAGAAACTTGCAATATGCTAGAAATCGTTGTTTGTCTCTTACTTTTCCTTTCCTTTCATGAAAAAGAGAGACGTGCATGACCCAAAGCAAAATGCAGAACAAGACATTAAGAAATGAATGAAATCAATATGGAAACTTGAATTATAGACATTATGAGGTAAATGTACAAGAAGTTATTTAATGGATTCGATTTCAACTTTATAGTGCCCTTGAATTTTGCAAATGCCAGACTTTTAGTCTGTGCAGGCTCCAAGCGGTTACTTCCAGTATTAACTCCCCTTGTACTTTTGACACATTCATGCAACAGTAGTGATTTATTATAATTTATATATCATTAAGACCACTGAAACAAGAGTCATGATGAAGCAGAAATTATGACCCAATAAGTGATCACTTGGAAAAGCGTATTTTCTTTCTTCTTGCAAAAATATGCATTTATTAGTTTTTTTCTGAATTCCCTTATGAACTGGTGAAAAGTGTACCTTCTCTGCAGAACTTGCTATCTGGATCTAAGCTGACCCTCTTTTGTCCAACACAAACCTCATTGTTACTTATGGGCAGCGATCAATCAATTACTTAGCACAGAGAAGCATTGTGGACACACGTAACAGTCAAAAGAGTTTATTGAACATACACAAAAAATATCTGGAATCTATAAAACATACAAAAATAAATATTTAAAAAAAAATCACATTAACCCCTTAAGGACTGAGCCAAATGTACAAGTTGTGAACAGAACAAAACGTAAACAAAACCTGGCATTTGCGCTATATGTCTGTCCAACCGTAATTCACCTCTTTCATATTAAATGCACCCCCCCTTATTATATATCATTTTATTCAGGGGAAACAAGGCTTCCATTTAATATCAAATATTTAGATATGAAACATAATTTAATATGAAAAAAATGGGAGAAAATAAGAAATGTTGTTATTTGTTTAGTTCTACATGACATTTTAACTGTCAATGTCATAATGCTGTTTGCTTTTACTGCAATAAAATACACATATTTGTATTCAGCAAAGTCTCACGTGTAAAACAGTACCCCCTATGTACAGGTTTTATGGTGTTTTGGGAAGTTACAGGGTCAAATATAGCATGTTACATTTGAAATTGAAATTAACCAGATTGGTTAAGTTGCCTTTGAGACTGTAAAGTAGCCCAGGAAATACATTTACACATATTATGGCATACCATTTGCAAAAGTAGACAATGGGGTATGTCCAGTCTTTTTTAGTAGCCATTTGGTCACAAACACTGGCCCAAGTTAGCGTTAGTATTTGTTTGTGTGTGAAAAATGCGAAACCCGCCAATTTTGGCCAGTGTTTGTGACTAAGTGGCTACTAAAAAAGACTGGACATACCCCATTTGCAATACCGTGGGTTGTCTACTATTGCAAATGGTGTGCCATCATAGGGGTAATTTTCATTCTTGGGCTACCATAGGGTCACAAAGGCAACGTAAGCAATCTGGCGAATGTTAATGTGAAAAAAAATGAAACACAAGCCTTATATTTGACGCTGTAACTTTTGAAAACACCATAAAACCTGTACATGAGGGGTACTGTTGTACTGGGGAGACTTCGCTGAACACAAATATTTGTGTTTCAAAACAGTAAAAAGTATTGCAGCAATAATATCGTCCGTGTAAGTGCTGTTTGTGCGTGAAAAATGCAAAAAACGTCACTTTTACTGGCGATATCATCGTTGTAATACATTTTACGGTTTTGAAACACTAATATTTGTGTTCAGCGAAGTCTCCCGAGTAAAACAGTACCCCCCATGTACAGGTTTTATGGTGTCTTGGAAAGTTATAGGGTTAAATATAGTCCTAGCAAATTAAATTCCCTATACTTTCGGCATGGGTTGTCAGGCAGGTCCCGCTAATTGTAATTAATTAGGATACCTAATTATGTAAAAATATTAAATAAATATATGTGTAGAATTAATATATGTATATATATATACGTATGTGTATATATATATATATATATATATAATTTGTTTTTAATATTTTTATTTATATATAGTGATAAATACGTATATATTTATGTATATAGATATATATATTATTTCGTTCTACATGTATTTTGATATAAATATATATATATATATAAATATATATTTATAAATATCACAATACAGTTAGAACGAAATAAAACACATCTATATATTTTTTAATAATTTATTTTTAATTATTTCTGTAATTACATTTTTTTACGTATTTACACATTTTTTTATATTATATATAAATATATATATATAACAATAATTATATATTTAATCAGTATCAGTCTACGTGTAATTTGATATTAATATATATATATATATATATATATATATATATATAAAATTATATATATATATACTAATATTAAAATACACCTAGACAGTGTATGTGTGTGTGTGTATGTGTGTGTACATACACACACACATACACTTAGATATATATATATATACAGGGATCCAAAAACCCTTTTTTTAAAACATTTTTTTATTTGATTTCAGCCAGCAGGGGGACTACCTGTCATTACAGTTAGTCCCCCTGCTGGCATTGCTGCAGCCAGCTATCCCGGCCATGTGATTGTGAGGTCCTCGCAAGGACCTCACTCTGACATCGCTGGGGGGGCTGAAGAGGACGGAGGTGCTGCGGGGGGCTCCCTGGGAGTCCCCCCAACCGCGATCGCCGGCGTGGGATCGCCGGCGTGGGATCGCCGGCGTGGGATCGCCGGCGACCGGGTAAGTAAAAAAAAAATGGAGGGCGTACAATTACGCCCGGCGGCGTTTAGAGCTGCTTAAAAAAGGACATAATTGTACGCCCTCCAGTCTTAAGGGGTTAATAAATAATAATATTGACTATTTTCAAACTATATGAAAATAATAAAATAAAATATGTACAATAATTTGGTGCCATAAATGATTGAAAGTCTGCACACTTTCTAGACTGCTGCCTACCAGATCCTACAGTGGTGAATAAAGTTCAAATAACAGAGCAGGAAATAAGAACTAAAGTAAACACACTGGGCTGTAAAAATTAAAACCCTTTATTCATAGATGCATGTGAATCTAATTAAGCATGGCTAGGGATGCATAAACAAAGTTAAACTCCTAAATGGCTGAGAATATCCCTTTAAATACATTGATCGTCTACAACATTAAAACCATCTGCCAATATCATGTAGGTTCATCTTGTGCTTCCAACACAGCTCTGATAAATCTGGACATGGACTCCACAAGTTCTCTGAATGTGTCCTGTGGTATCTGGCACCAATACAGTAGCAGCAGATCCTTTAAGTCCTGCAGTTGAAAGGGGAGGCATCCATGAATTGAATTTGTTGTTCCAGCACATTCCACATATACTCAATTAGATTGAGATCTGGGGAATTTGTAGATTAAGAAAACACTCTTTGTCATGTTCCTCAAACCATTCCTGAACAATGTTTGCAGTGTGGCAGGGTACATTATCCTGATTAAATAGGTCACTGCCATTAGGAAACACCATTGCCATGAAGGGGTGTATGTGACCTGCATCAATATCTAGGTAGGTGGTGCATGTCAAAGTAACATCCACATCCAAGGTTTCCCAGCAGAACATTGTCTAGAGCCTAACACAGCCTCTGCCAGCCTGCCTTTTTCACATACATCATACTGCCATCGCTTCCCCAGGTAAATGGTGCACATGCACCCGACCTGATCTAAAGTAAAACTTGATTCATCAGAGCAGGCAATATCCTTCAATTACTCCATGGTCTAGTTCTGATGCTCACATCCCCATTGGAGGTGCTTTTGGTGGTGGACAGGGGTCATCATGGGCACTCTGACAGGTCTGCGACTACACGGCTCCATATGTAGCAAAAAATGCACTGTGAGTTCTTATAGCTTTATACCATTGCCTGGATTAAGTGTTTCAGTGATTTGAGCTACAGTAGCTGTTCTGTGTGATCACACTAGATGGGTTAGCCTTTGCTCCCCCAGTGCATCAATGAACCTTGGGCTACCATGACACAGACACAGATTCACTGATTGTCCTTCCTTGTGCCAATTTTGGTAGGCACTAATCACTGCATACTGGGAACATCCCACAAGATATGCCGTTTTTGGAGATGCTCTGACCCATTAGTTTAGCCATCACTATTTGGCTCTGGTCAAAATCACTCGTCTTTTCGCTTGCCCATTTTTCCTGCTTCCAACACATGAAAATCAACAAGCACTTATTTATAACTAATCTGCAATGATCTAGTACAGTAAGCATATTTACAGAAATGCTCACGTTGTGTTTTATAGGCACATTTGCAAAAAAACTACTTGGTGGGACATTGGGATGGTGCTGTCTGTTCTGGCATTATTGAGAAAAATAATTCAACTGCCTTTTTTAATTTACTTTTTTTGTGCTGGTTGTTTGTGACATCTTAAAGAAAAGTCTGGGAAAGTTTTTTTTGTAAGTTGTATTGTAAAAAAATAAATACATGACACAACCCTGACTATTTTAGCCCCTAGAGTGAAATTTCACATGAAGAAGTCAAAGGCCATCCATACAAGATGCCTTGTAAGAGAAACAGAACTGTGAGAAGTTCCTACACACTTCCTCTACTAGCTTTGTTGATTAGGTTTTAAAATTGGGAAAAATGATGGTATGTTAATCCTCAAGTCCCGTAGGAAAAATCCATACCCTGAAAATATTATATGGATGTTGATCACAAAACAGTGCATTATGATTAGTTGACTACAGATTTCCTTGACTTGATATGAGGGCGTTAGCATTTTCCTATCCATATGTCAAACTCCAGTGTTGTTTATGAATCATCTTTCACACCTATTTACAATTACCTATACCAGGGCGAAGCAACCTTTTACACTCCAGATGTTGTGGATCACATCTCTCATAATGCTCTTACATTTATAATGCCTGCAAAGCATCAGCAGAGATGTAATTCATAAGATATCGAGTGTTGAAGGTTGCCTACTCTTGTCCTATACCCTTCTTTCTGACTTCCTTTATAGGGGAAGCTTCGATGATGTAGCAGGATACTATCCATTTACCATTCATCCAAGCTATAACAAGCATACAACCAAGTGATTTTTATGTAACTCCTCTGTTCATGAGCTCTGAAATATCCGTCCTTTTAACATACATGATTGCTCATAATATTAATAAATGATGGCTAAAATATTATGAGAAATTTAGTTGATACATATCAGCAGGGGAACTTGATCTGTGGTTGATCTATTCTATACTGTCCAGTGGTTGTATTGACATTGCTGCTTTGTCGTTTTAATAAATACGCGTGTTTAAATATTCCCAATTAACCACTTTTATTCTTTTGATGTTAATAAAAACAATGTGTCATATATTTTCCAATAACATAATAGCAATAAACAATATCTGCAACAAATTAACATTAACATAATAGTAATATACAATATCTACAACAAATTTACCGAGATTTATGTATTTGCTCTGCAAATAGAATGTTTACAGCAACAGACATGCCTTCTGAGAAGGCCTTCTTGCTAACCAACTAATACATATTCCCGAGAATTCTACATGCATACAAATAAGACCTCTATGCTCTATTCATACAAATATGTTATTTGTTTAACTAGTATAACGAATAATATGCATCAGATCACTATAAAATAACATTGAGGGGGCTGGTTCATAATATTCACTTTAATTCCCAGTAGTTTTCTTTTAGGGTTAGCACGGGAAGTCTTAAGTAGGTTCACAGGGATCATACAGAAACATATGTGTTTAGTGGAGAATTTGGTAATGTTAAACACACATTGGCTCACATATGGATAACATCTGGATTTCTGCATGGTTGAAAGCTCTTAACAAGACATGTCGGTTATAATAGGCTTCTATCCTGGGAATGTGCATTTTTCTAGTTAATATTTCTCATCTTTAGTCTAGAGGAGGCCAGGTTTAAAACACACGTGTTTGTTTTGTTAATCCCAAGAAGATGTATTTAATAGTATTTATTATTATTATTATTATTATTATTTTTATTATTATTAAGGAAAGAGTGAGCATTAAAATTGTTTTTTCTGGAAAAAATGTTAGAAAATTAATGTTTTCTCCAGTTTTAATATACTTGTATCTTGGGGAAAGTGCATTTTTCTGTTGAATATTACTCATAATTAGAAAAAAGAAGGGCAGGTTTCCAATGTATCTTTTTAAATCCCTGGAAATTTATTTTAAATGCTTTTTTCAATTATTATTATTTTTAATATTAATAAGTCATAAAAGTGTCATGAAACATTGAAAATCAAGCAATACTTGTGTCCTGGGAATATTTGCTATTCAATACTTCACATCTTTAGACAGAATGTTGTCAGGTTTTTAAAGCATGTTTTTCTTTTAATTTATCATAGTCTAGAAAATAACTTTGCACTGAGATGTTAAATGCACATGTTTTATACTGCAAGACATGAATTGAATAGCATATGTGATTAAACAACAGGTGATATAAATCTTGAAGAGCTCAGCAAGTATAGAAAGAGTATATCTAGCGATTTATGCTTAGATGTAGGTAATTTACAAACCACAATATGCAGAGAAATAGATGCAAAAGAGCTAGCAGAATAACACACAATATTAACCTCAGAGCCCAAGATTTAGTATGTAAATTGTCACAGTGCAGAAACCCTAATATTTCAAATTGTTCAATGTTTTTGCATTTTGCATAAGCCCAGTAATGTTACTTGTGGAGGAGGCATCTTGGGTCCCAAGACCCAGTGTCCCCATGACAGATATCAGCTACCTCTCCTGCTCAATATCTTTAGCCAGACCACCACACTTGACAAGTCCTGCTTGAACTGTATTAGAGTGTTTAAATAGTATGGGGTAACACTAAAAGGTGGAACAATTGAATTTTGGTACAGAACTGTTGTTTGATAAGGTAATATGATGTGGCAGTAATACCATTCCCTTGTGTTTTTTTTTTTTTTTTTGTTCCTGGTATGTTTTAGTATAAGGAAAGATGAGTGAAGTTATGTTTTATGTAAAAATATACAAAAAAAGCATAAAGCTTTATAGTATAGAATAATTATAGGTTTTGCTTACTGAACACTTACACTGGGCTAGAAGGACTATGGATAACTTAATGGTATAAATTAGGTAAGAAGCAAAGACTGGATATTTTATCACTTGTTATATTTAGCATTTATAACAATGGTGCTGAAATTTAAATGTAAAAAATATAAAAACACACTCCTGATAATACTCTATATTATTCTCCAGTTTAAAGGAACATTATAGTTATCCAGAGCACTTTGTCTCAATTAAGGTTTTGGGTGGAGTGTCCCTGTCCTTTTTAAAAGGTAAATCACATCTTATTTGTTTATTTTTTTATTTTATTGCACTGGGGCTGGAGAGAACCTGAAAAAAGATCAGGGACAGGGACACTAAAGTCCTAGGAAGTCATCTTGCCACTGCCACCAAATGTGACAGAGTTCCTGTACTCCGACCGAGTAACTCCGCCCAGTCCGTTTCCTAGTCATTTGCAGGGTGTCATGTCCTGTACCGTTCTGCGCAGATGTCTGGCCTTGGCTTCTGGTATACAATTCTTGTTCAGTTTTTCTTTGTTTTATCTGGTTTTATATTCTATGTCTGGTTTTCTTTATGCTGGGTTTTCTGGGTTCATTCCTTTATTCTGTTCCTGGAATTCCCAGTCTCCTGGATTCCTTTAAATGTTTGTTTTTTGTTGCCACACCCATTCCATTGCCATTTAATCCTTTTTGTTTCAGTCTGTTACTGCTAGCAGTGGTCTCATTTCCTCTGCTCCTTTTCTTGCAGGTAAGTACTGTGTGTGTTTAATTGTTGTTTATTTAGTCATCCATATCTAGGCAGTTAGGACCCACCGTTTTTGGAGTCCTTTGGCGCAGTGGTGGGCTGCATACATCTTGGCCATTTATGTATGTCTAAATCTCCAATGTTTATTACATATATAGTACTTAGTTATGTTTCCTTGTTTTGCTTTGTATCTCTTGTCTTGTTTTATTTTGTCTTGTAATCCCAGTTCATGTACAGTCCTGTCCTGTGCTGCCCTGTCCATGTCCTGTTCATGTTTCCCTCATGTATTCTGTACATGTTCTAGGTTCTGCTTTCTGTCCTGCTCCGATTCTGGGTTCTTCTAGTCTTGTTATATCTTGTTTGGTGCCTATTCTAGTCTTACCTTGTTTCTAGTACTGGATACATATATGCTTAATATCAGCTCCTGGCATCTGCTAAGTTGCATCAGGGCTCTTTATGTGGCCGCACAAACCCTGGTGCTCAACACCAAGGGGCGTGCGGTTACCCTGCACCTGATTGTACATTTGCATGCTGAGACTCCTGTCTTCTTCATCAGGCACACAGGGGTCCCGGTATTCGGTCCTCCACCTGTGACACAGGGGCCCTGGAATGCTTTAGCCTCAGTCACCAAAGCTTGACTGTGGTCTCTCCAGAGATCTTTCAACTGACCAGGTGGCAGCTCTCTCCTTTCAGGCAGGTATCGTCTCCTCTGCATGTTCCGCTGCAGCTCTCTCCTTTAGGGGGCAGGTATCATCTCCTCTGCCTATTCCTCTGCAGCACTCTCCTTTTAGCCAGGTATCATCCCTTCTGCCTATTCCACTGCAACTCTTCTTACAGGCAGGTATCCTGAACACTGCCTATAATGTGACTATAGCTATTGCCTTTACAAAGGCAACTGCAGCTCTTAGGCCCAGCTCTTTTCTACTTCTTCAGGGCTACAGGGCTAATGCAGCAAGCCAACAGGTCCGAAGACTCTGTTACTGGCATCCCTGAACATCCACAATGGACACAGAGTTCCAAACTAACATGCAATACTTTTTTTTTTACTTGGAAAAAGCCCATATGATCATTACATTAAGATTTATGTGACACTGCAATAAAATACAAATATCCGGAACATTAGTAGACAAGAAATTAAAATTAATACATGCACTATATAATACAAATAATATCTCCACACACCATACAAAAGCAATAATGTATATATTTAACTACTTATTTTGTTTCCTTCATTTACATGCAACACACCAGGTCCATAGTCTGTGGGTAAGAGGCTGGCCTTTAACCAAAAGGCCATGGCATGGGAGCTTCTGTCACAGGTGTCCCAAAAGCTATTCTACTTTAGGGAAAATGCACAAGTCTACAGAATAAGTATTTATTTTTAATTTGAAAACCCCCATACTGAATATAAATATTAGCAGAAATATACCAACACACAAACATGTCTTAAATCTCAGCAATTTACCGGTATATCTGTAGTATTCTTTGTCATATAGATGATTTGAAAATGATATTGTGATATCAAAGATTTTGTTAATCCATTGAAGGAATTATTTGTTAACTAATCTTTACTCATGTCAAATACACATTTATTCATATTATATGACAATCACTGCCACAGGTTATTGTAATGGTCATGATTCGTAGACATTATGGGTGAAGTCATTTTGGCTTTTGGTTTTAGTCAAACCCTTCCGTGGAGTATATATATAACAGGAAACATGAAGAGCAGAAAAATAGTGCAGTATCCCAATAGCATATGTATAATATATACATATGATGAATTGCTCACCTTGTTCAGGAGCCTATAAAATACTGGCCCCATGTTTTAGCACATTATGCAATTTCTGAGGTGGCAAAACCTCCTTTATCCAGGTTTGGAAGTAAAGAATGATATGTCAAGAATATTATTAAAAAAGGGAAGAAGATGGGGGAAGGGAAACGGTAAATGAGACCCCTGTATGTTGGTTGAAAGAAAGAAAAGGAGGGCAGGTGGATTTAAAATATTAGATGAACCAAAGGTCTTTTCTGCTTTTTCCATTTATATGTGGAAAAATCTTTGCTATACAATATGACATTTGGGTAAGCTTGTTCACTGTCTGGGTTTTTTTGTGGGATAATAGGAGTGCCAATAGAGTGTTCTAGTTGCTATTTGTATATTGTTCTTAATTTAAAGGATCACTATAGAGTTAGGAACACAAAAATGTATTCCTGACCCTTTAGGGTTAAAACCACCATCTTGTCCACCTGGCCCCCTCATGCCTCCATAAATATAGCACAATCTTACTGTATTCCAGCCTGAAGCTGTAAATCTGCATGCTGTTTGCCTCAGAAAAACAAGCAGTCTGACATCATTAGAAGTGGTAGTCTGATCCAATCACAGTTATTCCTCATAGGATTGGCTGTGACTGACAAAGAGGCAGATTAGGGGCAGAGTCAGAACTATTCAAACACAGCCCTGGCCAATCAGCATCTCCTCATAGAGATGAATTGAATCAATGAACCTCTATGAGGAAAGTTCAGTGTCTGCATGCAGAGGGAGGAGATACTAAATGTTTGGATGCATTTTAGGCAGCCATGTCCCAGGAAGGATCTCTAGCAGCCATCTGAGGAGTGGCCAGTGAAGTTATCACTAGGTTGTAATGTAAACACTGCATTTTCTCTGAAAAGACAGTGTTTACAGCAAAAAGCCTGAATATAATGATTCTACTCACCAAAACAAATTCAATAAGTGCCTTCAGGTTCAACACAACAGTTTGACTTGTTTTCTAAATACATATTCTGTTCTTTGTTTTTAATGCTCATAAATCTTAAATATTGTTCCATTTTGGTATTTATTAATTTTACTCTTGGCAGCTATGAGGGAGTTTTTTTTGTATTACTCCAAGAAAATAAATGAGGCTGTCAGTATATAGAGAAAATCATTCGGTCCCTCTTTACACTCTTGTGGCTGCAAGTAAATCGCCAGTGTTTTACCACTTCTTTTCTCTCTTCCTTAATGTCTCTCTGACATTACTTATTATTAGACTTGTGAATGGCAATTCAAAATATTGGTTGGGACGTCCAACGCTTGGTAATATGCAATAAACTCAACTCCTCATCAGCAAGAAGGATAATCATGAGGTTGGATATCTCTGATACATGTCACCCCTCCATGCCCCCCTGTGGTCATCAAATTAAATAAAGGGGTGTGGATTGGTCAATAGCCAACCAGTATCCACTAAGCCCCAACACAGGCAGTGGGTGGCAGCTCTTATAATGATGAATGGAGAACCTAATGTCTACCCATTGGGCTGTTTAATCATCAGTGGTGGAGTGGACATGCTATTATTAGAGGGGTGTGAAGCAAAGTTCTGTTCCCCAGCACCTACTATCAGTAGTTATCTGTGGGGCACCAACCCCTCCTCTTAAGTATCCTGACAAAGCATTATACTACAGATCTTTATTTTTAAAATGTAAAATAAAAAATAATATCATCCTGCCCCTTCCACCACCTGTAGATATTGAGACCACATGTGGGACTTTACTCCCCTTAAAGTCCCACTCCAGCCACACTTTTATGTTATTGCATAGTTATAGCAGGATCTGCCCTTTAAAAGTAGATTAAAAATTCCAGTAAAATGCTAGTTTATTCACTGATATGGCCTTTTAGATTATTATTCTCTGATTTGTTAGAGATACATGCTGTACAATTACATTGGTAGCATTGATGCTTTTAATAGACATTTTAATTTGTCTCAAGCAGGGAGAGAGAATGAACATGAACAAAGGCGCAGGGACGACAATTATTTACTGATTTAGGAAATTGTCTTGATGTAGATCATTTGTAATATTAAGAATATTTAATTAGTTGTTGCTTTTTATGAATATCTGGAACACATTCATTCATTATTACAAATTGATCTTGCTTAATTCATGAAGACTCAGACTTTTTCAAAGCAAAATATAATAGCAACTAAGGTGAAACAATTGCTGCCTATAATTTGCTGTAATCAATTAGAGGCATAAGAGTGTGAAGCACAATTCATTAAGGTGTGCACTTCATTTTTTTGTTTTGAATATAATTAGAATATCAAAAGGTTAATTTGTATTTACTAAACAAGCTAAGCTAAACCTAGTTCTTAAGCTCATTTTAATTGCATTTCAAATACTTTCAGTTTAAGTTTTAAAAATATAACAAAATATATTTTTAATCTAGTGGTAAACATTAGATATGCAATCATACTGTCAGATAAGTGCAGGTAGGGCCATTCGGCGGGTACACATCTATGACTACAAGATGCAGAATTTTTAACATGGATAAAAATGAAGCTCAGAAATATTCATTTTAATTAGTGAACAAGGTGAACTCATAAAAAAAGCTATCACAAATATGTGCCTTTTCCACTGAGAATTTTCTCTAAACTTCAAGGAGAATATATTCACTCGAATGACAGTAGTGTCAGGTAAGTTTGATTTTCAATTGGGTAAGTTATTTACACTAGTAAAAAATTACTCTGGAACAGGTGAGAGGGTCTTTGTGGGATAGGGTTAGATTTCCTTGCATGGCAAAGTAATACAAAATGTAATCAATCATGTGTAGTTACATGTTCACAAGGAAAATGTTAAGGGGACACTCTAAGCACCAACACAACTTCAGCTTTATGAAGTGGTGTTGGAGTATAGATGATGCCTATGTAGAATCACTGCTTATTCTCTGACATTGACTCATTCTTTGACTCACACATGGGAAAAAAAGGTTTATTTTTCAAACTGATTGTAAAGCACACTGTGTTTATTTTAGAAGTGCGTATCTATAGATCTGTTAATTAAACGTTAAGCATACATAGACGACTGCTACAGTCTCTAGCAGGTGATTAACACAGCAGGAGTTAAGAACGTTTAAATTAAATACCCTGGACAATAAGAAGAGTGTACAAATTAGGCCTCCTTTACATAATTTGTTTAGGGAGGCTATGAGAGTCACAACTAGGTAACATGTGGCTCTATCTACATACACAAAGTAATTTTACTTTTTACTGTTTTGATTTTACTTTTATTTTATTTGTCACATTATTTTTATTAATGGTCAACAAACCAGGATTTGATTGGGATTTAAGCTGGACTGAACACCCCTTGGATGGCTGAAATAGAGACAGAATCCAGGGCTGGATGCTTCAAATCCTGGCCTGGATTTAAAGAAAAATCTAAACTATTTGCTAGCTAGCAGTGCTAGTCAGTCATCGCATTAAAAAAAGTTTTACAGAAAAATAACTAAAAAAAATCTATTTTGTTCGATAAGATTTCTATATTACTACAACTGGCAGATGGGGGCATATCTACTAACATATTATGGGGCATAGTCTTGTCCACCCCCCCAAATTCTATTGTCCACCCCCAAATTTCAAATAATGACATGGGATAATAATCCTGACCTGCTGATCAGGTGGGGGCAGAAGAGACAAAATTGATGTGCTCCGCTTTATATTATGACATATTCCCACCCTGACAATGGGTGGGGACAGAGAGGTGGACAGTAACCTGTCCAGCCCACATTGTTTATTTTAAAGTCCTCCACATGATGCCCATATCTGGGGGTTCATGGGAAGACTATTTCACAGTCCAGATCCCCAGCGGATGACTTGCACAAAAACAAGTGAATGATAATTTGTGAACATGCATACAACCAATCTTCCGCGTCTTATATTTGTATTGGATTTGGATGCAAAAGCACCAATATTAATCCAGAAACGTCATATGCATATGTCAATTGCTTCAGATTTGCTCGGGATGACTGCATTCCCACCACCATTTTCTGTAATATATGGGAATTGCCAGTGCATTCTGTAATTTTCACCAGAATTTGTCCATTCTGACAAAATCCGGTGTTAAGTGAAAACCCCCCATGTGTTTTATTACTTGTTTGTGTAGCCTTGTCTAGGACATTTGTTTGTTCATGTCTTCATTCATTTATTTATTTATTCAATCACTTAATAAAGTTCATGTCATTTCCTCAAACAGAAATTAACTACAAATCCTGCATTCTACTTCAAATTACTTTGTGATCCTAATTATTGCAATTTGTCCTGGTTCTCTGTAGACCTGATTTAAATACTTCATATGGATTTTTGCAAATATAGAACTTAATGGAATACTCCATTAAAACACAAATTATATACCGTATATATATACCCCCACACAGTTTGCTGAGGAATACTTCAGTCCGAGGCTTCTCATTGTGCTGTGCGAGCTCGTGACTTGTCAAGGCCTCTCAATGAGTTGTAATACAGCTCATTAAGAAGGTGGAGAGGGAGGCATACACTATCATAGAGCGCCTGTCACTTCCATTAGCTCTGTGGAGTTAACAGAGGAAGACACTGTTTCTGCCCCAAATATAAAAGTAACAATTTCTTTTGGAATTGCCCCTTTTATTAACAGTCATAAATGCTGAAGTGCTTTATATATGTAAAGTGTTCCTTTAATTAATATGTTGTTCTTAGCTTTATGTATTATCTAATGTAATCTAAGTCAGGTTCTGCGGGACTTCACTATTCTCAGGATTAATCACGAACATTGAGAGTCAAGTAACAATTTGCAACAATAAAATTGCTTGAATTTAAGCAACACAAAACTGAAAAAAGGAGCTTATCTACCATTGTCTACCATTCAAATGCATCTTTCAGCCTCACTTTAAATGTCAGCTGCCACTTTTCTGCCCTTTATTCTATTTAATCTAATTAACAACACAGAACTACAGCTATATTTACCATCATGCAAGTCAGCTGATCCAAAGAATACTTCTAACTTGCTCTGGTTCTCTTCAAACTAATAATAAATAGCATTATCTACATCAGGCATTCACTTAACCTTGACATACAGCAGCTACCAGACCCATGTATATATGAATGAGACATTGCCAAAATCCCATTAAATTTACTACTATTTCTTTTAACTTACTGCACATTTTTATAATTTGACCAAACAAGGTATTCTTGCTGCATTTAAATACGTAGATATGTATTTTCTCAGTTGTTATCCATTATCCTGAACAAACAGGCTATGCATGAAATGCAAAATTAATACATTTTGGTATATTATTAAGTAGTATTTTTTGTACAATGATAAATAAGCCTAACTTATTCAGGGATATACATTAAAGGCCCCCTTCGGACTGCAAAATCTGGAAATTGTTCACACTATCTAACAATGTCTGGATTTTGTACTTCAGATCCCGAACAGATCGAATAAATATAATTTCATTCTCAGTGTATTTTGAGATCAATATATATATATAATATATATTAGTTTCACAATATACTTAGAATGAAATTATACATATATATATATATATATATATATGTATGTAAATAAGAAAACAAAACAAAACACACACATATAAATATGTTGTCTCATGGGCACTTGCGTTATTGTATATGTTGTCTCATGGGCACTTGCGTTATTGCATTTTCCTGGTTTAGATCCTATTATTTTAGGACTTACTTTCCCATATATTGGGTTTGATTCAGTACACATACTCACCTTATGTCCACACTTCCTTTGGGTTTGCTTACTTAGTTACCATTGTGGGTCTTAATTTATGGTATGGCTACACATGTCTATATATCTTCTTCCCTCTCTAGCTGTATATAGAATTCTTTTAATTCTTTTAATTTGTTCCTCCTTGGTATGGGTAGCTACACTGGGATTGTGTTGTTACCATGGTTATTTCTCTCGTGATGATGTCATCACGCGGGGGGGCACGTTTCCACGCACGCACGTCATCACGCACGCACGCACGTCATCGCGCACGCACGCATGAACGTCATGATGCGGACTTTCTCATTTTTCCACACACACTCCGCCCGGCTAATTGCACTTCCGGAATCACTTCACACAGGTGGGGTAAGTTAATCACTCACTTTTGTGTATATATTTGTATGCTATGTGCATTATCACTATCTTGATAAAGACCCTGAAGGGTCGAAACGTTGATGTTAAAGTTGTGATTAAACACTTGATCCACTGTTGAAAAATCCAAGCGAGTGCTCCTGATTCTTACTTTCTATCTACTGGCCTGGAGGCACCCTGGTAATATACATTGCATATATGTTGCTTTAAGGTTGAGTGCCAGAGTCTGGACTAAATATATTGTAAGTGTGCTTGCCACACACTCTCTGTTAGCACCACCGTATTATTGACCTATATTATCTTACTACCATCAAGTTTGGGGATTGATTCCACTTGATCTTTGATCAAGCACTTTTCCATGGAGGATTTTTTACTTAGGGCTGGGGCCCTAGTGGATACTGCCGAGATACTACAAATCTCAGAAGCGGAGGCAGAGAATATTTTGTGGCCGAAGGGCACTGATGAATTACAGCATGTGGATTCCATCAGGGATGTATATAATGAACTGATCAAGTTAAAAAGGCGAGAAGTAGATTTGGATCTGCACGGGATATTTATCTCTGATTACTATAGATCCAAAAGGATCCCTAGAGGATTTAGGGTACGCAATGCACCTACCATCGGCAGACAGAACCCTGAATTTTGTCGCAAATGGGCTGGTATAGCCAATAAGTGTGCTTTAGATTGGATGATTATCACTGTGGAGGAGGTGAAGAATGAATTGGTGGTAGTCAAAGAGTCGATTAACAAGGTGGAAACATCCAATACATCACTAATAACGGCTTCAGCTTCTGCACAACAGATGATTAAACTACAAGATGAGATTATGCGATATAGAAACGATTTGATTAAATTTAAGAAGCAAAAACTGGCAAAGGTTGATCACGACTACACGCATCATCAGGTATATCACTGGTTATGTGGGGGAGAGAGACGGAGACCGCAATTTCCACGGCAGAAAATGAGGATTAGGAAACCACAATTCATGTCCATTGATACTAGCTCTGCAGAATCAATGTCTGAAACTGAGGGCGCAGACTCAAGGCAACGAATGGGAACCCAAATGAGATATGATTCCTCCCAACATTTTTTAGGTGGGGGACAACACCCCAACGACCCACCACCATCAACATTGGCAGCAAGAGCAAACACAAACATAGACCTATCAGGAGGGGACAGAGGGGCAGGATCTATAAAACTCAGGTCCAAACCACCAATGAAGAAGAAATAAACCCCGTATTCAACCTATCAACTAAACAGTTAACAAGGGATCACATTAGCATACTGTCTAAGGGACTGACATTTGTACCATTTTCCAAACCAGATAAGTTCGCATTGGATGTTGAATTATTTAAGATGAACCGTACTCTCAATTTGAACATTGCACGGGACCAATGGGGCAATAAAGAAAAACATCCATTTAAATTGAAGAACATATGGGAACCGAAAACCTCTCAGGCCTCAATTAAGACGTTTGGACAACTAATCCGACAAGATATAAATCAGACTCTTCTCCAGCATAAACCTATGGGAGAAAACATGACTGCTGGGGAGAAAGTGGCATTGCAGGATCTGAAGAAAGACCATACTATAACGATTCGACCAGCGGATAAAGGAGGTGCCATAGTCATCCAAAACTACTCGGATTATAGAGCTGAAATTCTCAACCAATTGAGTGACAATGTTACATACCAGATGATCACCTTTGATCCTACCACCTCTTTTTTGAAAAAACTTCGAATATTAGTGGACCAAGGTATGGCTTCAGGATGGATTGATGAATACACGGCGGCATACCTGATAAATGAACACCCGAAAATCCCGGTATTGTACACATTACCGAAGGTACACAAGAACCCCAATACACCTCCGGGCAGACCGATCGTTTCGGCAAGAGGGGGTCTATTAGAACCCTTGGCTAAATTTGTGGATTACCATTGCAAAACTAGCATTGAGACCATACCTACATCCCTGAAGGACACTCAGGATTTCCTGGGGAAGATCAAAGAGCTCACTTTACCAGATTCACCAGTAATATTTGCTACTATTGATGTGAAAAGTCTATTTACGATTATCCCGCATGATGCAGGGATGGCAGCACTTCGTACTTGGTTATGCGAGAGCAACTGTTACCATGGCCCCCCCATAGAATTCTTGTTAGAATGTTTGGAGTTTTTATTGTTTCATAATTATTTCAGATTTGAAAAGAATTTCTATATACAACTTCGGGGAACTGCGATGGGATCGGCCATAGCTCCATCCTACGCCAACTGCTACATGTACATTTTTGAGCGTAACAAGATTATGGATATGTTTAGTGCCCACATTATTTCATACCACAGGTTTGTGGACGATATTTTTATCATTTGGTCTGGAGCAGTGGAAGAACTACAGTCCATGATTAATGTGATCAATAATGATGAATCCCCTGTGGAACTCACACTTCATTGGAGCACTGACAAGATACAATTCTTGGATGTAGAAGTATACAAATGTCACAACAAAATTGGCTACAGCCTATATAAGAAACCATCTGACCGGAATACGTTATTGCACTCCACGAGCTTTCACCCTCAGGCATTAAAAAAGTCTTTACCCATCTCCCAATTCCTCAGGGTACTGAGGAACAATTCCGACAGCACAAATTGTGAAACACAACTTGGGATGATGCAAAGAGCATTCTTGGAAAGGGGATACTATAAGGATACGCTTGAACAAGCCCTTAAACGGGCACGAGAGATCTATGTCAAAGGCACCACCCGATACAATGTCCCACAAATTACGATCCCGATGACATTCAATTCAGCCAGTGGGAACATCTCACGGAGTATTAAAAAACGCTGGGATATTCTATCTGCTGACAACTCTCTGAGTACCATTTTCTCCAATCCCCCTAGAATTGCCTATAGTAGGAATAAAAGTCTCAAGGATCTACTGATGAAAACAGATTTACCAAGAGAAAAGCTGACTTCTACTAAACCCACTAAGATGGGGTGCTTTAGGTGTACGGGATGTGTCACGTGTGGACATATGCTACCTGGTTCTACATTTGCACATCCACACTCGGGCACTAGATACAAGATTAATCATTATATCTCTTGCCTGACAGACCACGTGATATATCTCATCTCATGCCCATGTGGATTATGCTACGTGGGGAAGACGGATCTCACACTCCGAGACAGAATCAGGGGGCACCGATCATCAATTATGACAGCCTATAGAGATGGGAAAACAGACAAGCCGGTGGCCAAGCACTTCTTGGAATTTAACCATAGACTACCCACCTTGAAATTTATCGCCATCGATGTGATACCAACCCTCATGAGAGGTGGGGATCGATCCAAACTACTACTCCAGAAAGAGACCTTTTGGATCAAACGATTGGACACCCTACAACCCAGGGGACTTAATGAGTATATCTCATTTTCTTCATTTTTAGATACTCGTTAGATTATCTAGATTGGTTTTGTTCTCTTTTCCTTTGATTTGGATCTTCCGTTTTCCAAAAGCTGATCGCTATCATGTATTGGTTTGCAGTTTTTGTTTAGAGAAGTTTATCATTAGGGCCAGGCTGGCTCGAGGCGGGCCATACGTCTATAATTAAGACGTTTGCTTTGATATACATTCTTTTGTACTATTCTTCATCGGCTATGTCCTGTTATGTAGGGTTTTTATATTGCTCTCCTTCTTTCCTTAGATCTTGAGGTTAGGAGGGCAGTGAGGGTCTATTATGGAGATATTTGACAAGCTGTTCTAACCTTATGGGCTTTCTCCTATTCAAGAGATAGGGGGCCAGTATTATTTATATTTTTGTATATATGGACAGGCTTATAGTGAGGTCTACCAATTGGTTACAGCTATAGATTATTTCACCTGGGGATGCAGACTTGTTTATGTTGTTATGTGTTTTCATTGGGGTTCTTGTATTTGCTATGGGGACGGAGGTATCTTCATTGGCTCATTTCTTCACTTTTCTTTAGTTCTTTTTGGTCTTTTTCTTTCTTTCTTTTTTCTTTGCTCTCACACATATTGGCTCACCTGCAGGGTAGGACTTATCCCTCCTTCTTATGGTTCACACATTCCAGATCTCACTTTCAGATTTATACACACACTGTGGTCAGATTTCTTACATTTTTCCCACACTTATACATGCACAGATATTCCATGTTGTCTCATGGGCACTTGCGTTATTGCATTTTCCTGGTTTAGATCCTATTATTTTAGGACTTACTTTCCCATATATTGGGTTTGATTCAGTACACATACTCACCTTATGTCCACACTTCCTTTGGGTTTGCTTACTTAGTTACCATTGTGGGTCTTAATTTATGGTATGGCTACACATGTCTATATATCTTCTTCCCTCTCTAGCTGTATATAGAATTCTTTTAATTCTTTTAATTTGTTCCTCCTTGGTATGGGTAGCTACACTGGGATTGTGTTGTTACCATGGTTATTTCTCTCGTGATGATGTCATCACGCGGGGGGGCACGTTTCCACGCACGCACGTCATCACGCACGCACGCACGTCATCGCGCACGCACGCATGAACGTCATGATGCGGACTTTCTCATTTTTCCACACACACTCCGCCCGGCTAATTGCACTTCCGGAATCACTTCACACAGGTGGGGTAAGTTAATCACTCACTTTTGTGTATATATTTGTATGCTATGTGCATTATCACTATCTTGATAAAGACCCTGAAGGGTCGAAACGTTGATGTTAAAGTTGTGATTAAACACTTGATCCACTGTTGAAAAATCCAAGCGAGTGCTCCTGATTCTTACTTTCTATCTACTGGCCTGGAGGCACCCTGGTAATATACATTGCATATATGTTGCTTTAAGGTTGAGTGCCAGAGTCTGGACTATATATATATATATATATATATATATATATATATATATAATAAGGAGTGTAATGGCACTCACCCTTGCTGGTAGTTTAGAGTTGGATATTATGCCCTGGTGCACTTCCACGCTGGTTGTATACAGAGTAAATAGAAAAAAGGTAGCACTCTTGGGTCTTTCAAGTAATAAACAAAGTGTTTAATCCATCAAAGGGTATACAATAAGATGACCGGCGTTTCGACCCATTCGGGTCTTCCTCAAGGACGACATGTAACCATACAAACAATCTATATATAGCAAAAGTGTAGTGTACTCACCAATTGTGGAAATCACCCTCTTCCCCTCAATCGAAACCCGGAAGTGTCTGCCGATCATGTGATTCGCGGGGTCACGTGACCACGTTGAACATGCGTGATGGCGTGAACGTGGTTGCTAGGAAACCAGTATATACAATAAATGACCGGTTTAGAGTGATTCCATGTGGAGTGAACGATAGAATCTGTGTGACTATCAATTAGAGTATATAACATACTATAAACAGCGTGAAAATCACTAAGGGACCAGTGTTGTGTAACATATCTTATAGATAAGTGAGTGAAAAAAACAGTGCCAAAATATGTACATAAAGCCATCAGTGAAAAAATGTGATGTGTCCCAAAGTGACAAACCTGTGTATGTACAAAATATTAAAAATTGAAATTAAAAACAATGTTGTTATACCATAAGAAGAGAATGTATCGAGATTATTGTTATCTTAAAGGCTAAAGAGCTAGTGCTATGTTGTTTGTCATAACAAATTAAATATCTTAGAAGCTATTTAGGTTGAGATTGGCAAGGACAGAGACAAAGACCATATTAATCTGAATGCTTCTGATTATTATAAGGGAATAGAATCCAGTGTGCTTATCAGTTATATTAGACTATAAGGACCATATCCTTCTAGCTAGTTCCACATATCGTCAACTATGCAAGGAAATCGAAATATTAGTAGGGCGTCTTCGAAATATCTAAAGGTTTGGATAGGTCTTATCATATAATAACCATAAGTATAATCCGTTGTTATGGTGTTCATATGAATGCCCAATCAAAAATATAGACTAAGAAAAAAGAGAGAAACAGGGATCAAGCAAACCATGAAAAAATAGAATAATAGCATAGAGTATAGAGCATCAAGCGGAGTAAGGACAAATAACCGGAATAAAAAGATAAATGATAAATACCAGCAAGAAAAAGGAAAATAAAATAAAGAATAAAAAAATAAATAAATAAAAAAGAATAATAGATGAACAAACATGTAAACGTATAAAAAATATGAAAAATATATAAAAAAAATATGAATAGAAATAAAAATAAAAATAAAAATAAATATGAATAAAAAAAAAAAAAAAAAAAAAAATAAAGAATAGAAAATAAAAATATATAAATAAAAAATAAAAATAAGAATAAATATAAGAATAAAAAAAGAAAAAAAGATAGAAAATAAAAATCAATAAACAGCAGAGAGAATAATAATAAATGAAAATAAATAAATAGATAAATAATATATGGTGTAGATAAAGAAGTCACAAACAAGCTTCCATTCAAAGAAAAATAGAGTACACTATATTTTCATTGAGTCCTTTGGGTGTCACAGTATCCAAGCGATGTATCCAGCGGGCCTCCCTCTGTAGCAACATCTTGGATCTATCTCCACCCCTGGGTAGGGGGGGGATATGGTCAATAGCTGTGAAGCGTAGAGTCGGTAGTCGGTGTCCTAGATCCAGGAAATGCTTTGCCACCGGTTTGTCACTTTCATGGTCACGGAATGCAGTGGTGATAGTGGACCGGTGACCACGTATTCTATCTCTGAGAGTCAGGTTGGTTTTACCCACATAGGAGAGTCCACAGGGGCAGGGGATCATGTAGACCACATGGTCAGTTGTACATGTAATGTATTGTGCAATGCTGATCCTTTTGCCACTATGTGGGTGAGCAAACGTGGTTCCACTCACCATGTGACTGCATGTCACGCATCCACTGCATTTAGAACACCCCTTTCTGGTGATAATTGTTGGCTTTTGGTAACAGTGCCTAGGGTTATTTTTCACCAGTATATCACGGATGTTTCTATTCCTTTTGTAGCTTATGGTAGTTGGATTTAGGAACCTATTAGGCAGTGTTTTATCAGCTTGTAGCAGTCCCCAATGTTTGTTAATGGAGTTTCTGACCACTGATGTACCTGTATGAAAGGTAATTGGAAGAAATATCTTTGAACTCGATGTTGTTTTGACATTCTTTTTCTCCTTTTCAGACTCCCATATTTCTTTGGCTCTCGTCTTGGCCACTTCGAGGGTGTGGGCCAAATAGCCCCTATCCCTAAATCTATTCCACATTTCCTGTATTTGTGTTTCCCGATATTGAGTGGTACTGTTGTACCTATAGACTCTCAGGAATTGGGATATGGGTAAGGAAGCTTTGAATTGTTTTGGGTGGAAACTTGAAGCCATAAGTAATGTATTCCGTTCTGTTTTTTTACGATAGAGTGTGAACTCTAGTTTCCCATGTTTTTTAAAAATTGTCACATCTAGGAACTGTATAGAGTCTAGATCAGATGTCATAGTTAATTTCACTGAGGTCGGAGCTTGATTGATTGCAGTTATCATCTGCTCTAATTCCTCAGGGGTGCCAGTCCAAATCAGAAAGATATTGTCTACAAAACGATGGTAATGTTTAATGTGATCCCCGAATTTTTGTAGAATCTGTTGGTGTTCAAAAATAAATATAAAAGCGTTGGCATAAGATGGTTCCATCGCCGCTCCCATTGCTGTCCCAGAGAGTTGGAGGAAAAAAATTGTTCTCAAACTTAAAATAATTGCAAGATAAAGCAATATTAAGGAACTCAAGCAGAAATTCTATAGACGGTCCTGTATAGGGTGGGGAGGAGCCAAGAATTTCACGTAGAGCCTGTACACCGTCACTATGGGGTATGCCAGTGTACAAGCTCTGAACATCCATGGTAACCAGCAGACAAGTGTCTTCAATCAACGGTGCTTGATTGATCTTATGAATACAATCTTGTGTGTCTCTTAGACAGGTAGGGAGTGCCATTACACTATCTTTAATATAATGATCAATATATTTCGTTATTGGTTCCAATAGGCCCTCCTTGGCTGATACTATAGGTCTGCCTGGTGGAGTTTTGGGATCCTTGTGGATTTTGGGTAGCGTATATAACACTGGATGTTTAGGGTGTTCAACAAATAAAAATTGTGCCGTTTTTTCGTCCAAGTATTCATTGTGAATTCCCAACTCAATATGATTTTTAATTCTTGCCTGGAACTTCTTCATGGGATCAAAGGTAAGTTTGGTGTTCGTCTCACAGTCACCAAGTTGTCACAAAATCTCTTGTCTGTAGTTTTTATAGGATTGGATGAGAGTAACCCCTCCCTTATCAGCCGCATGTATCACGATGGTTGGATCTTGGCTCAGATCTTTGAGGGCCAGTTGTTCTCCTTTGGTTAAATTAGGGTAGTGCTTGGGAGGTTTTGACATCATGCTTTCTGTATCAGCTTTGACAGCTTGGATAAAGGTTTTAATGGAAGGATTAGATGTTCTGATATCTGTTCTGATAATGCCATCGCGGCAAGTTACCACGATCGCGCTTATCAAACCAGGGACTGGGGCATTGGTTAGGGTCAGCGGGAGGGGGAGTGTGGGAATCCGCGTTACCGGCATTAAGATTTGCATGCAAACGGTGGCCATTTTGGGTATCGCAGACCGCGAGATCCAGGGCGGTCAGCCACCTTCCCAGACCGTGATTCACACGGTCTGGAATGCTCTCATTTCTCCTACAGGGTTTTTCAATGCCTGTCAGGAGCTGTGATATAAATAGCACAGTGTGTGTATATATATATGTATATGTATGTATATGTGTGTGTGTATGTATCTGTATATATGTGTTTGTATGTATATATGTGTGTATGTGTATGTGTATCTGTATGTGAGTATATATATTTGTGTGTATTAGGTTAGCTCAATGGGCTAATACACTAGCAGTACACTGTCCATATCTTATGGTTCACAGGTTCTATCCCCACTAAAGTAGATATAATAGGAATCACCGATTTGGGTAACCAGAGAATGTGTTCACAATTTTATATCTTGTGATCTATTAATCTCTGTGTTTTTTTTTTTTGTATCCACGCTGGCGGGCCGCAACGGCTAGCTGCGCTGTTGTTTTGGCGCGAACGGCGGCCATCTTGGATCTTGCACCTGCGAGACCCACGGCGGCCATTTGCGACCCTAGCGGTTATGACTCACACGTTGGATATGTATAGTTAGGTATTTCCATTAAACAATCATTTACTGTGGAACCCCACTCACGCTCCTGCCAATACCATACAGGAGTGACCCCCTACGCTGGGTGACCCCCAAGCGGAGCCATACAGCACTCAGTGCAGGATTTACTCAGGTGTGACCCCCCTTTTAAATGGGGTGATCCCCCACAGGCTCAAAGAGACACAGTGCACGCAGGTTCAACATCCTGCCATACACTAACAATATGACTCTATGCAGTGAATATCGAACACCCACACTACGACTGGGGTGATCCACGCACCTCCTTACCAAGGAGTGAGGAAATTGCAAATGTACAGGCTCCACAATTCATATATTGTTGGGTGAACCCCAAACCAAACAGGCCCTCCACCCTTGACGGGTGCGCCCCACTTATACGACCGCTCATCCCGGATGCACAGTGGGTGACCCCCTCCTCAGGACACTTGATCCCTTGCGACCTGAGGGTCTTGGGTCAGATAACAATGGGTGACCCCCAGTCATTAGTGGAAGCCGACTGTACTACTACTCACGTACTTCGGTACCTGACATTCTCCTGTCTTTCACAGAGAGGAATACTCCACTACTTCATGTTGAGTGACTCACCACAATCACCACCATCTGACTTTCAGTCAATGATAAATTCGGCGGTGGCTGCCTCAGTGGAGAAGGCTATTGCCACTGGTGCAGATCCCGAAAACAGACACCGACACCGCAACGGCCACTGAAACGGAAGACACTGACTTCCTTAGAGAAGTCCCCAGAATAAAACTATCCAAACATTATTTTCTGTGCACTTTATTATTGGGGTGATCCCCCCTTAATACTGGGGTGACCCCTACACTCAAAGACATGCATTCACCAATGGGTTACTGTGCACTTTATTATTGGGGTGACCCCTCTATAGGGGGTGACCCCCACAGGCTCAAGTGTCACAGTGCAAGCAGGCTCATCCCCTGCTATACAATTAAGAGTCACAGTACAAGCAGGCTCATCCCCTGCTATATCATTAAGAGTCACAGTGCAAGCAGGCTCATCCCCTGCTATATCATTAAGAGTCACAGTGCAAGCAGGCTCATCCCCTGCTATATCATTAAGAGTCGCAGTGCAAGCAGGCTCATCCCCTGCTATATCATTATATGTATATATGACTCTATGCATGGTACCCACAATATGACTGGGGTGATCCACATACTCCTCACTGAGGAAGGGGGAAAATTTAGCAGTAATCAGGCTCCAGCACTCGTCTGCTGACTTCTGTGCACTTTATTATTGGGATGAACCCCTTTACTACTGGGGTTATTCCCCCACTCGCAGATGTGCATTCCACATGGAACTATGGCTGGAGGCACTCTAGGTGTCCTAACACATTTACACATGTACCTAGACCGTATATATAGATATATATACTCAACAGACGGAAAGGTCAACAGACAACCCCTCACTCAAGACTTTCAGCCTCGCTTAATTGCAGTGAAAACCTCAATGCAGACAACAATCCCCAATAGGCTGGGTCAGGGTCTTGCAGAGACTGTGAACCATGGTACCCAATCTGCCTATTAATTCATGAGCTACTAGGGCCAAGCACCCATATACAAAGGACAAGTGCAAGTATTCCATCACGGACCATCCAAATAATTACATCAAGCCTGGGAACAGAACCCCGATGTGCCGGAAAGTTAAGAGACTCCACGGATTTGACTGCCGCACGGTCAGACAACACACAGAGATCGACGAAATGGGGGTTGCCAGGCCTTCATCCACGATCCATACAATTGTAGCCACAAAACCTAGGACAAGGAGACTGCGTGTTTGACTCCGGGTCGCACGCCCTCACTCACTTCACCCCAACAACAGAACATTACTGAGAAACAGCCATTTCTCCGGTTTCAACGCTCTCATGGTTAAACATGTCTACCTTGTTATGAAATAAGGAAGCTACCTCTACTCGAGTAGGGAGGCTAGAATACTCTGGATGGCCGGAGGATAGGACATAGGATTCCTCTATACTCCTTGGCTGAACGACCCAGTAGGGTAACTTAGCTCCATGAACTAATGCTTAATCTGGATACCTGGCCGACCATTGGGGGTCAAAGTCCACATCTTCCAGTACCACCCCTCTATGGGTACTGGAGGACCACAAATCTCACATATGAGGAAACTTACTCTTATTTCCAAGAAGCGCTGGGCATTCGCTCCAGACGTCACTGATTAACTCGGGGATAATTTTATGCTCACAGTAGTCGGGAGACTACCATCCTGGCACCGTCCTACAGCTTCCCCACACCTAGGTGGGTTCAATCATTCAGATTGGACGGACACATACCCGTCCAGGATAGTCACACCAGGGACCCATTTGTCCATTTTGTTTTTCCTCGACGGGACCAAACGAATCAATTCACATGTCTATCGTTAAGGTACGACCCATGGTACCCAAGAAACTTTTACAACCGGTCATGGCGCCCTTTGCCACAATGGAATCCACTACCTCACCTATGTAGACTACAAGACGTTACTTACTACACACGTAATCGACAATCAGTCTCTAGGGCTGGAAGGCTCGCTGCACATACCTCTACCGGAGAACCATGATCTGGAGAAGAGACGGCCGGCGTCGAGATTACCGACAGCCTACAGCTAGCCTGGGACAGATCCGATAGTTGTATTCTCATACATTTGGACAATATCTCAGCAACCGACTACTCAAAACACCAGGACAGAGTCTGGTATCGGACTCTAATAATATCGGAGGACATTTACCATTTCTAAATTACACGCAAGGTTACCCTACGACTAGGGTTCCCTCAGGAGATTACCTATATCATGAACTGGGTTTCGTGACAACAACTGACAACAGGACTCCTTGGTCACCATCGCATCATAGAGATCTGGGTGACACGCACCTCGCCACTACAGCAGAATCGAAGGGGCTTCCGATCCTATTGACTCCATTCTGGGCTATCCACTGCCCTTCCACTGTCTCCCATCTTACGAACAACCCACAAGATGCCATCGGAGACTTTGGCGGCTCACGTTCCACGACAGGACTTTTCGTATACTGCAAGGCGTCATACGCTCCAGAACCAGTATCGGAATACACTCAGTTATGGGTCTTAGTTGTGGTTCTCTCTATTCCTACGGGTTTGTCCTATGGATTTGGATACTCACTCCAACTAACCCTTGAGGAATCTCACAATCGAGACAGCCTCTCTCTCTCCCTTTGTATACTATACCTTTCACACCAGTTATGGCCACCACCTTACCGAGTGGGCACGTTGACCATTGCTCATATTGTTGCGGTGATCGATTGGTTATCGGTCATTCAGGTCATGGATGCGTCTCAGACATCCACGACGCATCTTCCTTCACCGATGTTCATGTGCCGGGTCACGAGAAGAGAATTTCAGGGTGTTCTACTTCCTCGGACTCTTCACACATCCTGTGTTGTTCCATAGCGTTAAAAATGCTAAATATGAAGCCTCCTGTCCTGTTATAAAATTGTAGATTATGCTAGCGCAGTGTACCTATAATCTTAATTTTATTAAGGACAGGAGGCGAGTATTTTCCCACCCTGTTTTTTCCCTCCCTAAGTATCATTCCTTGGGTTGTACTTCAATAAAAGATTTGAATTCAGGGGGTGTGGTTATCTCTTTATTACGTGGTTTATTTCATATCACATCTTGAAATTACGACTGCTATCTGTTATGATTTCCTAATACATACAATTGACTATATTAATGTCTCTATCATAGCTACCTATTTCGGTTAAAATATTTGTGTCTCATCTGATAAATTCCTTTTACGTAAAGTACTATGGAATAAACTGGCATTTTATAAACAGTAATATTGATTATGCTAATAATAATAATAATGATGAGGACAAGCAGTTCATTTCCAAATCCCTTTCACGTCTTTTGTTTCTTTTCAGTTTGATTCTTCATGGATCAATACATAGGATCGTCTTCGCACTCTATGACAATCTTCCAGTCGGGATTTGGATCATTTACAGTGTGATTCTTTGTCGTTATCATTATTTATTGTAATAGCAGGATATGTTTATGATTATCTCGCACCAAAGAAAGAGGAAATGATGCAAGAGGAAGGGCCTTTTATACCCTATGGCAATGTTTTTTTTTCCCCTAAACTTTATTGTTAATCCTGTGCTGCTGGAGTTTTAGTAAAGAAAGATTATGCAAAATACTCGCCTCCTGTCCTTAATAAAATTAAGATTATAGGTACACTGCGCTAGCATAATCTACAATTATTGATGAACATTTTCATGTATAAAGTCAGGGGTGACTCAAATAAGAAATGAAAGCATGAAGGAGGTGGCTAAATGTAAAGCTACAAAGTGTGAAATGATTAACCCCATAAGGACAGAGGCAATTGTACAAGTTCTAATCAAAACAAAATGTAATCAAAACCTTGAATGTGCGCATTATGTCTGTTCAACCATAATTCACCTCTTTCATATGAAGTGCACCTACACTTATCATATTTCATTTTGTGCAGGAGAAACAGGGCTTTCATTTCGTATCAAAGATTTATACATAAAACATAATTTAGTATGAATAAAATCTAAAAAAAGTTTGATAAATTAAGACATTTTGTTATTTTTTTAGTTCTACATGGTATTTTAACGGTGAATGTCATAACAATGTTAACTTTTACTGCAATAACACATATTTGTTTTCAGTGATGTCTCACAAATAAAACAGTACCCCCCAAGTACAGGGTTTATGGGGTTTATAAAGTTATAGGGTCAAATATAGGGCCAGACCATTTTAGTTTTTATACAGTTGTGCTCAAACGTTTGCATACCCTTGGAGAATTGGTAATATATGTACCATTTTTAAATAAAAACATGAGTGGGAAGGCAAAACACATTTATTTTATTTCTTATGGGATTCATATTCAACTGTAGGTTATAACAGAATGACACAATCATAAGACAAAACATGGCAACAAAGAAAAAAATAAAATGACTCCTTTTTAGAAGTCTGCATACCCTTAGTTCTTAATAATGTGTATTTTTTCCCCATTAGCATCAATAACAGCATGCAGTCTTTTGTAATAGTTGTCTATGAGGCACCTAATTCTTACACGTGGTATAGCTGCCTGTTCATCTCAGCAAAATGTCTCCAGGTCATGCAAAGTCTTTGGTCATCTTACATGAACCACATGTTTGAGATCTCCCCAGAGTGGCTCGATGTTATTAAGGTCAGGAGACTCTAGAACCTGCGCATTTTTCTGCTGTAATCACTGGAGGGTCAACTTGGCCTTGAGCTTGGGGTCATTGTCATGCTGGAAAGTCCAAGAGCGTCCCATGCGCAGCCTTCATGCAGAAGAATGCAAATTGAGTATTTTCTGATAACATGCTGTATTCATCTTGCCATCAATTTTCACAAGATTCTCCCCCAAACATCAGTGAGCAACCACCATGCTTCACAGTGTGGATTGTATTCTTTTCACTATAGGCCTTGTTGACCCCTCTCCAAACATAGCGCTTTTTGTTGTGACCATAAAGCTCTATTTTGGTCTCATCACTCCAAATCACAGTGTGCCAGAAGCTGTGAGGCGTGTCATGGTGTTGTCGGGCATATTGTAACCGGGATTTTTTGTGGCATTGGCACAGTAAAGGCTTCTTTCTGGCAACTCAGCCATGCAGCTCATTTTTTGTTCAAGTATCGTCGTCTTGTGCTCCTTAAAACAACCACACAGTCTTTTTCCAGAGCAGCATGTATTTTTCCTTAAGTTACCTGTGGGTTTTTCTTTGTATCCTGAACAATTCTTCCGGCAGTTGTGGCTGAAATCTTTCTTGTTCTACCTGACTTGGTATCAAGAGATCTCCAAAATTGTCCACTTCTTAATGAGTGATTAAGTGATTTAACAGTACTGACTAGCATTTTCAAGGCTTTGGATATCTTTTTATATCCTTTTCCATCTTTATAAAGTCCCATTACCTTGTAATGCAGTTCTTTTGATAGTTCTTTTCTATTCCCCATAGTTCAGTATCTAGACTGATCAGTGCATCTACATGAGAGCTAAAAAAATAATTTACTATTTATACACAGACACTAACTGCAATTTAAAAAGCCACAGGTGTGGGAAATTAACCTTTAATTGCCATTTTTAACCTGTGTATGTCACCTTGTATGTCTGTAACAAGACCAAACATTCAAGGATATGTAAACATTTGATCAGGGCCATTTGGGTTATTTCTGTTATCATTATGATTGAAAAAGGAGCCAACAACTATATGATATTAAATGGCTTCATATGATCACTATCCTTTAATCAAATGTTTTTTTTGCATGATCAGTCATATATTTCAAATCAATGCCAAGATTTCACAAGGGTGTGCAAACTTTTGAGCACAACTGTACATTGAAATTTGACATATTGGTTATGATGATTTAAGACGATATGGCAGTCCAGTAATGAGAATTACCCCCATCATGGCATACCATTTGCAAAAGTAGACAACCCAAGGTATCCAAAATGGGGTATGTCCAGTCTTTTTAAATAGCCACTTAGTCACAAACCCTAGCCAATAATAGCGTTCATATTTGTTTTTTGCATTTTTCAGACACAAACTGCACTTTTACTGATGATATCATCATCGTGATATGTTTTACTGTTTTGAAACACTCATATTTGTGCTTAGCGAAGTCTCCCAAGTAAAACAGTACATCCCATGTACAGGTTTCATGGTGTATTGTAAAGTTAAAGGTTTAAATATAGAGCTTGTAAATTACATTCTCTGGACTTTCTGCCTTGTTTGTCAGGCAGTTCCTTCAAATTATAATTGCTAAAATCACATAATTATGAAAAAAGCGTTAAAGCCTGATAACGCCTTGCTGCAGGGTGATATAGTACACTCTGAGGCGTTAAAGGGTTAATTTAAGATGTAAAAACCTGAAGGTGACTCACAGATGTTGTGGTAGTCCATTGCCTTTAACGATAAAGGGAAGGCTCTGGTTTCATAGACTAAAGAAAGAATACGCATGTTCTTGGTAGGTATAGGATATAGTGTTCATTACAAAATAAGCAAATGTAAATGCACTCAGAAGAAACATTCTATTTTTTGTCCATTACAGTTGCATCAAATTAATAATTTTTTCACCAGAATGTTTGGATTTGTGAAGAAGACTACAGTCTGAGATAGCCACACAATCATTAATTGTTTAGTGAACCTGATTCACAAAGTGCCACTAAAATTGATATTTAAATAATATACCCAAAGAAGGTTTTTACTATTTGAACGTTTTGAAAAGTTATAAACAAACTATATTTTAGAAAAGTTATTCACTAAATTCTGTACAGAAATATATAGCGTAGCAGTGGATTTGACCCGATAGAGTAAGGTTTAGAGTTATGTCTTAGCCAGTCCAAATGTTGGCATGACTAAATAGAGCTGACCTTCTGACTAAACTCTTTCTATATTATATTAGCTAATAGCTATTTACTAATGTATAGATTGTAGGTAAATTATATGGGGACAGCAACATTCTAGCTAATATAGCTACGCTGATAATTGCTAACTTGTAAAATGTTTACAGTTGAACTAATCTACAGAATTGTAGGTAATCATGTGAGGAAGACTTTGAGCTTGAATCCTATGTTTCCATTCTTCTTAGTTGATAACTCAATTTTTGCACTACAAATGGTCACATAACACCATGCATCCTTGCAACATATTACATGATTTGTAATAATCTACAGAATTTTAGGTATTCATGTAAGGAAGACTATGCAACGAACCACCTGTAAGTGGTACGTTTGTCTGAAGCTTCCTGAATTCCCGCAAGGTCTGTGTGCATATAGTGCTCTCTCTATTGCATACCCCCAAAAAAGTCGAGACTAGATGAAGGGTACAAAAGGACTGTTTTTTATTATGGCCATGTTGCCTGTTTATATACACAGACCACCATGGGGTTTCCAGCAAAAGCATAGGTAAGCCCACCCAGGCATATTTGTGTCTGGGAGATAAGTGAGTTTGCTTTTGTTTAAACTAATTATCTCCCAGGCACTCGAGGTACGGTACATAACACATTAAACACCCCAAAATACATACAATATTTATAGGAGCCCCCACAAGTCTTATAACCTCGGATAGCATGGATCCAAGTTGCCCAAATAGTGCTCAGATCCATATAGTATAGCCAAATCACCACCCGGGTTTTGACGGATAGCACACATAGCTGCTGCCCAAAAGAGTTCCATAAAGAAGACCACAACAAAAACAACAAGAGAATTGGTGAAATTATTATGAGTGGTACAATTAGTTTCTAGACTTTTTACAATCCCTATCAACATGGAACCAATAGGTTTTTCGTTTTGTGCTAAATAGAAAAGAGTTGAAGTAGGAAGTCAGATTAATAACGACACTCGTGAATGCAAATAAAGTGGGTTAGTGCTAGGAGATTGTGTAGGTGTTGGGTTATTTTGTAAACTCATGATATGTAAACACATAAGTGAGATTAAAAAATTTATGTGAATTCTATATTCTTCTTCTAAATGAAAGGTGATGGTGGTTTCAATATTTAATGAAACATCTAAAATCACATGGATTTCAAGATCAGAGACAACATGGGTTTACTTCAGGGAGATCATGCCAAACTAACCTTATTGATTTTTTTGATTGGGTAACTAAAATAATAGATCAGGGTGGTGCAGTAGACATTGCTTACCTAGATTTCAGTAAGGCTTTTGACACTGTTGCACGTAGAAGGCTTATCAATAAACTGCAATCTTTAAGTTTGGATTCCAATACTGTTGAATTAGTAAGGCAGTGTCTGAGTGACAGGCAACAGAGGGTTGTAGTCAATGGAGTATATTCGAAGCATGGGCTTGTCACCAGTGTAGTACTTCAGGGATCTGTACTTGGACCCATTCTCTTTAATATTTGTATTAGGTTTTTCCTGATGATACTAAGATATGTAACAGGGTTGATGTTCCAGGAGGGATAGGGCACATGGCAAATGATTTAGGTAAACTAGAAAAATGGTCAGAGCTGTGGCAGCTGACATTTAATGTGGATAAGTGCAAGATAATGTATCTTGGACATAAAAACCCAAGGGCTGAGTACAGAATATTTGATAGAGCCCTAACCTCAACATCTGAGGAAAGGGATTTAGAGCTTATTATTTCAGATGACTTGAAGGTTGTCAGACAATATACTAGAGCAGCAGGAAATGCTAGCAGAATGCTTGGTTGTATAGGGAGAGGTATTAGCAGTAGAAAGAGGGAAGTGCTCATGCCATTGTACAGAACACTGGTAGACCTTACATGGAGTATTGTATGCAGTACTGGAGATCGTATCTCCAGAAGGATATTGATGCCTTAGAGAGACTTCAGAGAAGGGCTACTAAGCTGGTTCATGGATTGCAGGATAACACTTACAAGGAAAGGTTAAAGGAACTTAACATGTATAGCTTGGAGGAAAGATGAGACAAGGGGGATATGATAGAAACATTTAAATACATAAAGGGTATCAACACAGTAAAGGAGGAGACTATATTTAAAAGAAGAAAAACTACCACAACAAGAGGACATAGTCTTAGAAGGGCAAATTAGAAGGGCAAATGTTTAAAAAAAATATCAGGAAATATTACTTTACTGAGAGGGTAGTGGATGCTGAAGTAGTAGAGGTTAACACAGTGAGGGAGTTAAGGTATGTGTGGGATAGGCATAAGGCTATCCTAGCTATAAGATAAGGCCAGGGACTAATAAAAGTATTTCGAAAATTGGGCAGACTAGATAGGCCGAATGATTCTTATCTGCCATCACATTCTATGTTTCTATGTTTCTATGAAACCTATTATAGTATGAGCTACAAAACACCCACAAGTCAATAATTTCTTTTATTATGGATAAATATTGCTTTTTTAAGGCTTAGATTTCTAGTTTTTCACACAAAACAATAACACGAACACAATAACAATAAAAACTAAAATTCTAATAGATGTTTACTTAATTTAAATATGAAAAACAAACAGAAAACATGCTTAGGCATGTGACATGCACTGGAATTTTCAGTAGCAAGAAATTAAGAAAGTACACTGTCTCTAAAATATTTTTTCTACTAGAAACAGATAATTCCCCAAGTGATTATAAATACAAAATACACCACTGTGTTTATCAATGATGCATTTATTATTAAAGCAATATGCTTTCCCATGTGATATTTTCTTTTCATCCCATTAGCAGAATGTATTAGTTGTTTTCTGTTGATTACATACATGTATATGAATATCCCAATTATTATTATAATGTAGATGCATTTTAAATCTGTTTTTGTGCATTTGTGCAATTAGCCATTGATTGTTGATACATTACTCTGACTGACTGACATCCTACTAGATACAATGTAATATTTTCGATAAGCTTTCAAATTATTTAAAATGTTTGGATAATGTTAAAATTATTTAATATTTTGAAAACTATTTTAATATTTTTATAATGTATACATTGCTATACCTTTTTTAAAAAAAATATTTTAAAATATAAAAATATTTTAAAAGTTTACACAAAAATATTAGATCCATTGCAAAGCATATCTAAAAAAATATTAACTCAAGGTCTTTATCAGAGTACACCCTACATTTGTTTGAAAATAGGGTCTATATTAGGGTCTAAAAATATTAGGTGCAATATTAAAGGATTGATGGATAAGATGCTGTGTTAAAATAAGCTAGACAAAGTGGTGTGTAGAAGAACCAGAAAGTGGAAGGGGGGAGAGTGAGCTAGTCTATGGAGGGGAAGGAACATGGAGGTGAAGAAGAGCATTGCCAGGAAGATGGTAGGATTTCCTAAGAGGTTATGTTTGCAGTGACTTCTTAAAGGACTGGAGGTTAGGGAAGAGTCTGATGGCACAGGTTAGAAAATTCCATAACACCAGGCATCCCTTGAAAATGAAAGTTGACAGTGTCAGAAGGAGCAGATTTTAAAAGAAATTTGAAAGACTAATATATGGATTTCCTAAAAATCAAGGTGAATCCACTAATCCCAGCAAAGTCTATACAGGAATGAACCCAAACAGTAATCAAAAAAAATAACTAAAAGCGTCCTTTTACAAAGAGAGCGCCAACAAATTTGTCAAATTTGTCTAAGTAACTGCAAATATGTACAAAAGTAAAGAATCAAATCATATGATAGGTAATAGTGCTTGTTTCAAAAGTATACACTTTGAGTATGTTGCAGTTGAAACAGTTCTCTAAAAAAAAGATTTGCTTAATTTAAGAGTGTATCCTTTGTATATATTACAACTTTTGTTTCAAGTTAGATCTATATATTAACAAGCTTGTATCCTTCTTTCTATCTAAAGTGATAATAGAGCTAACTCCTGAGGGGCACAAAAGCAATCAGACTCACAAATGGAAATGGCTCTGTCACACAGGAAGCATGAACTTTTTTTTTTTTGGGGTGGGGAGGGGGGATGATGTGGTCAAAGTATATTGGCTGAGAAACTCAAAACAAAACTATACGGATGATAGAGGCAACATACTGTAAAATATGATCTCAGCCTTAAATGAGGCATACATCAATGCAATATCAAACCTAAGAACCCGATGTGACAAACTAATAAAATTAATTGCATGCTCAGCAGGGACCTACACCTCTCATAGAGAATCTCACAGTTGATCCTCAAAACCTTTCAACCCTCATTTTAACCTAAAAAAAACTAAACAAAAAGTTTCCGACAGGCGTTTTTAGTGCTCTAAATAATTGTCTCAAGTAAAAAAGGCAGGTGGGTCATTCCTTTGGATCAACAACAAAAAAAGATGTGAGAATGACTAAACTTGATGGATACATATCTCTTTTCAGCCTATGTAGCTATGTAACCTTAGTCAAAGGTAACTCCAGGGCATTAAGCTTAAAGAGATGGGTCAATAAGTGTCCAAATGGCAGGGAGATATGTAAAGGAGGGATATTTGACAGGGAAAAGATGAGAAATCAGTTTTATTAAGATAAAGTTTTAGATAAAGGTAAATACATCAAGTTAGAGATGGAAGAAAGACAGTTTACAATGTGTTCCAGGAGGGCAGAAGAGAGGTCAATCTAAGTATCATCAAAATGTAGATGGTATTGAAATCCAAAAGAATTAATAAGGTTACAGAGAGAAGAAATGTAGATGGAGACTAGTCAAAGACCAAGAATATTCAATGATATAATTTATCAACTGTAGGGTAATAGCTTCTTAATCCAAGGATAAATCTGACTGCCATTTTGGGGGTCAAGAAGGATTTTCCCCCTAGTTTGTTGCAAAATTGGAAGTGCTTCAAACTGGGTTTTTTTGCCTTCTTTTGGATCATCAGCAAAAAACAGATGTGAGGAAGACTGAACTTGATGGACACATGTCTCTTTTCAGCCTATGTAACTATGTAGCACTGTAAGAACATCAACTGAGACAAGCTGTGGGGAGGAGATGGCACCAGACAAGGAAACACTAAATGAGCATTCTGTCAGGATCGGGACAGGGATCCAACACGCAGAGTACAAACAGTAGCCAGATACATATACCGGACCTTAGAATGGCCGGACTAACGTAAGTAGTACAGTATAGAATGGTCAAAGACAAGCCGAGGTCGAGGGTAACAGAAGACAGGTAAGCGAGAGACAAGCCGAATCAAGGGTAACAGAGATAAGCAGAGTAAGGTAAACAAGCCGGGTCAAAACTAAAAGGGATAATAGAATACACAAGCACTGAGTGACTAGAACAAGCTAGAACCACGACAGGGCAATGAGCTAATGAAAGAAGCTCTGTTAAATACCCTGTTCAGAGCAGTAACCACGCCTCCGAGGCGTCCTGATTGGTCCTGCAGCAATTGAGTGACAGGTCGTTCCGGAGGAGTGTCCTGATGACAACTTCCTGCCTAGATGCTCTAAAAGGCAGTCACTCCCTCGCGGCCGGCCTTGCACGACCGGATAGACCGTGGGGAAGGGAGCCATCAGGCCGTCTGGATGGAGGAACAGCTAAGTCTCTACCTCTTTCGGAGGTAGAGACCACAGGTACCCTGACAATACCCCCCCTCTCAGATACGCCCACCGGGCGGAATACACCAGGGCGAGAAGGGAATCTAGAGTGAAACGCCCTGCGGAGACGGGGAGCATGCACCTCCTCCTGAGGTACCCAACTTCTCTCCTCAGGACCATAACCCTTCCAATCGACCAGATATTGCAGTTTCCCCGGGGAGATTTGAGAATCAACTATGGAATTGACCTCATACTCCTCCTGACCCTCCACCTGAACTGAGCGGGGAGGGGCGATCGTGGAGGAGAACCTGTTACATATTAATGGTTTTAGCAAGGAAACATGAAATGAATTAGGAATGCGTAAGGCATTAGGCAACGCTAAACGATACGCAACTGGGTTAATTTGAGACAGTACCCTGTAAGGTCCAATATATCGAGGAGCAAACTTCATAGATGGCACCTTTAACCGAATGTTTCTAGTACTTAACCATACTCTATCGCCTGGAACAAACACCGGTGCTGCCCTTCTACGTTTGTCAGCGTGTCTTTTAACCAGCGTAGAATTGTGCAGAAGGATTTGTCGAGTTTGATCCCACAACTTTCTTAAATTGGCAACATGAACATCCACCGACGGTATCCCTTGAGAAGAAGACTCCGAAGGAAGGATGGAAGGATGAAAGCCATAATTCAAGAAAAAAGGGCTAGAATGCGTAGAATCACAAATGAGATTGTTATGTGCAAACTCCGCCCAAGGAATCAAACCGACCCAATCGTCCTGGTGTTCTGAAACGAAACAACGTAAATATTGTTCAACTTTTTGGTTAGTGCGTTCAGCAGCTCCATTGGACTGAGGATGATAGGCAGAGGAGAAATTCAATTTGATGCCTAGTTGGAAGCAGAATGATCTCCAAAAACGGGAAACAAATTGGGAGCCTCTGTCAGAGACAATTTGGGAAGGTATCCCATGCAAACGGAAAATCTCCCTGGCGAATATCTCCGCTAATTCGGGCGAAGATGGGAGTTTAGGTAAGGGAATGAAGTGAGCCATTTTAGTAAATCTGTCTACCACAGTGAGGATGACAGTCTGCTTTTTAGAAATAGGCAAATCAACAATGAAGTCCATTGCCAGGCAGGACCAAGGCTTTTCAGGAACCTCTAAAGGGTGCAGAAATCCGCATGGAAGCGAATGGGGTAGCTTGGTCTTGGTACAAACTTCACATGCCCCGATGAATTCTTTAATATCCTTGCGTAAGTCAGGCCACCAAAAATCTTTAGAGACTAGCGCATAAGTCTTGCGGATGCCAGGATGCCCAGCCACCTTGCTGTTATGGAGACAGCGTAGCACCTCCAGTTGGAGAGCGGCAGGAACGAAGTGTCGATCCCCAGGAGTCTGTTTGGGTGCCAAATGCTGAAACTTCATGATCTCAGAAAGCAATGGAGAGTGAATCCTGAGATTCGTGTTCGCGATGATATTCCCCTTAGGAACTATGGAGGACAGAAGTGGTTCAGTTATAGTGGATGGTTCATATTGACGAGACAAAGCATCGGCTTTAGAGTTCTTAGAACCAGGTCTATACGTAAGAACATAATTAAAGTGAGTGAGGAACAAAGCCCAGCGAGCCTGCCTGGCGGACAAGCGCTTAGCCTCCCCAATATAAGACAAGTTCTTATGATCCGTTAGAATAGTAACAGGGTGTAGTGTCCCTTCCAGTAAATGTCTCCACTCCTTTAAAGCCTTAATGACCGCTAACAGTTCCCTCTCCCCGATGTCATATCTGCTCTCAGGCCCAGAAATTTTTTTAGAGAAGAAACCACAAGGGTGTAACGGTTTATCCACCCCTAACCTTTGAGGCAGAACAGCCCCAACTCCTGTCTCAGAAGCATCGACCTCGATCAAGAAAGGCAGAGTCATATCAGGATGAACTAGAATAGGAGCTGAGGCAAAAAGTTCCTTGAGAGTCTTAAAAGCAACAAGAGCTTCCTCAGACCAGAACTTAGTATCAGCCCCTTGTTTGGTCATATTGGTAATAGGCGCAATGATAGAGGAATAACCCTTAATGAAGCGCCTATAGTAGTTGGAAAAACCAATAAACCTTTGGATAGCCTTGAGTCCTTTGGGCAAAGGCCAGTCTAAAATAGATTGGAGTTTACCAGGATCCATTTTAAAACCTTCCCCAGAAATCACGTACCCAAGAAAGTCTACCTGAGACTGATCAAAACTGCACTTCTCCAATTTGCAGTATAGACCATGTTGCAGAAGTTTGTGTAACACCTTTCTGACCTGTCTATGGTGAGTCTCAATCTCCTTAGAGTGTATTAGTATGTCGTCCAGGTAAACGATAACACAATCATGCTGAAACTCCCTAAGTACCTCATTAATCAAATCTTGAAATACTGCAGGAGCATTGCATAGTCCAAATGGCATAACAGTGTATTCGTAATGGCCATACCGGGTATTGAATGCCGTCATCCACTCGTGACCTTGCTGGATCCTCACCAAATTGTAAGCCCCTCTGAGATCTAACTTGGTGAAGATTTTGGAGCCCTTAAGACGATCAAATAACTCGATAATCAGTGGGATAGGATAGGCATTTCTGACAGTTATTTTATTCAAGCCTCGGTAATCGATACACGGTCTCAGCGTGCCATCCTTCTTCTTAATGAAAAAGAACCCCGCCCCGGCCGGAGAAGAAGACCTCCTGATGAATCCATTTTCTAAATTCTCCTGAATATACTCCTCTAGAACCGAGTTTTCCTGAACAGACAAAGGATATACATGGCCCCTCGGAGGCATAGTCCCGGGTAGAAGCTTAATTTTACAGTCAAATGACCTGTGTGGCGGCAAAGAATCGGCATTCTTCTTGTCAAACACTGCCCTTAAGTCTAGGTAAAGGTCTGGTATTTGTCTTTCTGTGGCCTGAGTAGGGTTCTCCTGTATGTTAATATTAGCTAATGGAGAAACCTTGCACAAACACCGATCCTGGCAGCCCTGGCCCCACGGGAGTATCTCCCCTAACTCCCAATCGATAATAGGGTTATGTTCTTTCAACCATGGGTACCCCAGAACTATGGGAACGGAAGGAGACGAAATGAGCAGAAGAGATAAATTCTCCACGTGTAGGATACCAACATTTAAATCAATGGGTATGGTCTCACGAAAGATAACAGGGTCTAGTAGTGGTCTACCATCTATGGCCTCAACGGCCAAGGGTGTCTCCCTTAGCTGGGATGGGAAATTGTTTTTACTAGCAAAGGCTTGGTCAATAAAATTCTCAGCAGCACCGGAATCTATCAAGGCCATAGCCCTTACTACTTCCCTCCCGCAAGTTAAGGAAACTGGTAGCAGAAGCCTGTGATCTTTATAATTAGGAGTAGAGGACAAAATAGAAACACCCAAGGCCTGTCCTCTAGAGAGACTTAGGTGCGAGCGTTTCCCGGGCGGTTAGAACAGTTCGAGAGTAAATGACCCTTAGCTCCACAATACATACACAAACCCTCTCTTCTCCTGTACTGTTTTTCCTCCTCAGAGAGGCGGGTATACCCTATCTGCATAGGTTCAGGAAGCAAAGATACCGTGGAGTCAGGACTTGGAAAAGCGGGGGCTAACCTAAAAGAAGGTCTCTGGTTCCTCTCTCGAGTGTTCTGTCTCTCTCTTAAACGTTCATCTATACGAGAGATGAACGAAATTAACTCCTCTAAATTCTCAGGGAGTTCTCTGGTAGCAACCTCATCAAGGATTACTTCAGATAAGCCATTAAAAAATACATCCATATACGCCTGCTCATTCCACTTGACTTCTGACGCCAGAGACCTGAACTCTAGTGCATAATCCACCAGTGTTTGGTTCTCCTGTCTCAGACGCAACAGTAATCTGGCTGCATTAACCTTTCTACCTGGAAGGTCAAATGTTCTTCTAAAAGCAGCTACAAAGGCGTTATAGTTATAAACTAATGGGTTATCGTTCTCCCATAATGGGTTGGCCCATCTCAGAGCTTTCTCAATAAGTAGGGTGATAATAAATCCTACCTTTGCCCTATCTGTAGGATAAGAGCGAGGTTGCAATTCAAAGTGGATACTAATTTGGTTTAAGAAACCACGACACTTCTCAGGAGACCCACCATAGCGTACTGGGGGGGTAATGCGAGAAGAAGCACCCACTGTGGCTACCTCTAGACCTGAACCGACAGGAGAAACAGGGGTATTACGTATCTCCTCTGGTGGGTTATTGGCACGAGATAATAGAGCCTGTAGCGCAAGCGCCATCTGATCCATTCTGTGATCCATGGCTTCAAACCTAGGATCAGGAGAAGCCAGCTGACTGTTTGTACTTGCAGGATCCATTGGCCCTGTCGTAATGTCAGGATCGGGACAGGGATCCAACACGCAGAGTACAAACAGTAGCCAGATACGTATACTGGACCTTAGAATGGCCGGACTAACGTAAGTAGTACAGTATAGAATGGTCAAAGACAAGCCGAGGTCGAGGGTAACAGAAGACAGGTAAGCGAGAGACAAGCCGAATCAAGGGTAACAGAGATAAGCAGAGTAAGGTAAACACGCCGGGTCAAAACCAAAAGGGATAATAGAATACACAAGCACTGAGTGACTAGAACAAGCTAGAACCACGACAGGGCAATGAGCTAATGAAAGAAGCTCTGTTAAATACCCTGTTCAGAGCAGTAACCACGCCTCCGAGGCGTCCTGATTGGTCCTGCAGCAATTGAGTGACAGGTCGTTCCGGAGGAGTGTCCTGATGACAACTTCCTGCCTAGATGCTGTAAAAGGCAGTCACTCCCTCGCGGCCGGCCTTGCATGACCGGATAGACCGTGGGGAAGGGAGCCATCAGGCCGTCTGGATGGAGGAACAGCTAAGTCTCTACCTCTTTCGGAGGTAGAGACCACAGGTACCCTGACACATTCACATAAATAGGATGAAAACCATATAAGCATAGTGTCATGGAGTCCAAGGTTACGGAGAGTTTGAAGAAAAGGAGCGTGGTCAACATTATCAAAGATAGATGAAGGTGAATTAATAGAGCATAATGACTTTTTGATCTAACAGAGAGTAAGTTATTATTCAATTTGGTAAGGGCAGTTTCAGTATAGTGGAGGGAGTGGATTTCAGATTGAAGACGGTCAAGTAGGGAGTTTGTATTAGGAAAGTGATTTAGACTGGTAAACACAAGACACTCAAGAAGCTTAGAAGTTAAGGGTACAAACTCACAATCAAGCACCACACACTTAATAACCGCTAGCTGTAAATAGCTCTATACCATCACCCATATCCCCAACCCCATGAGACCAAAACAGAGCCTAAAATCTTAGCTGCCGAGTAACAGCCATAAGCCAACTGTAACCACGAGAGGCCTGAACACCGAACTATTTCATCCACATTTCAGTTTCTTTGTAAATATTACACTTGTAACTAGCAATGCGCCCCCTGACCAGTGAACAACCAGTACCCTGTGAAGCTCTAGCTTTGACACCAACACAGAGAATTATAAACTCTCTTACTACATAAAGGGTTAATGTCATGAATATAATTGCTGATTGTTTGATACATCATGATGGTGCCATACCCTACCCATTCTTTTCTTTATCCTGCTTTCTTTGAAAAATGCTAATAAAAACAGAATGTAAAAAAAAAAGTGAAGGGTGCTAGCGATCTGGAACAATAGTAAGAAGGATATGTGGCTTCAAGAAATTGATTTTTTTTAGAATGGACTTGATAATTGCATGTTTGAGGGAAGAGAGGAAAATGTCAGTAGACAGAGAGAGGTTGGAATTATGTGTTAAGGATGGGGCCAGACTAAGGGGAAGAAATTGGATATGGTGAGAGTGGAGGTGATCAATAAGACAGGTAGTGGGGTGAGAGGATAGAAAATGTTTAGAGACCTCATGTTCAGAGACTGGGGAAATTAGTTAAAAGTGGAAGAAGGAACAGAATGAAAGCTGTGTATTGTAGGGGAGGAGAAAATATGGGTAAATGCAGTCTTTGGGTCCTGTGGTTGTTTTGTGTATAATTAAATACATTATATAGTTTTAAGTAATAAGTAAAACATTTGTCTGCAATAATTTGCCACAAGTGTTTGAAAAGAGAGAACACTAATTTGTAATCAATTAAATAAGAGCCACTCGTATTTAACTAAAAATGTACTGAAGTAAATGGTAATTTCAAACTGTGAAAAAAAGACAGAGTATAGACCACCCAAGGTGCAGAAGTGCAAAATCAATAAAATAGGTACTTACCCCCTTTTTAGTTGTATGGTATAGTTAAAGGATTTCTCTCAATCCTCATACATAAATAGAAAACAAAATATACGGTACCTAAAATATAAAATGGGGAAAGCAATCATAGGGTAATAATATAATGTTAAATGACCCCCAGAATTAACGGTTGCACTTACAAACTGTCAGAGAGTTGATTCCACCAGATTCGAATAGCGTTCAAAGATCCAGAAATTCATGTGGAGAGAAATCAGAAAACCATAGTGCAACACTGATTGAAAGTAAAAAGTATACACTTTAATGGTCACACTTACAAGATACAAATGATTAAAATGCCCATCAATATGTTCTAATGATCACCAGCCCAGGTCTCAACAATATGGGTGTCTGGAGTCTTCACAGGAACAGTAGGCAAAACCAACCAGCAGCATATAACACAAAATAAAAATAACAAACAAAAACTAACTCTACGCATTTTGTCTAATTAACATAGACTTTATCAGGAGTATTAAAATGTTTGTCAATGCATAAATGAAGTGCATTAATCTCAAACTGTATCATTTATTTAAAATTGTGCCATTTGATGAAAACACAATGTTCGCATGCTAAGGCTTGCAGGAAACTAGAACAGCCTTTTAATAATCAAATTATTATTATTGGCATATGTAGAGAATATAAACGCATGGTATAATAAATCCCTAATGTATATTTTAAAATAAAAATAAACAACAAAAGTAAACACTTGGTTTATTATTTACACTTTTTTATTTTTTTAGATAATTTTGTTTGCTCTTCAGAGTCCCATTTTTCATTTTGTTGGATTCTCACACTTTACCATTTTTCTCATGTTCTAGACTCCTTCCTGTCACAAAAAAAACATCTTTTCATCCCCTTAACTGGAAATTCTCAGCAGAATCTCATCTATCCTTATCTGACATTTCTCTGTTTATTAACTTATAGCTTTTATCCGCTCTTCATAATTCTCAGATCTTCCCCATCTTCCTCTCCTCACACACTCACTTTCTATGTAGTACCATTACTTTGCATCCTAAAACCCCATGTATTGTCCCTCTTTCCTTCGTATACACCCGTTTTGCCATCTTGATCCCCACCTTCCTTTTTTAGACCCCAACATTTTTCACTAATCTCCCTTACCTTTGTGACCCCACTTTTTTTTTCCAGTTAACTTTTCAGAATTCAATCTATTTACCATATCCTTTCCATCTTAGACTTCCATCATCTTCACTAGATCTCATTTTCTTTGCCAGCCATCCCTTCTCTTCTGATACCCCCATCTATTATTATTGACACTTATTTTGTAAACTCAACTATTCTTAGTCCTTTTCTTTCTTCTTAGACCCAATTTCGTAGTCCTTGTCTTTCCCTGCCACACTTTCTTGATATAATTTTCTTTACATCTCTCTTCTTTTGATCTCCATCTTCACTGTATCTTACCATACCACCTATTTAACCTACTTTTTTCTTTCACTCCACTCTTTTCTTTAGGTATGTTAAAGGAAGACTCTTTGCCATCTAGGGGCAACAAATACATACAGGATAGTGGAGATATTAGCCAAAATAGGCTATTAGTGAGGAGTTCACATACCCCGTGTCCTTGAAAAAAGATTGCTTTTAATTTTGCTAGTTATATAATTTCTGAATAAGAGCATATATTATGCATTCAATTTAGGCATTAAACCTACTGCAAATGTGTAACACAACATATTAATGAATACTTTTTTATAAATGCTGAAGTAAGCATTTTACTCCTTATCATGGCTTTTAACTTTAACTCCCTTCCTTTGGATAGAAAATGTTAGTTAATCTTTGTATTTCATAAATACAAGCATGTATAGCATGTGCATAAATTAACTTATGTAGAGAAAATTCAATATGCTGAGTAACATTTTCTGCAGCTGGCAAATTTCATAATGACAGAAATGTGACAAGTCTTCTTTTACTATGAGTATTATTGTGGTGATTTAAACATTGTACGTGACTAAGGGCTAGCAGCTCTACAGTATAGGTCACTAAAATGAAATCATTAATCTTAATGTATGTTTTCCTTAGGCAACACAAACCGTTATGAATCTGTTTATTTAAAAAAATATTTATAGGCAATCTACCACCTACCTAGGTTTACCCCAATTCATATTTATTAAACCTATATTTTGTTTTTAAAATGACAATCCACATTATTTTTGAAACACTTGGTTTATAATTTAGGTATAACTGTGAGTTTGGTGTTTCTTCTTGTTCATTTCTTTTTTAAAAAAATATGCACACATGTATGCCAGGACTATGATGCCTATGAATAAGTCTTAGCGTACTATCTCTGTTTTTAACTTGCCAGCATATATAATTAAATATTATATAATTTCATTATAATATTGTTTTAAACATGTTTGCAAATTTCACAAGAAGTGCTACTCTGAATTTGTCTGTTCACTATATTAACTACAATTTTTTATTTATTTATTTTTTAACCTTTGGATTTTTTTTCAATCCATGCACCCCATCCCAAGTCCATACCTCCAAATGTTGAAGTACGTGTTATCACAACTCAGGTTATTTTCCTATATATATATATATATATATATATATATATATATATATATATATATATATTATCAAGGAATTAAACTCTCTGCAAGGACAATCATGTATGACATTTTCACTTACATGGTCAATTAGCAAGGTACACAACAAGGTAACATCGCACACAACTGATCAAATTACAGCAATCGATCACCATCCTACATGTACATTCTGATTAGATCATGAACACAAGTTAGAAGGCTAATTAACTGAATAAAATGAATTCACGGGCTTTAAATATTTCACTTTCACTATCTTGAATGTTGCCAGTCATTGTGCCAAGTTTATTCTCTGCTTCCCTTTGTCTCTTCACCTGTTTCAACTTCCTTTTATTTTTTTATTGTTCTTATTTTCAGTGTGTGAATGTTTACTGTGGTCACTGTGATCTTCTCCACACCTGTTCTCCATTAAGGTTTATTATTGTAGTACTTTTAAGGGTATATAAATAAAAACAAGGATCAGTTAGTCTGAGATCCCCCTTGAGAAAGGCTGTGTGCCAAAACGTCGGGGTACTATATATATATATATATATATATATATATATAAAAATAAAAATACCGGCACTCCAAGGTTTTTCTTAAATAAGTCTTCTCTTTATTCCATGAACATTCAACGTTTCAGCTCCTCAATGGAGCTTTCATCAGGACACGGTATGAAAGCTCCATTGAGGAGCTGAAACATTGACTGTTCATGGAATAAAGAGAAGAATTATTTAAGAAAAACCTTGGAGTGTCGGTATTTTTATTTTTTTTATATATCTTAGCGACCAGAGCACCAGGTACCGAACTTTTTTAGTTGCAGGAGTTATTTGAATATGTGTTACCGTATATACTCGAGTATAAGCCGACCCGAATATAAGCCGAGGCCCCTAATTTTACCCAAAAAAACTGGGAAAACGTATTGACTCGAGTATAAGACTAGGGTGAGAAATGCAGCAGCTACTGGTAAATTTCTAAATAAAATTAGATCCTAAAAAAAATATATTAATTGAATATTTATTTACAGTGTGTGTATATAATGAATGCAGTGTGTGTGTATGAATGCAGTGTGTGTGTATGAATGCAGTGTGAGTGTATGAGTGCAGCGTGTGTATGAGTGCAGCGTGTGTATGAGTGCAGCGTATGTATGAGTGCAGCGTCTGTGAGTGCAGCGTGTGTATGAATGCAGTGTGTGTGTATGAATGCAGTGTGTGTGTATGAATGCAGTGTGTGTGTATGAATGCAGTGTGAGTATATGAATGCAGTGTGAGTATATGAATGCAGTGTGAGTGTATGAATGCAGTGTGTGTTTGTATGAGTGCAGTGTGTGTGTGTATGAGTGCAGTGTGTGTGTATGAGGTGTGTGTGTGTGTGTGTCAGAGCCTTGGTGGGGGGTGGGCAGTTTTTTATTTTAATTTTTTGTAATTATTTTTTATTATTATTATTTATTATTTGTATTTATTTAATTTAATTATTATTTTTGTATTATTATTTAATTATTATTATCTTATTATTGTTATAAATTTTTTTTCGTCCCCCCTCCCTGCTTGATACATGGCAGGGAGGGGGGCTCTCCTTCCCTGGTGGTCCAGCATTGGCAGTTCAGTGGGGGGAGAGGGGGGCTGGCAGAGAGTTTACTTACCTCTCCTGCAGCTCCTGTCAGCTCTCTCCTCCTCTGCGCCGTCCGTGCAGCTCCCTCTGTCAGCTCCCAGTGTATTACACTGGGAGCTGACCGAGGTGCTGAATGGACGGCGCGGAGGAGGAGAGAGCTGACAGGAGCTGCAGGAGAGGTAAGTAAACTCTCTGCCAGCCCCCTCTCCCCCAGTCTGTATTATGGCAATGCAAATTGCCATAATACAGACTATTGACTCGAGTATAAGCCGAGTTGGGTTTTTTTAGCACAAAAAACGTGCTAAAAACTCGGCTTATACTCGAGTATATACGGTATATTATATAAAGGTTTAAATTATGAGCATTTTATGTTGAGGTTCATGTGGTTATGTGTAGGATCCTTACTGTTTGCATCCCTGCACTGTATACTAGCACTTTATTTTCATACATGCAACTACTCTTGGTGTACTTTGGATTTATTCATTATATTGATTTCTGGACCTGGTTGGGAAATGTTTTTTTCTCATTAAGCACCTAAAATTTTTCTAACTGCATGGTTCACTAAACACCCATACTAGCTGAGCGCTTACTATAACCTTGTATGTGAGTGTTCCCTGTGTTCATGTTTACTGTGAATCAGACTGCTACAATAAGCTTGCATGCATGTACTTATTACAGTGTCTATGGTGCATGCACACCAAAATAGTCAAATGAACAGATCCTATGGTAAGCCCCAGGTCTATTTAAGGCCAGTACAACTGCATAAACAGCTTTTTTTATTTCAATTTATCATACTGTATTTAAGCATTAGGAGAAAAAAAAAGGAAATAAAAAATTCCCACGGAGGGCAGGAAGTCGCTCTTCCCTGAACATATTAATTCTATTTATCAAAACCAGTTATTGATTTTTAGAATCTTCATTAAGCCAGACATTCAGAAACTATTGCTTGATAAACTGCTTCCTGAATATAAGTTTTCCTCTCTCCAAAGTATTTAAGGTCAAATTTACAGCTTAGGGTTGCAACACAGATATAGATCCTATGACAGAGGTCAATGGGAAAATATGTATAGTCTAAATAATTCATCATGATTATTTGTAAAAGACTTAAGATTATGTTATATAGGGAGAGAAAATGACTGTAGGCAACACAGCAAATGTTTTCCAAAGGAAAATAAAATATACAATTTACAAAGAACAAAAAGTGGCAGCTCTTCCGTTATAACAGCATATTTCAATGTTTATTAGAGAAACTACTTTAAGCAGTTAAAACTCTTAGGTTATATTAATTCTTTGGAGACTTGCAATACACAAAATAACAAAAGCATTAAGTATAAAGTATCTATGCATCCCCAGTCAAGCTTGCAATAATATAATGAGAACATTGCTTTAAAAAGCACGTCATGTGAGTATACAGGGTTTTCCCTCCAAAAATGATGGCATGAATTACACTCAAAGGAGAAGCCCATTTTACCTCTCCTAACTCTCCCTAAATTTCTAGAGGTTAGTAAATCTAACACATGGCAAAAGGGGATGCAATCTTGTAAACTACTGAAAAGGGGATGCAGCGGTAACACAAGTCCTTTTAATTTGAAAAAAACTAACTAAAAAAACACATACCACTAAAATTGTTCTAAATCAGTGATTAAAAGTTGGTATAAGTGGCCCTGGCAGCGGATAGGCACATTGGTTGCCTAACCTTCTCTCCTGTCTCACACTAGGATCACTGACACAGGCAATCTCTCACTCAATACAAACACACAATCACTGCTGGTCATAACTGGAGTCAAAGGTTCTGGAAGAAACCGACTTGGAAATATAAAGATTTTTTTTTTAAATTTCCTCCTTTTTCTCCTCTATTGGTCAAATTTCATTTAATCCATGAATAAAATCAACATTTAATGTATGTCCCCCTAACCATCATCTTATTTTTTTCCACCTTTTGATTTGGTCAGAACTCTTGTCCATCAGGACAAACTAAGCTACTAATTTTCCCTAAAATAAAATCAGCTTCTTCTCCATTTTCATGCCTAATACATGATGTGGACAATGCAAGCCTAGATACATTAACCCTCAGTAGCGTTACGACATTTTGACCCCCTAAAGGGTTAAGGTGTTGTCATTACAGTGTGATTCTTAAAGACATAAATGCAAACATAAGATGTCTTGCCTGTGTAGCATTCAAAGTTCTATACTGTTCTGCCACTGTTAAATGAGCTGGACATTCTATTTTGATAAAGGATGGAAGACTGATTAATTATGACATACCTATTCTTGGACTGGTCCCCAAGGGATTAACATATCATCTCTAATAGTGCTATTATGGTATGTTTTTCTGTTTTCTAAATGATAATTCCTAGAGATCAAAACTGGAGACTAGTGGAAAGTGCAATGAGAGCTTTAATGTCTTCATTGCAGATCTGCACTATTAGAAAAATACGTAAAATGGCATGAACATTATTGATCATAAAGATTAATATAGAAGGAGATAAAAAAAAATCTGTAAGATCAGAGATACGGATTTCCATGTCACTTCATATGCAGATTTAGACTACCGCTGAGGCTATTCTTTCTCACACATTAATATTGCGCTACGGTCCAGTAACAACTGCACCTCTAACGCCCTGTAGTTATGCCTTGCTCAAATAAGACCATTTTTTTTATAACGCACATATGTTCTAATGAAGCCATGTCATATCTCACTCTGCTCCAATTCACACTCTTCAACTCCAATAACATTTATATTTGTCTATAACGACATTACTATTTCAAGATGTGACTTTCTTCCTTTCTCCCTTGTCTTTCTTCTCTTTCGATTAAAGGAATACGCTAATCACCTGAACAACTTTAGCTTAATGAAGCATTTTTGGTGTAAAGCTAATGACGCAATTCCTCTCATTCTCATTCCTCAATTATCTATTGTTTAAGAGTTAAATCACTTTGTTTATGCTCTAGTCACATCTTCCCTGACACACTTGGCAACGTTTCAGTTTTACAGCACAGTGTATTTACTTTAGAAGTTCTTATATCCTGTTCTGTTATTTTGAACTTTATTCACACACAGGAGGCAATTGTACAGACCTGGATATATGACATTCTACACCAGGAGGTGTGTGGAGTGGTGGCGTAAGTCCCAGCCAAGGGAGGTATGACTATGCTGCATAAACAAAATAATTTGACTAATCCATTGCAGAGAACCAAGCAGTGAGACTGCAGGGGTATGACCAGCATATACACCAAAACAGCTTCATTAAGCTATAGTTGTTTTGATGTTCAAATCGCGTTTTTAATCATGCTTCCCTTCCCCTTCTGTCACTGTTCTTAGCAAATAATCTTTATTAATATATTTAGGAAATGCAAAACAGACTAAAAGTTAGTAAAGTATGTTATAAAACACCACCTGTAACAAATAAACAATAAGGATTCTTTTAAGTGTGACTAAAGGTATGTGGGTGTTACAGACCAGAACATCTGTAGGAATACATTCAAAAGCAGACTGAAGGCAGGGACCTAAGATCATGAAGTAGTAAATTAAACAAGCATAGTTCAATGAGATACCGTGATATGGCTACATGGTTTAACTGATAAAGAATAGATTGACAAAGGAGTATACTGTACTTTTATGAACTTATATTAGCAGACTTTTGCACCCATTAGGGTAATTGTTGCGGGCTAAAGGATGATCCAAAGAAAAAGAACATTTTAGCATTCTCCTGTACAAGGTCATTAAGGAGGGAACGTCTGCAGGTTTGTCTGAGCAGCAGGTAACATCTTTACAAGGTTGTAAGTTGTCAAGTAGAATATATTCAAATAATAATGAGTAGATGTGTGCATGATGAAAAAAATATGGTTCATCTGAATTGACTGGATTGGAAAAAAAATGTTTCAGGCAATTTGTTTTTTGTCCATGTGGCATTTTGGTCCATGCACTTGTTTCAGGAAAAACAATTGGGACAAACCAAAATGGCAGAACTAATGGCCAATCAGTCTGCAAAATATATACATAATATAAAATAAAAATATTCAATATATAAATATAAAAATACAAATTGTTTTACTGCTCCTCATTTTATTCCTTCTTTTGGTAGCTTATCACTTTATCTGTGAATTAAACCAACATTTAATGGATTGTCATAACCATCATATTTTTTTTTAACTCAATCATCTTATTTTTGCAAAATCATGAGACAATCAATATGGCTTGATCATCGTTTGTTTAATTTGTTTTGAGATTCTTGCATATAGAGTCCAGGAATTTGGACAAATCACTGTTCATCCAAAATTTGTCTAGCAAAGTTTAGACTGCACAAGCTGTCCTGATGATGGGAGCCCAAAAGATATGTTTAGCAATGGAGGACAAGATTTAAGTTTCCTCTACTATAGTCTACTATATTACTCTTTTGACCTCATTTTGTATGTATTCTTCTCCATTTTTTAGCCAACCCTCCAAAATACATTTACCTATTCATCTTCACAGTGCATCAAAAAAGCTTCTGCTTCTCAGTCTGGTTAATGTTAATAAAATAGCCTATTGAAGCACCAAAATAGCGGTGTTATTGGTCGCGACTGAGCTCTGAATAAGTATTCAACTCTGAGAGTGCAATTTGAGTTCAATGCTAAAAATAATACGTAGAATCATGCAAATGTCAATATAGTTCAATATATAAGGAGAAATGTGGGATAGTACATTCTGCAAAAGATGGAAATTGAAGTTAAATTTATCTCAAAATGATCAAAGGTAAAAAGCCACATTGTAGTAAATCAGTGTTTTAAGTGTATTAAGAATACACATATGTAAATAAATCACCTTACATGTTAATATAGTGATGCTAGATACCTACCTCGGAATTAAAGGAACACACCCTATTACACATAACTCTGCAGATAAATCATTTTTGTCCTGTTTGAAAATTGGTAAAAAAATATTGATTGTTTGCAAAATTGTCTGTCTAGTAACCAGGGGAAACATAACACCAAGGTGAGCAATAACTTGCATATAAATATATACTTACCTGTTAAAAACAGTCTACACCCAGAGTTCTGTCTCTTTGTTCCATTTCTATATATCCACTGTGGAGGAGTACTCTGAAGTTCCTTTCATCATAGAAGAAGGTAGTAGGTGCCGCCTTAAAGGCCCAGAGGTCTTCTTTATTTAGAGCCTATATCGACAAACAAATGGCTCTAACAAATGTGAGTTTTACCAACACTCACTTCTGCAAAGAAGTGAGTGTTAGTAAAACTCACATTTGTTAGAGCTATTTGTTAGAGCCTATATCAACAAACAAATGGCTCTTGCAAATATATATACACTTTATATTTGGAAACAATATTGCACTACTTGTATGTATATTTTTTTCTTCTTCTACATGTTGATAATTCCCCATATAAATTGAGGGGTAAGTGTTAAATATCATAAGTTCTGCACTTGTACTTCTTTGTTTAGGTGGTAGGGTTGAACACCTAAACATCAAGTTTGTTTTTTAAACATAATAGCAGTCTGCTGGTTTGATTGTTTCATCCATAATATTCTTATAATGTTATACTCTGCTTTTTGATATATTAAATGTGAAAACAATAACTAATTTGTGCAATATTAATTCATTTTGTGCACATTTCTGTTTACGATCTATAAATGTTTCTATTACATGTTTCTTATTAGGTGGTAGAAAAAATGTAAGTCGCATCCTTTAGGGATAAAATCTTGGGCCATAATTAATCATTTCATTATTATTCTAAACAGCACAGGAGCTCTTTATGCTTATAAAGAATGTACTAATCTATGTCAAACATGGGTTTAATGGCCTCTCATAACAGAACGTAAGATCTCTAGAGAGAATATTTACCTCATCATCATTTAATTGACTATAAGAAAAGTTATATCTTCATCTCTTATGCCTGCTGCTCTTGGCCTTCACTGGGCACTTTCTTTTTCATCAAAGATTGATGTGTTTTTTCCTGTCTCTCCTTGTTTTTCACTGCAGAGCAGGGGTAGGCAACCTTCAGCACTCCAGATGTTTTGGATTATATCTCCCATAAAGCTGCTACAGCAATTATGGTGACACAGCATCACGAGAGATGCAGTCCATAACATCTCCACAAAGCTTCCATACAATGCTGTAGAGCTTGACTATGTTCCTAAAAAGATAATGAGATAGACAGTAGGATTCAACCATTGTTCCATGGCATGCAAGTGTGCGGCAAGCCACCTCAATGTGTGCAAGGTGTACAATTAACAGATCAACTTCAGGACTGTAATACGCTGAACATATATATGTGTGTGATATTTTTTTTTAATAGTTGTAGGCAAAATTGGGACCCACATTTTCACAATTAAAACTAGTAAGTCAATTTGACAAATAGTATATAGAAAAGTAATTGACATTTGTAAATCATTGAAGCATACCTTAGGTCACAAAAAGGGTGGGGAAAACTGAGACAGAATTTGTGGAAGCTCTGGAACATTATAACTTGTAAATCAATTGATTATTTTGAATTGCCATTTCTTGTCTTGGTAATTGGATTGTTTCCTCTTTTTTTATTACCATTTATTAATGGTTTAATTCTCTGTAATTTGACATCATCTTGTTACCAGCTTCTCTTTCAGCTCTCTATCTTCAGTCAGATGTTCCTAATGTGCTTTTAATAATTTCTTACATCGTTTACTTTTTACTCTGATCCACCCATGGCCTGTTCCACATTCAATTTCATGAGTACTCTCAGTAAACTTTTCACATGAGCATACACTATTAAGATGCATAATAACCATCAATAATTTATTTAAGATATTTTCATATCATCGTCACTTGTACAATTGTAATCAAACTTATTCAACCCCCATTGAAAATCAAGTTTGTTGTCAAAATGTACAGATGTGAAGCTGTTTGCAATGAACAAATCAAGCAAAAGAAATTGAAATAGTTCAACACAACAGATGATTCAAGTGGTTTCCCAAATTCAACTGAAAAAAGAAACTTATAACTACTTCTCCAGTCTCAAAATTATCACTTGGAATACCTGAACTGGCTAGGAGTGTGTTGAATGTCACATTTGACTGCATGTTAGATGTATGGCACAGTCAAAAGAATGGTCCAAAAAGTTAAGAGAGGAGATCATTGCCCTTCACAAACAAGGAACAGAATACAAAAAGATAATGAAGGCAGTGATTGTTCTAGAGACATTGTTGGAAGCATAGTTCACAAGTTAAAAGTTGAAGGAACAGTGGTTATACTACCTGGAGGTGGCAGTAAAATTATGTTATAAATGGCTGCAACCAGATTTCTGAGAATGCAGACAAAAACCCTAGAATGGCAACAGGCACTGAGATTTTAACGAGCACAGTAAGGTGCATACTCAACGCAGAATGTTTCCATGCACAAGAAAATTCAGCTCCAATATGCTCAAAATCATATAAATAAACCACAGAAGTTTGTGGAATTTGTTCTGTGAAGCGAAGAAACAAAAGTGGAATGTTTCGGCTCAATGGATCAGCGTTATGTCTGTAGGTAGAAGAAGGAAGCATATGCTGAAAAGAACACTCTTTCTACAGTTAAGCATGGTGGTGGTTTGGCAAAGCTCTGAGTCTTATATCAAAATACACGTAGAATGAAATAATATATATATCTATATACATAAATATATCCAAGAAATACCGGCACTCCAGGAATTCTCAATAGTATAAGTTTTCTTTTATTCAGTTCAGGACGTCAACGTTTCAGCTCCTCATGGAGCTTTCATCAGGACAACATAAACAATGAAACAAGCAAGCTTATATAGGGAAAATCTAAATTAATGTACTTACATATTCAGGTGTTACCCCTCCATTCCCGCCATCAAACGCACTCCGGTTGCTTCCGCATCAAAACACTTTACTTCCGGGTACCTGACCCACATGACCGGACCCGAGGTATCTGATTCGCCGTACGTCGTTGCCGGGCAACTAGGGACGCCAACGTCACTTTAGTCAAACCCTTCACTTACGGACACCGGCATGAACCAAACCTCCTAAGCCCTTCAGTGTATAACTGCGTTATCGTGGCAACCGGACCGCAGACAGTCAGGAGGGGAGGGGAAACCTGGGGAAAAAATTTTATACGAGCAGTAGCAGATAATAATTAATATCTAGAAGGTACTGGACAGAGCATTTTTATGGCATGTACTCAAATCGATTATGTGTTATATCCTTTCATTAGTGAGTGGCAGAGTAATAGCCTCAAATATCGAGTGAAGACTAAGCTGTGTGACAATATGTGAATGACCTTACCAACAATCTATTAGAGTCTGTATGCTCTCAGTAGTGGGAGGCAATCTGTCTGCCTGTGGTATGCTGTGAGAGCAGAAGTGTAACAATGTAATCTAAAGTAGGTACAACTACCTGCTGATAGGACAGGAATGTGTATCCTGATATGTGATACCTCAGCGTGTGTTCTAAAAAAGTGAAATCATAAAGTGAACACACTAAACATTTAATAAAAGTGCAACTGGTGAAGAATTCAATAAGTGATGTCCAAGTGTGAGACATGATATTCAATGTAAGGGAGATCTATGAAATAAAGAACTATATCAGTGCCTGGTAAAAAATAAACATAAACGATTGACCCATACGCAATAGGCCCCGTCTAGATATGTGAGTGTGGGACTATTTCCCCTCACCCCTTATCCTGCTCGACCCCTATGTATATACAAGTAACAAGAAATGTTTTTATAATGACTTAAAAAATTCTCTTTATATTCAATAAAGTATAAAATTTTAGTAAAAAGCAGTACTAAATTATTACTTGGACAAAGTCCAATAGTGGTAGGAAGCACGTCCCTAAACCTCAAATAATAATGAGTTGCTCTGTGCTATAATCAGCCTAGTACTAGGGAATCATAGGAACATAGTGAAAGAACATTTTTCGTTCAGGCCCCTGGGCGAGATAGTGTCCAGCCGTGTTATCCAGTATGTTTCTCTCTGTAGGATAAGTTTGCCCCGATCTCCCCCCCGGAGTGGGGTCGGTACATGGTCAATGGCCACACACCTGAGAGAGGCCAGGGGATGTGATAATTCAAGAGAATGTCGGGCCACAGGTTTGTCCGACTTGCCATCACGATAGGCCAGTCGGATACTCGATCTGTGGCCCCTAATTCTCTCACAGAGTGCCGTCTCTGTCTTGCCGACATAATTCAAGCCGCACGGGCAAGTCAACTTATAGATTACAAAGTCACTCCGACAGTGAATTCGATATTGAATTCGAAATGTCTTACCCGTGTGGGGATGACTAAAGGTTTTAGAAGGGATAATGTGTCCACACGTGACACACCCCAAACACCTTACACATCCCATATTCTTAGAGTCTTTAAATGTCGGCTTATAACAGTGTGTGGGGTCTTTTTTCACTAACATGTCCCTTAAGTTCCTGTTTCTTCGGAAACAAAATAATGGTTTCTGGCGGAGGTTCTTGGGAAGAGATGGATCCAGTGCAATAATGTTCCAGTTTTTCCGGACCGATGTAGTTAGTTCCGTGCTGGCTGTATTAAAAAGCATTGGGAAGATCGGTCTTAGATTGGTCAATCTGTCGTCCCGTATTTCAGGGGACGTGTGGGTACTTCTGGCCTTCTTAAGAGCCTCTTCTAGTACGGTACGGGGATATCCTCTAGTTTGAAATTTCTTATACATGATTTCAAGTTGGAGGTCACATTGGCTCGTTTGGGAGTTGTTACGTAACACTCTCAGGAACTGGGAGAACGGTAATGACGTTTTTAGATGCCTAGGATGGAAGCTCTCGAAGTGTAAGATAGTATTGCGGTCCGTTGGTTTGGTGAAGAGTTTATACTCCAACTTTTGATTGATGACCATGATTTCAACGTCCAGGAACTGAACGCTTTGTTCATCAATGTGACTGGTCATCTTGACCGGGGTTGGTAACTCATTAAGGCCTCTTGTAAATTGGGCTGCTTCCTCCAACGTGCCGTTCCATAAGATGAGGATGTCATCGATAAATCTGAAATATCTGATGATTTGCTCCTCATATTGTTGCAAAATATATTTCAACTCATATTGATACATGTATGCGTTCGCATACATGGGGGCCATGGCCGCTCCCATAGAGGTCCCCGCTACCTGCAAGTACCATGAGGTCTCAAAACGAAAATAATTGTTCTGCAACGCTATATCCAACAATTCCAAAACATATTCAATAGTTGGGCCATGGTAGTTTGGTGATTGTGTGAGAAGGTCCCGCATTGCCTGTACACCATCCTCATGTGGAATGATGGTGTACAGGCTGCCGACATCCATGGTAATCAAAACTCCATGGAAAGTTCCCACCTGCTTCAATCGGTTTAGGAGATCTGGAGTATCCTTAATGCATGTCTCTAGTGCTGTCACAGGGCCCTTAAATAAGAAGTCCAGGTATTTGGCTATCGGTTCTAATAGCCCCTGTACTGCAGAGACAATGGGGCGTCCCGGAGGTTTGGTCAGACTTTTATGTACTTTGGGAAGTGTGTATATTATAGGAGACCGTGGATGTTTCTTTTGTAGAAATTGGTATAGCTCCAAGTCTATGTGTCCTGCTTGGATTGGGGCAAACTTCTTCTACAGAGAGAAACATACTGGATAACACGGCTGGACACTATCTCGCCCAGGGGCCTGAACGAAAATTTTTATTTCACTATGTTCCTATGATTCCCTAGTACTAGGCTGATTATAGCACAGAGCAACTCATTATTATTTGAGGTTTAGGGACGTGCTTCCTACCACTATTGGACTTTGTCCAAGTAATAATTTAGTACTGCTTTTTACTAAAATTTTATACTTTATTGAATATAAAGAGAATTTTTTAAGTCATTATAAAAACATTTCTTGTTACTTGTATATACATAGGGGTCGAGCAGGATAAGGGGTGAGGGGAAATAGTCCCACACTCACATATCTAGACGGTGCCTATTGCGTATGGGTCAATCGTTTATGTTTATTTTTTACCAGGCACTGATATAGTTCTTTATTTCATAGATCTACCTTACATTGAATATCATGTCTCACACTTGGACATCACTTATTGAATTCTTCACCAGTTGCACTTTTATTAAATGTTTAGTGTGTTCACTTTATGATTTCACTTTTTTAGAACACACGCTGAGGTATCACATATCAGGATACACATTCCTGTCCTATCAGCAGGTAGTTGTACCTACTTTAGATTTACATTGTTACACTTCTGCTCTCACAGCATACCACAGGCAGACAGATTGCCTCCCACTACTGAGAGCATACAGACTCTAATAGATTGTTGGTAAGGTCATTCACATATTGTCACACAGCTTAGTCTTCACTCGATATTTGAGGCTATTACTCTGCCACTCACTAATGAAAGGATATAACACATAATCGATTTGAGTACATGCCATAAAAATGCTCTGTCCAGTACCTTCTAGATATTAATTATTATCTGCTACTGCTCGTATAAAAATTTTTCCCCAGGTTTCCCCTCCCCTCCTGACTGTCTGCGGTCCGGTTGCCACGATAACACAGTTATACACTGAAGGGCTTAGGAGGTTTGGTTCATGCCGGTGTCCGTAAGTGAAGGGTTTGACTAAAGTGAAGTTGGCGTCCCTAGTTGCCCGGCAATGACGTACGGCGAATCAGATACCTCGGGTCCGGTCATGTGGGTCAGGTACCCGGAAGTAAAGTGTTTTGATGCGGAAGCAAACGGAGTGCGTTTGATGGCGGGAATGGAGGGGTAACACCTGAATATGTAAGTACATTAATTTAGATTTTCACTATATAAGCTTACTTGTTTCATTGTTTATGTTGTCCTGATGAAAGCTCCATGAGGAGCTGAAACGTTGACCTCCTGAACTGAATAAAAGAAAACTTATACTATTGAGAATTCCTGGAGTGCCGGTATTTCTTGGATATATTATTTTTGCTACCAGAGCACCAGGTACCAATTTACTGTTTTGTTGGAGTGCAATCATTTTTCTCGTTTTTATATACATAAATATATACGTATATATCACTATATATATATACCTATATATAAATAAAAATATTTAAAAAAAATTATATATATATATACGTATAAAAACACAGATGTATATATATACATATATTAATTCTACACATATATTTATGTAATAATTTTACATAATTAGGTATCCTAATTAATTACAATTAGCGGGACCTGCCTGACAACCCATGCCGAAAGTATAGGGAATTTAATTTGCTAGCACTATATTTAACCCTATAACTTTCCAAGACACCATAAAACCTGTACATGGGGGGTACTGTTTTACTCGGGAGACTTCGCTGAACACAAATATTAGTGTTTCAAAACAGTAAAATGTATTACAACGATGATATCGCCAGTAAAAGTGACGTTTTTTGCATTTTTCATGCACAAACAGCACTTACACGGACGATATTATTGCTGCAATACTTTTTACTGTTTTGAAACACAAATATTTGTGTTCAGCAAAGTCTCCCGAGTACAACAGTACCCCTCATGTACAGGTTTTATGGTGTTTTCAAAAATTACAGCGTCAAATATAAGGCTTGTGTTTCATTTTTTCACATTAAAATTCGCCAGATTGCTTACGTTGCCTTTATGACCCTATGGTAGCCAAAGAATTCAAATTACTCCTATGATGGAATACTATTTGCAATAGTAGACAACCCAAGGTATTGTAAATGGGGTATGTCCAGTCTTTTTTAGTAGCCACTTAGTCACAAACACTGGCCAAAATTGGCATTTTTTGCATTTTTCACACACAAACAAATACTAACGCTAACTTTGGCCAGTGTTTGTGACCAAATGGCTACTAAAAAAGACTGGACATACCCCATTTGCAATACCTTGGGTCGTCTACTATTGCAAATGGTATGCCATTATGGATGTAAATTTATTTCCTGGGCTACTATACAGTCTCAAAGGCAACGTAACCAATCTGGCGAATTTAAATTTCAAATGTAACACGCTATATTTGACCCTGTAACTTCCCAAAACACCATAAAACCTGTACATAGGGGGTACTGTTTTACATGTGAGACTTTGCTGAATACAAATATGTGTATTTTATTGCAGTAAAAGCAAACAGTATTATGACATTGACAGTTAAAATGTCATGTAGAACTAAAAAAATAAAAACAATCTTATTTTCTCCCTTTTTTTCATATTAAATTATGTTTCATAGCTAAATATTTGATATTAAATGAAAGCCCTGTTTCCCCTGAATAAAATGATGTATAGTAAGGGGGGGTGCATTTAATATGAAAGAGGTGAATTACGGTTGGACAGACATATAGCGCAAATGCCAGGTTTTGTTTACATTTTGTTTCGTTCACAACTTGTACATTTGGCTGCGGTCTTAAGGGGTTAAATATGCACTTTATATGTCCTAACGCTTGTTTACAGATGCATGTTAATGAATAGTGATGTCATTGTTACTTAGCAACCCAGCCATATGACTTTCTGGGTACACCTTCTACTTTATTACATGTTCCCTAATGGACTTTTTAAAACCATTGTGTGACATATGGAAACACACATTTCCTTGTTGTGTGGATTTTAATAAATGGAATTGCTGAATCACTACTGAGGTGTGCCAGGAGCAATTTATACATTGGATTAAGTGAAGCAGTGACTTCCCTGCTTCAACAAACTTCAGGAAAATCTGGTATGGAGATTGGGGACATATGATTAATATTCATGTTGTTGTTGTTGTTATTATTATTATTATTATTATTATTAATAATATTATTATTGATATCTCACTATTCCATGACAATATTTGTTTTGAACTGCCAG